>NC_081289.1:69024913-69364913 GCF_030490865.1 Poecile atricapillus | reverse complement strand
TTGAGAAAATAGCAGGAAGGAGGCTTGTGTGTGTACCTGTGAAAGGGATTAGGATTTTTAAGGAAAACTCTGCAGGTTTTTTCTCCATCCTTTCAGTAGGTGCAGAGAATTTGCCACCTGTACACAGATTTTCAGTATTCTGGAAGGTGTAGGGTGTGCCATGACTGCTCTGTCCATGAAAACCTTGCAAGGCACTAAACACAGAAGACTAAACTTTTATCTCTATAATTTATATATATATATATAATTTAATATATTTTATCTCTGTAGGCCAACATGTCAATGCTTTCCTAATTGAAAGTGGCTCATTGTCCACTTTGTTTTACATTTAGGATACACCCTGCAGGCCTAACAACTGATTTTTAGTTTTATTTTTTTAAATACACTTTTAATAAGGAAACAATTTCAAGACTTTGCCAAGAAGATATTAAAGCAATTTTGGTGTTCCCCCTGTCCTGCCCATACCCAGCAGATCCTTAGACAGATACCCATCTCTCTGAGATTAATTAGAAAGTTAAATAGCTGAACAGCCTGATGGTGTCCTCTGTTGTGCAACAAAGCAATCAGGAATTATTGTCCTGGTTTCCACCCTGTTGAAGCCTGTCTGTCTTGAAGTGGCAAATCCAGTATTTTCCACCCTGGTAGATTGCTGTTTTGTTTCTTTTCCTACAAGGGTTGTGAAGATTGAAAAGCTTTTTTTTAAGGAGTCATTTTGACCTTTATTATCACTTGTTCCTGATGTTCAGACCTGATAGAGTGCCTATTAAGACCAGGATGATCAGAAGAGAAGAACATATATTTCCTCTATAGATATTTTCTGCTAAGAAACCTGTGAAGCAGCCTGAGGGTCTCATGCTAATACTCAGATTCTGTGTTAAAACTCCAGGAGGGAGGAAAAAAAACAAAGCAAAATGTTTGTTTATGACTGAGTCTGGAATAATCTTATGAAATCTTGATCATTATCAAAGGAAAATAGAGGGTCTGAAGTTGGAGTTCAGTGGAACTATTTATTTTCACTTGCTTTTATAAATGTGCCTCTCTTGAAACGCTGAACTGAGGAGGAACATTGGATTTTTTTTTCCTTTTTTGATTGTTGTTTGCCACATTTGAAAACACCACGTGGGAGTGATTCACAGGCTAAAAAACGGGCATACATTGAAATATATACTGACATATGGGAGAGGAACCATAAATGTATTGAATTTGCACATAGAAATCCTTTTTGAGGACCAGTGCCACACTCTGGCCATCCTGCAGCTTCAGCAGGCTTGCTGGCAAGGGTGGAGTCCTGCCAAAGTTTGAATTATCACTGGTTGAGTCTCAGGATTTCACCCTTAACAGAGATTATATATATTTTTTGTTTGTTTGTTTGTTTGTTTGTTTGTTTGTGACAACTTATTTACAAATTGCATCTTCTCACAATGTAGAGACTGCTGATTGCTTTCAAGGCAATCTACGCTGAAAGGGTTTTGCCAGCACCAATATGCCATCAGCAGGTGCTTTGTCAGGCTGGTTTCTTTCACTACAAGCTGGATACACTCCATAAATGTCAAATACTTTATTGCCACGGGCTCTTTTGCTCTTTCCACACTGACCTCTCTTGCTCTTTTTAAAATTTTCTGTGAACTGCTGGGCATGGGTGCCCACAAAGCAGGAGAAAGAGAAAGGAGGCAGGAGGGGTAAGGGAGCAAAAAGAGCTTGAAATGTGTGCCCTTGAAGTGTGCACAAACTCAAACAAAACCCTGTTTTCCAAGCTATCAGTGGTGAGCATCATGTGCTGCTTCTGGTGTCGAATTGTGCCAAAAACCACTCTGGCATTATTAGCAGAACTAACACCCTGATAGTGAGGCAAATATTTGGTAGACAAGGTGCCAAGCTGACTGGAAGACGTGTGGCTTGCAGAGATATCACTTTACACTGTAAAAGTCCAAGTTCACTTTCATTTATTAGGTTCTTCAGATATATTGCTCCTTGGAGAGTGTGTGTGTGTGTTTAAAGTTTCCTCCCTTGGGAAGGGGAGGCCACTCCAAGGATCCTCCTCGAGGTTAAGAGAAAGAGACCTCCCCACAAGTGTTGATCTGGTTAATTACATCCATCCCTACTTAACATCTGATTGGTTTTGACACCTTTAATATGATGGCTTTAATCTAATTGCTTTGACCTGGTGCACTATACTATACAACACACTGCTAGCAATTTTAGCTTTTACACTCTGTGGTTAAAAATTCAGATTAAATATTTTAGTCTAATCACTTTGTCATGATGAATAATTCCTTTTAAGTAAATACTTCTGATTTGCCATCTTTGCATCCTGCAGGACAAAATTCCTTAACCTGTTGGCGAGGTCTGGGGCTAAGATTGGATCCAGACACCCCCAGGCTCCTCTTTGGGAAGGATTACAAGGAGGTCCTCGTGTCAGGGCTTCTCTAATAACCCTCTTGGATCTGTCTGGATGTATCTTCTCCCCAGTGTTTCCAGTAGACTCACATTTTGTTATCTTCTCTGGAGCTGGAACGTCACATACTCAGGCAGAGGGGAAGTCACAACATCCTTGGAGGAACATTATTTGCACCAAAATATGGATACAAATAACTGGATGTGACACAGCAATAATTTTCACATCACTTTTGCAAGATGTCTTTTGTCCAGTCAAAAAATCTATGCCTTCCTTAACTACAGCATAAATTATTCCAGATATGTGCATTTTGGAGTCACCCAAGGCTTTTACTTTTATTTTTAAAAAATGTTGTAAATATAGATCATTATTTATACACTTTAATTTCTCTGGAAGATGGTTAGCAATGTCTTGCCATCATCATCATCATTTTGTCCAAGGTAGATATTAATGTTTTTTCCTCAGAGACACTATCTCCCTCTTCTGCTGAGCAAAGGGTTTGGTCCTATACTTCACATTACAAAGGCCAGTCTAAGAATTTTAGCAATATATTTTCCTTACTCAATGGGGTTTGAGCAGCAGTTCTATTAGCAAAGGTGCACTCTTTTTACTCTCCTTTTACTGTGTCTTCCAGGCTTGCTGTTCAGTCTAAAACATAAATCCATCATGACAAATACCTTAGTCCTTCACTTTTGTCACATTACCAAACTGTACAGCTGATTTTTGATGTGTGAGAGATGTTTCTACAGGCAAAGTTCACCTTTTCCAATATTTGCACAAAATTCTTCTCCCTGGGGAGAAGCGTGTGCCTAAGGTGTTCCACACCAGGTGTAAATTTAGGTGTACATCAAAATCAAGGTATTCATCAGAATTTAGGTTTTCATCCAGAGTGCTCTTGAGAATCTGCTTTTGTGGGTGACCTCTCCTACGCCCCTGACTGCACAGATTAAATTTTTGCAGAAGCAGCCTTAGTTGTGCTGTAGTGGATGATAAAAATAATCCTTTCTTCCACTGAATTAGGTGCATTTACTGAACCCCTTGCTTGCTTCTGAGGGCTCTTAAAGCTCACTCAAATCTTAAACCTTCACATGGGCGCAAGCTGCTGCACCTAAACCTGCCTGGGCATCTGGAACTGGCAAAAGGGCTGCTCTGAGCTCTGCATTCAGCACTGGAGCCACCATGAAACCACCCAGACAAGCTGATGACTGCTCCTGGTGTGAGAGTCACCACTCTCTCATCCTGCATCCTTTTTCGTGGTGCTCCTTGTTTTAGGGCACCACTTGACGTGACCCCACCTCAGCGCCTGGATCTTTGCAAGCTGTGCCCATCATTTCTGTTTTCTGCACCCATTTCAGAGAGGGGCCGTGGTCTCCTCCACAGATTTATCCCAGAGGTTTGTCCACTACCCCTGAAAAGACTGGACTGTAAATCATATGGGCTGCCCATGCCCAAAGCCAGCCTTGCCTCCACATCTTCCAGGAGGTTTTGGTTTTCCTTCAACTGCTGCCACTCTCTGCTGCCTGGTGTCACCCTCTGACAGCTGAAGGGATTTGATCTTTCAAATGGTGCTCCTGAGCTGTGTTGTCGTGGAATTTCTGACAATATAAGTAAAAATCTGCTTTTTCCACGCTGGGCTCGCAAAACAACAGCAGCTGCCCTTTGTCAGCAGGCACTGTTTATTTCTCGAGGTGTTGGGGGTCTGTGTAGCTCAGGTAGTGGTCATTAATAAAATTCAAGGGCTCTGTTTTGGGTTTATGACCTCCCCATGGCATGAATGTTCCATGGAAATGTCTTAGATTATTCTGAAGTTAATGCTTGAAACTGTGAAATAGAGATTTTTGTAAGCTAGACAGGGGCTTCAGTATCAAAAATTGGTATCTGTACTGTCATCTATGATTATAAGTCTTCTTACTAGAATTTTAAAGCAAAATGTCCTAATTCTATGATAACATCTGGGATCCTGAACACCACACTTTATCTCATAGGAAAAACAACCTGTAATTTTACAGATTTATTATGGTTCATTTGATGTTTTCTAAGCAAAATATCAAAGCCAGACTTAAAACTAAATTAATAACCAAAGCAACTTTTAAAAGTTCCTTAAGTGAGAAACAAAAATGTCACTATTTAACCAACTAATCAGTGATGTTTTTCCTATATGTGTACAGACATGGATACAAAGGTAAACAGAGTGTGCACCCTCAGGAGAGACTGCTAATGTTTTTTTCTTAATTTCTGGTGGTTTTATGCTGTCTTTAACCAAAACTTCTCAAAGAACAGTGAAACTTCAATCAGATCTACTCTGGAGTATCCTCTGCACTGGAATATTGTTAATTTCCAAACCAGAAAATAAACTATTTCTTGAATATTTCTGTGGGACTTGGTGAGGCAATGTGCCCATGCATATTTTCATGTTTATACACACGCAAATATCTCTTGATGTATTTTTCAATTTTTGCTAAGAATTCTTTTCATATCTTCTGTACATAGGCAACAGATGTTGCAGATTAACTCAGGCTCCTGGAATTCAGATGCACTTAGAGGAACTGGACTCCTCACCAAGTCAGCAACCACAGTTGTGTGTCTGGAAATCATTACACATCTGCTACTTATATGTGCTACAGCATGACTCAAACAGAGCTGCAGAAATTGGTCTCACAGCCCAAATTACATCAGATCTCTTTTTTTTCCCCCTCTAGTTGCCAGTCAGCCTCATTCCATTTAATAAGAAATGGCTACACTCACATTCATGCAGCAAAAGCAGTGACAGCCAACACAGAAAACACCTTTTTTTCTCCATCTAGGGAATTGCAGCTGGATAGATAGCCTGAAAAAAGAAAATTTGACATTTCTGATTGTGGGTTAGGACATGTCTGTTTGCTGAAGGGATCTCTGGGAGCATGGGCAAGCAAAATTGCTTTTCCCTTCCTCCCCAGAATGAAAGCAGTGACATTTTTCTCTTTGAAAGTCTCTATGCAACCCTTCAAAACCAGCTGCAAAACCTGGACCTTTAGAAATAAATGAATTGCCATTTGAAGAAATGCACAACCCTGAATCTCTGTATTGTCAATTTGTTACACTCTGCAAAAGAAAAAAAAAAAAAAAAAAAAAAAAAGGCATTTTATTGAGTTTCTTATCTTAAATATCTGACTGTTGTTCATCTGAATTCATGCAATCCATGAAAAGAAGTCTTCTTCCCCTGCCAACTGAGATTTTTTTTTTCCTATTTCTACACTTTCAGCTTTACAATCTCAATAGTTTAAAAGTGCATTATTTCCAAAGCAGTCTTTTTCTTTCTCCCTCTCTCTCTTTCAGCTGCATCACCTGTCATGGACAGGCAGCAAAGCCATGGAAAAAACAAGCATTTAAACCACTATCTCTGCTTGTGCACAGAACTGTGAGAGAGAGGAAAGAGGAAAAATATATATATAAAAAAGGGAAGATAAATCCTCCCACTGCTTTGACTTCCATCAATAATTCAGGATGCTAAAATGATTCTCTCTAGACCTTGTGTATTTGTAAGTTAAGCCTTGTAAGACTGGTCTCAGGCCTTTGTCTTGCTGCCTGACACCTTATTACTCTAGGCAAGAAATATGGGATGGCTCCCCAGGCAAGGGAAGTGAAGATTAATAATGACTTACATTGAAAGTATTCTCTTTTTGCCATTCATCATTTTATCCACTCAATTTTCTTATTAAAAGGGAAAAACAGAGACAAGGGCTGTGGACTTTTCAAATTTTTTTCCCTTCAGTCTCTGTGGATGGCTTGGCATTTCTCAGAGGAAAACTCCTCTGGCACTGAAAACATTTGATCCTCCATTTTTATCCTCAATATTCTTCCACATCAACAGAAGAAATAAAGGTTTCCTACCATTGCCTGCATGCATATTATAAATTCCTACCAGGACATGATTTAATAAATCAGAGACCTTGGGCTGGAAGCCCTCTGCCAATGGGCTCATGGTTCATGTGCTCCTAATGTGGTGATAAAAAACAAAAACAAGGCAATTCTTCCATAATTCTTCAGTCTTTTAAATGGATTACTATATCACTGTATTTACAAACAGTGCAAGTAATACTTACATGTTGTTTTTTTTAGGTTAACAGCCAGACTTTTAAAGTATGTGTTTAATTCCTCTCACAGCCAAATTAATGAGTCTCAATTGCTTTTCTGCATCAGCATGTGAGAAATGTCAGCTCAGGTCTTGTTATAAATCCATTTTAAGTCCTGTAAGAAAGAATATTTTTTTATTAAACTAAGCCATGCATTGCATGCCACAGATCATATAATGCAAACTAAAGAACAGATTATACCATAAATGTAACTAGACAGCTGTGGAGGTACTAATATTTGCAAAAACAGTAGTATCACACAATTAAATACTCTTTGTCTAATGACAGTACCAAACAAATAATTTTAGTACCATTATTTTTTAGTATAGATTTTGTATTGGTAGCACTTCTAAATAAGATGAAAAATGTTATCTCTGGGAAGTGGTGGCTGAAATAAAAAAAAAACAACCAAGAACACAGAAGCACTAGGTATTACTCAGGTGGAAAATCATTTTGTATTATAATTTACATGACAATTGGTCACTTGGGAATGTGTGGGGACAGTTCCAGAAAAAGCTCAGTGAGGAAAAACTCATAATAAAACGAATGTAACCAAGATCTGAAGGCAAATTACAGAGAAATTTTGTTATTCTCTCTCTCTCAAGAGGATGCATACCCCTAGATCGTTTGATGAAAAAACAGAAGTAGAAACTTCTCAAACTTTTACTTTAAAGAGAAATTTACTCCTGTTGAATTGTGTCATCCCTGTCAGACACAAGACACAAGCAGGAACAAAGGCACTTACTGAGAATATAAAATGTTAAACTATTGCTTTCCTTTCACCAGAATAAACTCATGGGTGGTGGTGGGGGAGAATTTTATTATTGGTTTCTGTAGAAAAGGTAATATATTGACAAGGAAAATAGATTCTTACACTGCAACTGACGTGGACCACGAGAGAGATGTGACAAGTGTCACAAATTTAGCTTTGAAACTGCAGCATGAAGGATGGTGTTTCACCACTTGATGTCACTGCAGCATTTGAAGTTTGTAATTCCTTGACCATTTTTAGTTGCTGCTGTTGTCTCTGGATTGTTATTTTTTTAATTATTATTTTTATCGTGGTCATGGCTGCTGTTTTTAATCAAGAATGAAAGACAGCCCCTAGTAGCCCTCTAAAAAATTAATCTTGTTGAGTATTTAAACAAACAGCATAAAGCCTTGGGCACCAAGCTGTAAAGAGCTGATTCAGGGGTGCATAGACCTGGCACCGTTCAAGGTTTGGAAATCTGTCAAATCTGTAGCTATTGGTGAAAGTGATCAAGTTCCAATCCTCTTCCCTTTACATCTACACCCTTTTCCCCCTCCCTGAAATAGGTATGTCCTGACACTGAGGCCTCTGTGCACATCTCAGTGACACAGGCAGCATGCCAAATTTTATATAAAGACAGTTCTATTTGACAACTATTCAGAAAACAAACTCATTTCAGACAGTGTTTGCCTCTGTGCTACGTACAGAGATTATCAGACAAGAGTTTCTGTGTCTCCTATTGCCCCCAGGTATTGGGAAAATGTGGGAAACAGGGGAAGGGGAAGGGGAAGGGGAAGGGGAAGGGGAAGGGGAAGGGGAAGGGGAAGGGGAAGGGGAAGGGGAAGGGGAAGGGGAAGGGGAAGGGGAAGGGGAAGGGGAAGGGGAAGGGGAAGGGGAAGGGGAAGGGGAAGGGGAAGGGGAAGGGGAAGGGGAAGGGGAAGGGGAAGGGGAAGGGGAAGGGGAAGGGGAAGGGGAAGGGGAAGGGGAAGGGGAAGGGAAGCCAGCTGCAAAATTTCTTATCCAAAGGCTACAGCCACACAAACATCTTGGAGTGATTCTTTAGATCTGTCTCTGCTCCTTTCCTGCCCTTCCATGGCTGCTGTGGTGGGGTGACCTTGGCCAGCTGCCAGGTGTTCAGTGAGCCACCCTCTCACTCCCCCTCCTCCTTAAGCAGGACAGCAGGGGCGTGGGGAAATAGGATTAAAAGCTCACATGTCAAGATAAGGACAAGGAGATTACTCACCAGTAACTATCATGGGCAAAACATGGGGATGATTAATTTAATTTATTGCCAGTTAATAGCAGAGGAGGATAAAACACCTTCCCCAACGCCACCAAGAACTGCTCTGGTGGGAATCCCTTCCACAGGATTCCTTCAGGAGCTCCACTGTGGGTCCCCACAGGCCAGGACCCCTCCAGGGGCTGTAATTTCCTTTGGGACACATCCCCCTGCTCCTGCCTGGGCTCCTCCAGCAGCTGCAGGGGGGTCTGTGTTTCCCTTTTCCCTTCCATGGGCTGCAGGGGCTCAGCTGCCTCTCCATGAGCTGCCCCAAGGGAATCTCAGCTCCGGCACCCAAAGCAGCTCCTGCCCCTTCTCCTGTGCTGCCCTGGGTGTCTGCAGGGCTGTTTTTCTCGCATTTGTCCCACTCCTGTCTCTCACAGCTGCCGTGCAGTGTTTTTTACCCTCTCTCTCACACGTTGTCACGGAGCTGACAGCAGTGTCACCACCGGCTCAGTTTTCCCCAGCAGCTGCTCTGTTCTGGAGCTGTCTGACACAGGGGCATCCCCCAGTCTCCTCTCACAGGAGCCACCCCTGCTGCCCACTCACTACCAAAACCATCTGTCTTTTTGGCCTCAAGTCTTTGCTGAACACACACAGCTTTGTACTTCATCCCCTGTGATCTCTGAGATACAGAAATGGAGGCTCAAGCTAAAATTTATGTTACACAGATTGTGCGAGCAGAGTTTCCTTACACATGATTTTCCTCTTCCTGGTTTTCCCTTTACACTTTGGCAGTTCTCTGTTGGATTCTGACACTCATTCATGACTCCTGTGCAAGGATGAAGGGATGGAGGCTTGAAGGCCAGCAAGATGTCTACTGTTCAATTCTAGCGTTCAATTTAGTCCAATTTCTAAATAAGTGAGTGCACTTATTCACAATTTATTGCACAATTTCCAAATAAGTGCAGCACTGGCCAAGATGTAGCCTCCATGAAACTGGCCATATGGGTCACAAAGAGAAACAATTAATGCTTATAATTACCTTACACTGCTATATTGAGCCAATCAATACACATCCTAAGCCTTGTTAAGGGATGTTACCTTTACTGAGGAATTTTGTCTCTTGCACTTAATCTGAAAAGCTACTTCAGGGTTTTAAAAAAAAAACACAAAATCCAGCCTCCTGGCCTCTGTTTTAACGTGTTCAGGATGTTTTTCTTTCCCTTTTACTCCTGAACTTGTGTATTAGCTGAAGCCACAGCAAGATCATTGGTGAAAGTGGGTGGGAGAACGAAAATGCTGATGGGGAAATGCGTCCTTATTTCAACAATATCAGATGGAGGAAACAGATCAAGACTCTAAACCACGTCAGGCATTCCTGACTCACAGACCAGAGTTTATGAGAATAATGTGTGCAGCTGTGAGCTCTGAAAGTACCTCCTGAATCCTGCAGGGAGTTGCAGTGCCGGTGAGGTATTTCTCTCAGGAAATGCAAGTTTGGCTAAGCTCCTTCTGGGTTTCAAACTCTCCGTTGTAAATTACTTTTATACAGAACCCAAAATGCAGCATTGAGCCTGGGAACCTCTTTTTCCTCCAAGCCCTTTTCAAGACAGATTTATTATTATTAATTATTATTATGCACAGATCTGGAGCTTTTCCTTGCCAGAGGCCTCCCTGCTGTGTGACAAATGTGTGCTTGTTCAGCTGCAGGTAATGCAATACCACCCTCAGCAGAGTGCAAGCTTTGCATTTCACCCTCTCCAGACCAAGGCTTTTCTCACCACTTCTGGCAGGCTGCCAGTTTTCCATGCAGCTCTGAAATTAAAAACCTGGCCATTATGCTCTTTGGTGCAACTAGACTCCAAGTTATCCACACTAAGAGCTAAACTTTTCCTTTTTTTTCTTTTTTTTTTATCCTCTCTCTTGTAAAGAATTTGGGTTGATTGGGTCCTCTGGGTGCTGTTAATCATAGTAACTAGAGAACAGGGAGAAAGGCTTTATGAGATAAGGCTCTAACTCTCTTATTTCAGGACATGATGCTTTTTTCTGTGTTAGATCTCTCGAGTCTCTATAGGCCAGGAGTGGGTGATAATTCAAGTGCTCATTCTGGAAGGAGCTGACCTAAAAAACTGTCAGAAGTGTTTTGCAAAAACCTATTTGTGCCTCCAACCAGTGCTTCTGATAATGTTGTGGGAGCCTGCAACAATAAACAAACAAACAAACTTTATTCATATTACTTTTTTTTTCCCTCCACACATGCTGAACCAAGGCAGAGAAACTACCAAATTATGTGAAAAGTATGACTGATATCTCCTATACAAAAAAAAAGCAGTGAAAGAAGCTTGAAAAGTGCAAGAAAGGCATCCAAACTTCAGCTTGTGAGTAGTCCTATTAGTAACAGAAGTGAGTGATATTATTTACTGACCAGAACACTTTAGCTTTATATCTTTTCTCTAGAGCTTTGAAAATCATTCTGAAAAATGCAGGAGTGGGAGGTTTCTTTTGCCAGCCGTTCTTTGTATTGAGAAAATGATCACCAGCTTGGCATTTCTGTTTACATGTTTTGTTCACTCACTACTGGGAACTTTGTGTGTTTATTATTGCTAAACTTCAGGCCTGCTATTCTAATTGTGGCATTCGTGTGAAAAGCACTGTCTACCTGGATAAAACTTGGGCTGCCCATTAAACAAGGAGAGAGGAGATCCTCTGGTAGTAATTAAAAGAAACAAAACACCTATACCACGATGCAACACATCAGGCAGACCTTGGGTAATATCTGTGAAAAATCTTGGATGTTTTATGGCAAATAAATGCCTGGAAATTGTTGGGGTTTTGAAAATGTCTAGGGTGAGTGAATTCCTGCTGTGCTCCCAATTTTGACTCAAAATTTTTATAAGGAATGTTCATCTAACAGATTTTTGCTGTGAGATTTGAAACTCTTCGTTTCAGACTTCTCACTCAGCTGCCTCCTCTGTCTCCAGTCTCTGACAGAAGTAACAAAAACTTATGAAAAGATTACTAAATTAAAGGGAGTAGCACAATCTTTCCTTTTCTCCAATAACCGAATAGGAATATTTATATTCTGATAATCAAACTCTGGATGGCTCCACGGTTCATGTCAGGACATTACCCTGCTTGACATTGAAACACTCTTACTTCTCACCCATACCTTTGAGGAAATTATGCTGCTGTGTCTGTAAAACTGGCAGCTCATTCATCAGAGCTCTCCGTGCTCTCATTTCAAGGCCGGCTCCAAGCAACATCTGCTCCTGTGAGCACACTTAATGCTTGAGAGATCCAGGACCCTGGCATGGACAAAGCTGCATTTTTTTCCCTTTATTCCAGCCCTGGAACATGGCATTCTGTACAGCAGGCCTTGCACAGGAACAGCCCTTTACCCCACGGCCAGGGAGATCAGCAGAAGGGAGCAGAACAACAACTGCAGGTCTGATTTCCTCAAAATGTTTTTGCCTTACAGCTCATCCCAGGCTAGGATGAAAACAGCTGGAGGAGGAAAAAAAAAAAAAAAAAGCTTAACAGACATTAACTTATTTACTTATTTGTTTGTATGCACTGCAAAATCACCTTTTGCTGTTGTTTCCTTCTACATCAGAGTAGCAGTGAGTGCAGAATTAACCCCTGCTTTTACCAAAAAATGGTTTACCAAAAAATGGTTTACCAAAAAATGTCTGCAAGGAGATCCCAATAATGGAAATAATGGTTTCATGGAGATAACAAAACTTTCACTTCTGAATAGTTCTGATCAGCCAGGCTGGTATATTATATTCACTAACAAAACCAGGGTTTTGTTAGTGAATATACAATTAAGTAGATGTGATTGTCCATGGCTAGGATGGAGAAAAAACTTTTGTTTGGGTCAATATATTGTGGTTAGAATTAATCTCAATTTAATAGAAAAAAAATTGTAGTACTGTATTATTATTAAATATATTATAGAATTAATTATAAAATATATTTAATTAATTAAATATATTAATTATATTAATTAAAATATTTATATTATATAGAAATATAATTATCTATTAGATATAAATATTTATTATTGATTATATTATTATATAATGTATATTAATTTATAATTAATTGATATAATTAATTACTATTGATATATTATTTTTAATTCTTATTTTCATTATTATTCATTATCATCATTATTATCAAAATAAGTATTCCCATATAAAGAAAGACGTATATCTGGAAACCAGTAAAAACTTCCTATTTTTTCACCCTTTCACTGAGAGTGCATTCTTTGGGGAAAAAAAATATAATAAAAAAAAAAGGTGTTGAAAGAGAACAAACAGAAGTCTACAAATGTTTCATTGTCCCTAAAATCCCTACTTCAAGGTGTTACAATCTACAGCAGTGAGATGCTGCTCTATCATCCCAGTTGGGTTTTTTGCACATGCAAAAACCTGAGCTATGGAATTATTATTCCTCAGTGACAAAATCTCAGCAGACCATTTCTTTACATAAAAATACATTTCACTGACAAAATTTAAACACATCCATTCATTCATTCTCTAAAGACACTGGAACAGAAAATAAGGGAGATAATAATTTTCTTTCAAGGGATGTAGTATTTTACCTTCACGATTCCTTTTTCTGTTTCAGAGGGAGACAAAAGTCAACAGGTTCTTCTCAGAGAAACACCTCATCATGGAATAACTGGATGTTATATATATATATATATATATATATATATATATATAAATATAAATATATCTATTTTCACAACTGCAAATCCATGGAGCAGCTCTGTTACCTCCCTGAATGTTACAGCCCAACGTCATCTTCTAACTTAGACGAGACTTTGTGGCTTGGACAGTCTGAAATACTCCTAAATGTGAAGCACCAGAAATCCAAGTCACTTTGTGAGCAGCCAACACAAAACAACAGAAACCTCCAAAATTTTCAGGTTCACTTAATTGTTTTGCAGTTACTGGAATGCACTGGAAAAAAATTAAATATTTTGGCAATTTACAATCTGTTTCCTGTTGGATATCTTCAATCTAAATGTGGCACATCTGTGCTATTGATAAATGACTCAGCCTTTGTAAGCATTGTTACAAGTTCTCTTTAATGAGTTAATAATTGTCTATTTCCAAGTGCAAAGATTTAAGCCAATTTTTTAACATGCTACAATGATTATAATATATTAATGCCTGTGCAACTCTTAGGCAGAGTGACCAGGCTCATTTTGCCTTCCTGCTCACATATTTTTATCAGCTAGCAATTAACCTTTACTGACTGCTTTATTGAAACCACTTACTTGTGAGAGTACATTTGAAGTGAAAACGTTTTTCCAGAACTTCTTTCCATTTCACAAAATTTTTCAATTAAACTCTTTTTTTAGGCTGCCCTTCAGTCACAAAGGACAGCAATGCTGTGAATAATAACAAAAGATGTGCAAGGAAGAAAATATTGAATGCAAACAGAAAAACTGCCAATTGCTGATTAAGAATGAGTGTTAAGAGAGATTACGACTGAGACTGATTTATGTGGTGGGTTGATCTTTGTTGGCCCCCAACTGCTCTATCACTTCTACAGGATAGACAGGTGAGGAAAACAAAGCAAATTAGGATGGAGAAAGATTACTTATCAACTGCCTTTACAGGCAAAACAGGCTTGACTGTGGAATTACTTCAATTTTCTGTAAATTAACAGAGTAGGATAGTCAGAAATAAAAAAAAATATAATTAAAAAAAAATCCAACCAAACAAAAGCCCACAAACATCAACCACAACAACAGCATCCCCTCCACCCATAAAAAATTTAAAATACCCCCTCCCACACCAAAGAGACACTCTACAAACACCTCTACCCTTCTGTACCTAAAGACCTGAAAATTCTCCTTATGAAAACCCAGGAGATGTCTTCCCATGCACTTCTTGTGCCTGTGTGCATATTCATCTCCTTCAGTTTATGAGCACTTTAAAGGATTTTATTTTCACTGTGGTTTCACAATTGCATATTACAAATGCATTACAAGGGTTTAATTTTCACTAACTGGCATTGTAAAAGTCTTCTCACAATACAGGTATTTGTTGTATATCTCTTTTTTTTCTTCAAGTGTTTTGATTAGCTGTATAAACCAAGAGGTATTTAATTGAATAAATCCTATTGAAAAAGAAAGCACTGAGAATGTTTTTGCTCTTCTGTTTCAAAGTCACACAGAGGTTGTTAACACCCTGGCATGCCGCCCACATGTCAGGAATTCATGGTTTTTAAAAACAGGTACTTGCAGTGCTGGAGTCAGAGTGGGAGGATGAACACTTATGACACATAACTGCGATTATCTGAAAAGTTTCTGCATTTTTTTCAGGTAAACTAATCCCATCTTTCATCACAGATGAAGAGCATCGGGTTACTCGCCGAGGTTCAGCTCCATCCTAAGGAGCAGAAGTGCTCCTGAATAATGCCCTTTCCAAGTGAGCATCCTGCTGGGCTGGGACATACTGTGCTGCTGAACAGATTGTTTAGTCTTATCACCACCAACTGGATTCTTTAAAAATAAAAAAAAAATTTAAAAAAAAATAAAATCTGGAGGCGTTAAGAGTCTTTTCTATTGTGAATTCAGTTCGTAATGAGATGAAGAAGCCATGACGACCTCAGTTGCTTTAATTAAACATACACCTTGAAATAAATATTCTCCATCTGTTTGACTTGCTCATTAGGGCAGGAAAAACAGAATGGATTTCACAAAGTAGGTGACATTTTCTGAAATTTGTGCACCCTATCTGTGCAGCCAATAAATGGTGAACAGGTACTGTCATGAGGAATCCTAAACAAAATCAAAATAGCTGCAAGAAGTATGGAACCATCCACTGAAGCAGGGAGGGAGTAATTTCCCATGATTTATTCAACTAGGTCTTAAAAATAATGCACATTTTGTTTTAATTGACATGAAATGTTCTTGCTACAAACTCAGCAGGACTCTTGTCTTCTAAGAACAAAAAATAAAAAATAAAAATATTGTCTTCTACAATCAGAGATGGATCTCCTGAGTTTTATCTGGACCTACAGTGATGAGGCTCCAGTCACTCAAAACTGCAGTAACACAACAGAGAGGATCTGCAGGCTGGCATAAATCAGGACTGTTCTCTGTTCCACTTGATTATGATTTTTGAGTCTGCTTGGAGGTGGTATTTTGAAGGTGATATGCTCAATCAAAGGGTGGTTTTAAGATTTCTCTGTCAGCTTAATTAGTTTTGGTAAGGGGAAAACCAAAGGTGTGCAAAAATGGCATCAAGGAGACCGTGACTGAAATTAGCCTGTAACCAAGAACTTCTCGGTTCTTTGCCAGTCTTGCCTACCATCCCTACTATGCCAGAAGTGAGAGAACAAAATGTCCTTTACAGCTGAGCCTGCATTAAAGATGGAGATGGGAAGACATGCCTCAATACAGAATATTAATTTAGGAAATCCAGATATGGGATAGTGAATCAGCTGGGGGATTTTTTGTTGGTTTTGTTGGTTTTTTGTTGTTTTTTTTTTTTTAATAAACAGTACTGTTATCTGATTTATGTTATTTGGCCTGCTTCTGGATACTTTATGAAGTGCCCAAATGAATAATTCTTCTAAAGTTAAACTGAAAGTTGTGGTGGGGTTTTTTTGTGGTTTTTGCTCAGTGCCATGCACAGATTATGCTGACATAGATAACACCTTAATGTGAGTTACTGGAGGATTACATTTTCCCTGTTCCACAGTTCCCCTTAATTTCAGCCCAGGAACTCCCTGTAACCCAGTGAAATCCCACAGATATGATTTAATGCAAATAAGATGAAAAACAGCTTTTCTGCAGAACAGGATGTGACCAGTGCTATGCATCATTAAACACAATGGGAAACGAGGTGAGAACAGCATAGAAAGCAGCACACATTTATCTCATTTTCACCAGATTTCTTTAACAATTCTGAAGCACTGCAACAGGAGTGTCCTGAGGGACCAAACAGGGAAGCAGTTTTAACTGTTCCTGTTTTTTTCTTCAAAGCTTCATTCCTTTTCTTCTTCTAAGTAAAAACAACAGGAAATTTAAGTCCAGGAGTGAAATTTTTAAGGTAAGTAGCCATCCAAAGGTGCAGAAAAATGTCAAGTAGGCTTTTCAAAGGCCTGACTGGATAACTGATAATAAGGATGGCTAATTGATAATGAGAACTAGCTCCCAGCGATTTTCATTGCAGTTAATGTCCAAGCACTGAAAATCCAATTAGACCACAACAGGGATTTCAAAAGAGGCACTGATGGTTTGCAGTCCTCAGGTAAGATGGTCTAAAATGCATAAAGGAAAAACAGTGTCCATATTGGACATAACATTGGACTGTTATGGTCCAAAAAACTGCGCTTCTTAAATTTATTGTGTGTTCAGGGCCACATCACCAAGACCATAAATGCCTAGCTGTCATGTATTTCTTCTCAGAAAAATCACAGCTACATTTGTTTGAGTCAAGTATGTTTGAGTTTGAGTCTGGATGTTTCCAGTAGGAGTGATTTATCGACTCTGCTGTTTTATTCTTGTTAAAATGTACCTAACCAGCAGCTGCTATATGCTGAAGAATTATGAGGCATCTGCTTGGATTTGTTTTTTTTTTCTCCACCAGTAATTAATGATACCTCGAGCACTGGCATTATCGTACAATAATACCATCAGCTTAAAGCTTGTTAGCTCCCAGATGTCCTTGTGTAGGGGATGCTCTTTGTTCTAATACAGAACCACAGCAAGGCTGGGACTGGAAGGGATCTCTGGAGCTCTTCCAGTCCAACCTCCTGCCCAGGCTGGGTCACCAGGCGGCACAGGAATACATCCAGGTGGGTTTAGGGTGTTTCCAGAGCGGGATGCTCCACAACCTTCCTGGGAAGCTGTTCTGGAGCTCTGCCTATCATTCATGGAATGAAGTTCTTGTGTTTTAGTTTATGACCACTGTTCCTCGTCCTGTCACCCTCTGGAATTGCCTCGGAGATATTTATACACATTAATTAATTCCTTCATAGCCTTGCCTTCTCCACACCCTTATTTACTACACCCTTAAAGCTTCTTAGTTCCGGCATGTCCCTGATTACGGGATACATCTGCTGCCTGTGCCACTGACGAGAAGGAACCTCCTTTCTCGCCCACCAGGCTTGAAAGCACACCGTGATTTCACCCCAAAGAACGCTCGGCTCAAGGCAAGCTCGCCGCATCCCCTTCAACACCAGCTCATCCCCAGCAACACAACCCTTCTGCCGAGCATCCCACGGTCCCACCACCCGCCGGGGGCGCGTTGTAAGGCCGACAGCACCTTGGTTCCTTCCACCACGAGGCACTTCCACGGGGGTAGAGCCGAGCAGGAGGAGCCGCGGCCGGGCCGGCCCCGCAGCATCCCCGCCCCGGACGGACGCGCTGTCCCGCCCCGCCGCCGCGCTCCGCCCTTCCGCCGGGACATGGCGCAGGAGCTGCGGGGCATGGACGGCGAAGTGGAGGACGGCGAGCTCTCTGGCTCCGACTCGGATATGCCCGGCGCCGGCTCCCCCGGACAGGTGAGGGTGGGCAGCGGCTGGAGCGCCAGGCCGGGGGCTGCGGGACGGGCAGGCCGCGGATTCCGCGTCTGAGGGACTTTTATCGGCGTGGGGCGCTCCTTCCCAGGCCGGTGGCTTCTCCCGGGGCTTGGTGGCTCTCCCTCCTGTGGTGCCTCTCCTTTTTCTGTGGTGCCTCTCCTTTTTCTGTGGTGCCTCTCCTTTTTCTGTGGTGCCTCTCCTTTTTCTGTGGCGCCTCTGCTTTTTCTGTGGCGCCTCTCCTTTTTCTGTGGCGCCTTTCCTTTTTCTGTGGCGCCTCTCCTTTTTCTGTGGTGGCTCTCCCTGCCCCGGTGCTGGCTCTCCGTGCCCCGGTACCGCCGGGGCTGTCCCGGGGGGCGGCTGCCGCGTGGCGCGGGCGGGAACAATGGGGACAGTGGTGACAATGGGCACGAGCCGCTGGGTGACCGCGCGGGAGAGCCCCGAGCGCTGCCAGCCCCGGGGCCCCGCGTCTCTCCGTGTGTGGACAGAGATGCCGGCGCTGCCCCCGTGTCTCTCTGGGTCTCCTTGTGTCCCCCCCCCGCCACCACTCTCAGGTCCCCGGCACAGGGAGCACCTGGAGCTGCTGCAGCCAGCCCAGAGGAGGCTCCAGGATGAGCAGAGGGACGGAGCAGCTCTGCTGCCAGGAAAGGCTGCCACAGCTGCCATTGCTCAGCCCGGACAGGAGAAGCTTTGGCCTCAGCTCCCTGTGGCCTCGCAGGGCCCGAAGGAGCTGCAGGAAAGGTGGAGAGAGACAATTGCCAAGGGCTGCAGGAATTGCCAGGAGCCAGGGAATGGCTGCCAGTGGCAGAGGGCAGGGCTGGATGGGATCTTGGGCAGGAATTGTTCCCTGGCAGGGTGGGCAGGCCCTGGCACAGGGTGCCCAGAGCAGCTGGGGCTGCCCCTGGATCCCTGGCAGTGCCCAAGGCCAGGCTGGACATTGGGGCTGGGAGCTCCTGGGACACTGGGAGCTGGCCCTGCCATGGCTGGGGTGGCACTGGGTGGGCTTTGGGGTCCCTCCCAACCCAAACCATCCTGGGATTCTCTGAGGTTATGAGGAATTTGTACTGAGAGTATGAGGTACTCACAGTGGTGTACAGACAGGAAAAGATTTCAAACTAAGATCAATGTGAGATGCTGTATGTGTAACAAATTTTATTTTCTCCGGTTATTTTGATCTTTGCAATATAGTTCTGAGAAATGAAGCGCAAAGTAAGTGTTTTACAGAAATGTTCAGTCTTTCTGTCTTTTTTTTATTTATGCTGGTTTTGGGGTTTTTGCATTACACATGAAGTTAAAAGTTTGTATTTCATAACATGGTAAGTTGAATACTTCTCTTTTCTGTTTGCTGTTTGGAGAAAGAAGAAACGGCGCCTGTGTTGACAAAACCAGTAATGCTAAAGAAAGAATTTTCATTTCACCTGAAAGTGAAAGAAGATATCTTATTTTGAAGGATCATGGGACAGCATATAACATTATTATGATTTCTTATATAATGTAAGATGTCAGGGAATAACTGGAATTATGAGTAAAAGCATTTTTCAAGTATTTGTTATATCAGTGGAATGATTTTTTGGTGGGGGGGTGTTTGTTCTAATTAATAAGTTAATCCATGGTATCTTGGTTTAAAGGAGGAAAAATGGGTGCTTCTGTAAAGGTTCTGCTGTTGGTCATGCTGTCCTAACTGAGGTGGGCTCACCGATCACTAAAGTCTGAGCGCCATCTCAGTTTTGTGTGTTTGGTTTTGGGGTTTATTTTTGGTCATTTGGTCTTCTCACTTGAAACTCCAGAGAGATTACTAACTTCTCTGCTGTTAGACAAACTTCTGTCTTAGGTGCATTGCCGTGTTCTGTTATTTTACTGTCCTTTGAGCTGCTGTGCCTCTTGCGTCTTTGTCTGCTTCGCGCATATTCTCCACTTTTCCAGTCCTGTCATCATTTTTACTCAGCAAAGTTTGCCTTAAGGAGAAAAGCGACTCCTGGCGTGTTTCTGTGTCAGCCATGCTCTTTTTCATGTTTGTGCACTCAAAATACAGGAATTTCAAAGGATGCTTCTGTGCTGTAGCCTAAGAGATGCTTGTGGAGGACTGCATGGCCACAAGGGTCACAATTACATATTTTAGCTAATCGACAACTTGATATCTCTTCTAATTTTCACAAATAATGGGTTTTGATTCACTTTTTAATTGCAGAAGCCGCATGCTGGCAGTGATTCCTGCAGGCCTTTCCAGAGCAGCCTCTCATCCTGTGCTCCCAGCATTCCTTACAGGACCACCAAGAGCGTGGACTCCAGCGAGGAGAGCGGCTCCGACTCTGACGATGACAGCTGCCTGTGGAAGCAAAAGAGGCAGAAGCGCTTCAACTTCTCCCCTGCCAAACCTGAGCCCTTCCAGCTCGGCCAGAGCCACCAAAAACAGACTGCTCTGCGTGGCAAGAAGGTCAACAACATCTGGGGCGCGGTGCTCCAGGAGCAGAACCAGGATGCAGTGGCGACTGAGCTTGGGATTCTGGGCATGGATGGTTCAATTGACAGGAGCAGGCAGTCTGAGACTTACAACTACCTGCTGGCTAAAAAGCTGATGAAGGAAGCCCAGCAGAAGGAGGCAGAGACTTTGGATAGGGAGCTGGATGAGTACATGCACGATGACAAGAAGATGTTGCCGGCAGAGGAGGAAAACGGGCAGGGCTTCCTCAAACGGAAGCGGCCTGTGAGAGACAGACTGGGGGAAAGGCAAGAGATGAAATACAAGGGAAGGTATGAGATAACAGAGGAAGATTCAGAGGAAAAAGTGGCAGATGAAATTGCTTATCGGTGAGTCTAATAATGGTGCATCTTCACTTCACTAAGTACTGGTGATTGATAGAAAGAAGGGTGGGGAAAAGCTCCCCTGCTGCTAAATAAGGTGTCACACCAGATCACAGAAAGCATTTCCAAAATCCTGGGATAAAAATGCATCACTGTGGCTGCTGATTGTGTAGAAACATCCAAATAATATTGCCTGTTTCTTTGAATTTTTATATTTTTATTTACAGAGTCACCAGGGTAGTTTGTTATTTGAGAACAGGGCAAGATAAGGCTTCTCATTATACAGATTTCGTAGCAGCTTTTTTTGGGAAATACCCTATGGTTGTTTGGAGTTTGACACCAATGCATATGTGCTGTGGTCACCACAAAAATGTGTTTAAAGTTTTAAACCTTTGAAACTGTAGATAACTCAGGACAGTGCAGTGTTTTGGATCAAGTCAAACTGCCACACTCCTCTTTCAGTGGTGCAAGGAAAGAAAATTATGTGAAATAGGGAACAAGACTTAGAAGGTTTACTGACAGTTAGCTTGACATTTAAATAAAACCTGGGTTTATTGGTCATAGTTGTTTGTATATGTGTTGTATTACTTCAGAATCCGGCAATACTACAGCAATGAGTTATTAATGCTGTTAATAGTTCTGGGTAGTTCTTCATTTATTAATTTGAAAATTTCAAGCATATTTCTTGCAAAAAAATCTGCCTTTTTCTTATACAGAGCTTCACTGAAATAGGGCAGAAGCATCTTTTTTCTAATTTTTCCTAATTGTAGTAGTGGTGGCACTGAGCTGTATCAATAGGGCTCTGGTTGTAGTGTAATTTTTGTTATTTAGTTTTCTTTTAATAGATTATCATGGATCAGTCAATAAACTGATTTCTTCTTTGTTATGTAGGTTTCACTTAAATAGCACATGAAACAGGGGAACTTTTATACTTCCTGTTTTCTCCAGTTGCTGATTTAACTGTAAAAAGTTAATTTTAACCGTTAAATGCACAAGAAGCTTTTATACTTTGATTTCAGAGGTTTATGCATGTCTTTGCAGTTTCATATTTGGTTTGATATTCTACACATCCATAGAAGAAAAATAACTACTCAAGGCATTTTCATTGAAACAAGTTTTAAAAATACATGCTTTAGGGAAAAAAACATCCCTCAGAAGCTCAGTATTTTGAAATCTGATTCAATAAACCATTTAAACACATTTCAACGTGCAGACTCTTCAGCACAAAATGAATTATTCATTGTGGAAGTTCCACAGTCAGTTATACTCCAGAAATTATCCTGACAATAAATGTGCCTTTCCTTTTTTCCCCTCTTTGAACAGACTTTGTGAGCCAAAGAAAGACTTAATTGCTCGAGTGGTGAAGATAATTGGGAAGAGAAAAGCCATCGAGCTGCTGATGGAAACAGCTGAAGTGGAGCAGAATGGCGGACTGTTCATCGTGGTAAGGAAAATGTTATTCTTTGGGTTTGCCAGGGATGGGGAGGGCAACACAGCTTTTTACTTGCAGAATATTCACACAGTGCTGTTGCAAGTCTCTTGTGCTGGACCTGTTCTCCTGGAGTTTTATGGCCTTCCCTTGCCATGAGATCCTCCCCCAACAAACACTCGTGTAACATTCCAGCAGGATTTGAGCAAACAGGAAGGTAAATGAACCTGGGAATTACCCAGGTTCTTGTGCTGAGGTTGGTGTCTGACTTGCAGGGATAACGTTGTGTCTGTTACTGTGGCTCTCCTTGGAATCTTTCCCTCACAGACTTGAGGCCTAAGGATTCTCAAGCTTGAATAAAAACCAGCATTTCCAATATCCCATTTGCAGAATAACTCCCAAAAGGAAAACTGTTGGCTTTATTAGAGAACCACTGGATTGTGTATCAGCAGAGCATAACTGAGCACTGATTTCTGTTATAAATAGTGGTAAAAAACCCTCTGCTCCATGTTAGGTTATCAGTTTCCTGGTGTGTTTTTGCTGTTGTTAAATAATGAACCTCAGTGCGAAAAACACAGTGGGTAAGAAAAGCTGTGGATGAGGAAAAAAAGTGGGTGAGAACCAGGAAATACTTTCACTTGATTACGATTTTTAAATTCCATCACTTGGAAGTAGAGAGGAGGCAAAAAACAAGTAGAGGGGCACAATCTAAAAAAAAAAATAAAATAAATTTAAAAAACCAACCAACCAACCAAAGAGCTCCCCCCACATACAAAAAAAACCACTTCCCTTCTTCAAAAAAGAAAAGGCAATAAATTCCAGCTAGCTAGTTGTGTTAGAAGCATTCTCTTGTCTTGAAAGTTAAATTTAAAAGTGTTTAACGGAGGAGATAAAGGGACACAGCTCTTGGTGGCACAGGTTGCTTTGGAAGCAGATTAGAGTACACTCTTTGAAAGCACATCACAAAAGACACCATGAAATAAAGGTGATAAAGAGATGTTCACATGTGCTGTTTCAAAAGCCTACTTAAAGCCTGCCCATCCCTGTTTTGGAATTTTTAGATTATATAGTACATTATGTAGCAGGAAAGTATGACATTTTGCACCAGTGTCATCCAGATTTTACTGTAGTAAAAGTAGTGTTTTATACTGCAAATTTTAATTGAATAATAGTGTGATAATTGGCACTTGTAATTTACAGAGGTTTCAAAGCTGAGCCCGTTCCATGCACTGCAGTTGCTGCACTGAAAACTGCTGGGTCAAACATGTGGGGAGGAATTTTTAAAGTACTGATTGTGTTTCCTATGCCTTCAACAGAAATATAAAATCCTGTAGATAACAACAGACAAGTTGTAGCATTTCTGAGCACAATTATAAAAGAAAACCCTGAGATGAACATAATTTTATTAAATTTGTTTTAGACATTTTAGGAAATCTCTGAGTGCTTAACCTAGTGCAGAACTCATTGCAGATAGCTGTGAGAGTAGTTAGAATATTATTCATATTTTGTTTCTTCACTACCAAAGTCAGGTTTAGTGTGTAGTTTTAACAATTTAGCATTATGTTCTAAAGGATTTTTTTTTGTAACTTTGTGATTTTCCTGTCCAGATTCAGCAGGCTGATTGTTGACCTTCAAATGACTAATTCAGTCACAAATGAGGCATAGCCAGGGTTATTTTCATGTGGTATTTGAAACACCAGAACTTAAATTAGCTTTATTCTGTCTCAGCACTGAGTGTTGCCTTAGAGGCTAGTTTTTTGTCAACACTTAGCATTAAGCTTGCTGTTCTAAATTTCCTCTCTCCCTATTAAGAATGGCACCAGGAGAAGAACACCTGGGGGTGTTTATTTAAACCTGCTGAAGAACACACCGAGCATCAAAGAAGAACAAATCAAGGTAAAAACGTCAGGAGTTCAGATGTATATTCATTCTCCTTTGGGTTTTTTCTTCCTACTAGAAATGTCACGACTGAAACTGTAACAAATGTAACTGTGTATTCCACTGAAACCAGACTTTCACATTCAAAAGACAGGCAAAAAATAAAACACTCAAAAATGGTTGAATTGTCATAAACTCTAAGCAGAGAGAACTCACTTTTGCATGCTGCTAGTCACAAAAACCTGTTGAGGAAGATGAGGTTGTAGAGTCTGGCAGAGGTAAATGTTAGATTTTCCTAATTCATATATTTGTATTCCTTACAGCAAAGTTGTCCATATTGTGTTTCCCCATGGAGGCTTTGTGTCATTGTGCATGGATTGAATGCAGGCCTCTCAGTAGAATATTTTTATCCTGTATAGCTCCAGCTGTGGCAGCAGGCAGAGAATTGTGAATGAATTCTTCATTAAATTCCTTCAAACAAACAATCTTATTAATTTCTCATTAAATTGTTCATTTGGAGGAAAAAAAAAAAGAAACAGGAAAATAAAACCCCAACATCCTTCCATAGCTTACAGTGGTCAGAAAAAATTGTTAAAAGTTGCAAGACTCATCACTTTTCACTATTAGAGAAGAAATTTAGAGAAGAAATTTTCTCTTCTACTCCTCTTCCTTAAGTGCAGTCTTTCTCACACTGCTGCTCTCAATAACAAGTAATTTAAGTAAATATTGACCAGCATTTGTAATATTTGTTTCTTTTATTACTTCACATTTTCTTAAGGAAATACCAGTAAAATGAATGTGCAAACATTTTTGTTGTTGTTTTCTCTCAAGGAAATATTCTATCTGGAAAACCAAAAGGAGTATGAAAACAAAAAAGCTGCCAAGAAGAGGAGGATACAAGTTCTGGGCAAGAAGATGAAAAAGGCCATCAAGGGGCTGAACCTGCAGGAATATGATGATGCATCTCGTGAGACTTTTGCCAGTGACACAAATGAGGCTCTGGCTTCCCTGGATGACCTGCAGGAGGGGCACCACGAGGCAAAGATGGAACCCGAGGATACTATTGAAATTGATAATCCCCACGATTTAGAGATCTTTTAGTTACTGATATTCTTGGTAACAGAGTCTCTATGAAAACATGTTAAGTGAGCCTTTCTTTTAATCCCGTGGCTTCTTGTTTTTGAAGCATGGGGAATGCTTGATGCTGAAGAACAGGAGGTAGTTTTTAGCTAAATTTAACAGCATGACAGACTTAACTGTCCTGTTACTTGTTTGCTGAGTCCTCAGAAACTCTTAAGATTTTTATAGATAACAGCCCTGTGTTACATTAGGGAGTGTTTTTAGTCACATGTTAGTTTTAGGAGTTAAGGCTATGTTTTAACCAAACACTTCTCATTTAATTTGCTGAAGCACACAAAGTCAACAGGTGAGCAATGTTCTTTACTACAGATGAACAGAAAAAACAGTGTAAATTTAGTCTTGATAAAAAAGATCATATATTCTTGATGTGGCAGTGTATTGACAAGAACAGCAGTATTTATAGGATTAAGATCTGTAAAAACAGATTGGTTTGTGAAATAAACTTAATTTTAGTGGTGAGTGACCTTTGAATAACAACTTTGTAAATAAGCTGTATTGAGCAATGTATGTTTCAGATCTCTGCAGTAGTTTTATTCTTTGTATCCAATGGTGACTTGAGCTTCCTAACTGTTCTATCTAAACATTTCCCATGATTAGAAACACACCTAAGTTCCATGGATCTTTTTGTTTGCAGACCAATCAAACTGAAAACCTTCAGAACAGTGAGATTCTACTAAGTTGTGTTCCCTTCAAGGGTCTGTAGACTGTACCTGCAGATATAAACCCTTTACCCTGCAGTTCCTGTTTTTGTCCTCCTCCTGTCTGCAGTGAGATAATGTGCAGCTTGCAGAAGATCTGGAGTTTTTCTGTGCTGACTCTTGCAGGGGATATTTTTTTTTATTATTAACTTGATGCTGAAAATAGTTGTGTAGTTTGTTAGTTCGGCCAAAAACAATTTTTATGTCGAATATTGTTTTTAATATAGCTGAATAACATGTGCAGCACGGATATGCAAGTATTTTGTCACTAATTAGTTGTGGCTTTTTTTGTGAGTAGACACTATTGATCCCAACTTTTGTGCATAAATTTTTTTCACCTTTGAGTCCTTGAGTTTCAGAAGGAAAGTGTGTCACTAAAACACATTATCAGTTTATAAGATTGAGCAACTCAGTACTGCCAAGAGCTGGCATTGAAAGGACTGCAGCATTTGGAGAAATGCTTCTTACACATAACAGCACATTCCATTACCTGCCTTACTAAACCTGGATTTTGACTTTTCTGCTTTTTTTCTGTTCATGTGTCAGAGCTCTTAATTGTTAAAAAGTTACTCATCAGATGTGCAGCATGCCTTTGCTGGTAGTAGTTGCTCGTGCTGAAATAATAAAATCTCATATTTTTTCATTAACTTTCCTAACCAGTGATGGCCAGAGTAAACCAGTAACTCCCTAAAGGAAACAGAATTTTGTGCCGTTTAATTGCTTTGGGACTGTACCGTTTCATCCTGGTTTTGGGAACTGCTTGGGGATATGTCTTAACTGTTTTCTGGATAGAATCAGCAAATTGTAACGTTGGTTTAAGCAATTTTTTTATTGTTATGTAATTCGCACTGTGTATTTTTTTAATGTTAATATTTTTAACCTTGATTTCCCAGGCAAGGGGTACTGAAATGGTGTGTGAAGTGTTGTCTTTAACAAAAGGTCAACGGGCATCAAGCTGTTGGGGAGGGCAGTGAGGGTGGGGAGGGGTCTGGGGGCTGAAGGTCTGTGTTCAGCTGGAGGAGACCGAGGGGAGAATCCTCAGGAGGGGACGAGGAGGGGCAGGCACTGCTCTCTTCACTCTGGTGACCAGTGACAGAACCCCAGGGAATGGCCTGAAGCTGGGTCAGGGTTTTCAGGTTTAGGTTGGATATCAGGAAAGGGTTCTTCCCCCAGAGGGTGGCTGAGCACTGGAACAGCTTCCCCAGGGCAGTGGTTACAACACCAAACCTCACAGAGCTCAGGGAGTGTTTGGACACTGCTTTTATTTATGCAGATGGCTAATGCAGGGCCAGGAGCTGGAGTTGAGACAGGTTTTCTCTCTCAGCTCCTGCTTAATCACCTTCAGTCTGTCCTGGGCTGATCCTTGCACAGGGAGCAGCCCTGCCTGTCTTCTGTCTGGGAGCAGATTTATCTGTTTAGATTTTGGTAGCTGATGTTCTGCAGACAAAAATGCTAGCAACATGGGTTGGGGTTTGAGCTCTTTGAGTTAATCTGATGAGCAGGTATGGTTGACTCACTATATTTGCTGCAAATAAAGACTCTACTGCTGGCACAAACATCACCCTCCATCCCATAAACCATAGCATAATGAGCCATCTCTATTATACCCGAAGAAGATGCTGAAAAAATGAGGGAAATGTGCTTTGTTCTGAAAACACAAAGCTTATTTATAACCAAAGACCTTTTGCTACCTTGCATCCAGAGTTCCAACTGATAAACAACAATTTTTGGTACCACTGGAAAAAATTACTAATGATTCAGTTTTGCTGCGGATCTTGAAAGCATCATTTGAAGTATAATTGCAGTTTTACAGGTTCTATATCTCTTTCCAAGTAGATGATCTCATTAAGGTGTTCTTAGGCCCTCTGGGCTTATTAACTGGTGTTTGCCAAAATTCTCAAGCAAGCGTGAAATGACGCAGTTCAAGGTATAAAGGTGATGGGAAAAGGAGATGACTGTATTAATTTTGATATTTTCTGTTACAGAGAAAGTGGATTCCTTGTATTTTTTCAGAGTAAAGGTGAAGGGGTAGACTGAGTAATAAAGACAATTCTTCAGTGTTTTTTTGAAGTTCCAGGTTTTTATCAGTCATAAAACATCAGTATGAGTGCTCATTTTGGTAGACTGAGTAATAAAGACAATTCTTGAGGTTTTTAAATTCAAAAAAATTTTTTATCAGTCATTAAACTTCAGGATGACAATGCTCATTACTTATCCACTTAACTTAGACCATCCTATGACTCTGACAAGTCTGTCAGAGGCAATATTTAAAAAAAATAAATGTTTATTTCAATGTACAGAGGAGAACTCATGGCTCCAGTGAACATCAGCTTCTTTAGTGCCCCACTCCTGTTCCTGATTCTTACTGGTCAGCAACACCTCAGAGATCCAAGCCTTTTTCTGAAGCACTCGAGGTCTTCAGTGGGTCTGGGAATATCCATCCAGTCTTTGAGCTTTGGCATCACAGTTTGTTTAAGGATTCAGGAATGTGGCAGAGATGATGACTGCAATTTCCAGTCACCACCTCTTGGATTCAGTGGGCAGCTGTGGCCTCTTGGTGATTTTGAACCTCATGCATCCCATCTTATTCATGACCTGCCAGACCTGAGAACCAGACCTTTGTTCTTGCAGAACAAAGTTTTATTTTAAAATTACGTATTTGAAGGTTTCTTGTCTCCCCATCTGCAATGCTGATAGATGCCAGTTTTTCAGAGCTGTGGGAGGAACACTCAGCTGTGAAACGTTTAATAGTGCCCAGCCAAATGCATTTCTAGACTCACAAACACCTGGACCCAAATACTGACAAAAATGAGGAATGTGTATCTGAAGGGAGACTCTACACACAATTTAGCTGTTCTAGACATCTTTCAGGTTGTTGGGTTCTTGTTTCTTTTGCTTGACCAGAAAGATTTATTTAGTTACTTAAAGAAACAAAACAAATTTTGTATCATTAAATACATGCAGGAAAAAAAATATTTACTATCTTGAAAACTTGTCCCCAAACAGAATGTGTTATTAATTGAAAACTTACTAGTGATTCAATATATCAGCATTCTTGTTTAAGACAAGAATCCCTTTGAAAGATATTCTCATTTTTCTGCAGAAGTTGCACTTTTTTAGTTTGCCATCTAAATTATTTCATTTGTTCTATTGACGATTAATGGTGTTTCGGTTTTGGTTTTTTCCCCCCAATGGACAATACAGCTATTTACAGTAATTATTTTACATTTGATGTTTAGTTAACACTGATGTGTTTTCTACTGACATCCTTTCAGCCACTGAAATATCTTCATTCAACATGCAGAACTGGGGGGAAATAGATCCTGGAAGAGCATTTTGCCTTGGAGCATCAGGAGAGACCCTGCCATGGACCCAAAAAAAAATAAATGCCTTGAGAAATTTTACTTGTTGATATCCTCACACATTCAGATTTCCAGATGTTGGGCAACTGATTGCTTTTCCATTTGGAACACTCATGAGCTACTTTTACCTCTTAGAAAACAAACTGGAACAGAATAGTGTGTAAAGTTTAAATGGCACACAAAAATGCACCAAACTGTTGTGTGGACTACTTTCTTTATAAAGAAAAATAATTTTAAAACCCCACCAATTTGCTGTAATGTTGACATGCTTTCCTTGGTAAAGAATATGACAACCTAAAATATTTAGGACTCAAGGTTTTGGTGGAAAATCAGAATGTCTGTAGATGTACAGGAGCTATATATCAGCACAATCTTCTTTTTCTCTAAGTAGTCTCAGATTTAAAAAACAAATTGCATTTATGTTTACTTAGGAAAATATGTAAAATAACTCTTGCATCTTGTTGCTGCTCCATGAAGAACTTCTGTCATGGTGGATAAAGATCTGCAAACTGCCTAATTTTTCACCTTATGCAGATATTCTTCAGTAAAAGGCACTGAAGAAGAGTTTCTGTGCCAGAACATCCTCAGTACCTCTCAAAAGACTGGAGCTTTTTTCCAGCTTGGATGCCCCAATTTAGCCAAGAGTGTAGAGCAGATGAATTTCCAAGCACCACAGCTGGAAAGTGCAATAATCTGCAGTTGAAGGATGATGGAATGAAAAGATCAGGGTGCCAAGCAAGCAGGTTAAGAAGGGTCTTCAGGATTGCAGATATATTTTCCTGGATTCTGACTGCCCTGACTGACTGCCTGGGCTCAGCAGCCAGCTCTGGCAGTGACCTTCTCCAGGAGTTTCCTGTGGATAGGTCCAAAAGCATTTCTTAATGCTGGACCTATCTGTCTTTAATTATGGATTAAGCTCCATGCCAAGGGCCCTGGCCCCTCGGGACACCACTTCCTCTTCTCTCTCCCTCCCTTCCTCCATGCTGCAATTTCATTTACTCTCTTCAAAAATGAGAAGAGAAAGTTGAGACCTAAACCTGCTGCAATTTTCTCTGCACAGAAACCCTGTAGAGAATGGAGGGGTGTGTGCATGTGAGACAAACCATAAGGTAATTTTCAGAGTCACTTCAGCAGTTATATGAGGAGTTAAACAGATGAGATTAAAGCAGGCATGAAAGAGGTTGTTCATGTAATTATTCTGTCAGTCTGCTGCTATCTACAAAACCATAGTCCCTACCCAAGAGATAGTTAAGAGTCAAATCAATAGGTTCCTCCAGCAAGCCCTTAAAAAGGTGGGGAATTAGAATAGAATAGAATTAGAAGAATGGAAAGGAATAGGAATTGGAATGGAATGGAATGGAATGGAATGGAATGGAATGGAATGGAATGGAATGGAATGGAATGGAATGGAATGGAATGGAATAGAATTAGAATAGAATAGAATAGAATAGAATAGAATAGAATAGAATAGAATAGAATAGAATAGAATAGAATAGAATAGAATAGAATAGAATAGAATAGAATAGAATAGAATAGGAATAGAAATAGAAATAGAAATAGAAATAGAAATAGAAATAGAAATGTTCCTATGAAAATCATCTAGTTCAACTGCCTGCCCACTCCAGAGCTGACCAAAAGTTAAAACCTTTCATTAAGGCCACTCTGCAAATAATTATTTTTAAGGCAGGGTGTCATCCATCACGTGTAGGAACCCTGTTACTGAACCTCCTCTAAAACAGCTTTGAGCCATTCCCACCCACCCTGTCACCCAGGGGAGTTCAGGAGCTCCCTCTGCACATCCCTTCCTCAGGAAGCTGCAGAGAACCACGAGGTCATCTCTGCAAACAGGACAAACACAGACTCCTCAGCTGCTCTTCATGGGACAAGAGACTCTGGATACATTCCACTACCTTCATATGCTGCTTAAACTGCACCCAGCATTACCCACAGAAAACCCCACAATGCTCCTTTGGCCTTCTGGGAGCTTTTAAGAGCTGTCAGTTTTATGCAGGGAAGCTTAAGCCTTCCAGCAGTGAACAGGAACTGATAATAATGCTAAACCGCCTCTGTGAAATTACTTGATTCAAGTAATAAAGTAATAAAATAATTATGATTATTTTATTTTTATGAGGAAATTAGTCTAAGCAGGAAAAGCAGAATTTTCTTCTCTGAAGATGTAATTACTTCCAATTTTCAAACCATCACACTTTCACTATAATTCAGAAATTCCTAAAAATGACTCAATGTAGATCTGCCTTGATACTTCAAGGTGAAGCAGGAAGATGTTAACAGCTCAACATGTAAAACTTTTAGCCTCTAAACTGAGACCACACATTAGGATTTTATGAGCTTCCTTTAAAAGCCTAAAAATTATCTGCAGACTGCAGTTCAGAGTTGGTTGTACTGCAGAAATCAAAGCTGTGCTACTGCTGTCATTTTTCTTACAAGGCTTTGATTTGCAGTGGGTAAAAGAGAGGGAAAAACATTTCCATTGAAATGTATCCCAGTGATTGAATCTCGGTGGGAGGAGTAATTTCACTTGAGATATTTCACCACTACTCAGGGCAGGGGAAGAAGGCTTTAAGAGCAACATGTGAGAAAATGTCACCTGTAGTTCCCTCACTCCTTGCATGGCAGTTTCTGCATGCCCACAAACCCCTCCAAAATATTCCTCTTTAACACTGATAGTCCATAATTCCTCCTCTTCACAAAAGCACAGCAGAGCATATTCCCCAGCTGCCTCTTAGGGGTGATCAGACTTCACCATGCAGACACGCAGCAGCATGCAGACCCCTAGGCTGTCCTAAATATTTCAAAGCTATCAGAGCAATGGTTTCTACCCTATTTATTGTACAGTATTCTTGTGAAAGAGAGTTAGACCTTCCGGGAGGTAGAACTCAGCCTCACCTGGGAGTGAGCTTCCTCCCCATTTCTGGAAAAAGGGAAAAACATTAAAGGTCTACAGGCTAAGAGTACCTGAATTTTTTCAGAGATCGTTCAGGAGACCTGAGAGAAATTAGCTGATTTTTCTTAAACTGGAAGATAAATAGGAAAGACTTAGGTTCAGTGACTGGTAGTTCAAGCTGAAGATGTCGGAATGGAACCAAATTGAGCAGTTGCATCCCCGAAGGAAATCCTCTGGAAGTGCTGGATAATGTCTGTGAACCAGGAATGTGAGGCAGCCAGGAGGAAATCTGGATCTGGTGTGTGCTGGGAGGACAAGCTCCCCAGAGGAAGAGTAAATGGAGGAAATAGCAGTTTAACGTCTGAGAAGTTAAGGAGATGTTATCAGCAGGACCCAGAGCCAAACTCAGCAAGCCCCATCATCTAAAGTGATGCTGGGGGCTCACTGAAATCCACATGGAGGCACTCACCATATCCCTGCCTCAGCATGGGCAGAAAAAATAATTTTATTTATATATATTTATTCAGTTATACCCAAAACTAATTTTATAAAATGCTGACAAAGTGTGTCATCTCTGCCTTCCTCTAAGTGTCGCTCCTGCCCAAGCATTCCCTAGAGAAGGACAGGCATGAAAATAGCTTTTTGTCAAAAGGTGCTGGCTGTGGGGCTGTTTGTGCTGCTTGAATGTGTTTATCAGAGACCGACAGTATTTACTTTTAAGAACAATGATAATCAAAAAAGATAACACGTTAGCACTGCTTTGTGTTTCTGAGCCACTCCTTTGAAGGCAGTTTTACGATGTTTGTCTGTACAGCTATAATTTTCACCTTTAAACCTCAGGTAATTACGCAAGAATTACCAGGGGAGGAGGAAGGAATAATAAATTTTCTGTCCTAAAGCACGCAAATACTACTTGCAATTGAAAAGGTTTATAGTAAACAAATCAAGTGATTAATAAAGGCAACTATTTGTTAGATTTTTCAGGTATCTGTGGGTAGGATAGTCCTTTTCTACTTGGACTTGGCAGTTGCTTCAGAGTGAAGCATGAAGTTTATCATGAAGGCTGAATAAAAAAGTAATTACTTCCTTATTCTTTCTTGGTTGTTCCTATACACCATATTTCTACAGCATATCATTCCATATTGAGGAATAAGAGGAAGTGGTATTTTGCCAGGGCCCATTTAGGGGAAATCACAGGCAAGAAAAATTAGCTACATCCTGAAAGGAAAGGCAGGGGAGAAAGAAACAGATTTTGTCGCTTTAGGTCTTTACCCCAGAACTTTGGAGAGGATATCTTGCAGGTCCATTACCGCCTATCTGCACACATATTTTCAGAACTAAGTCATCTCTGCAAGACGTTCAAGCAATCTTTGGCACGAGGCCTGAAATAATTATTCGGCTATCTTCAAATTTTTGGAACAAGCAGAGTACTGTTTGAGCCTTCGAGAAGTTTGGGAGATGATGGACAGATTCTGAGAGTTCTAGAAAGCATAGGAGTTTTCTTCTGCAGCCAGCATATCAGTATCTTAGCTATTAGCTTAGCTATTACCTAGTTTGCATTACACTACTTTCTTTGCGAGAACATACAGGAAATGCATTATCCTTTAAAAAGCTTTGTTGTCAAAAGCTGTTTTCCCCACTCACAGGCTACTGCAAGGCAGAGCACCTTTCATTCATGAGATAAGATTTCTGTCTGCTAATTGCAAAATGTTTTTTTATCAATAAGTTCTTTTTGGTACCCTTAGCAGCATTTAACGTAGTTTGCCATTTCAACAGAGCCCAAGAGAAGCATAAAGTATTCACTTTTGCAAAAGGGTACAGAATCAAGTAAGAGCCTCCTGTGAAATCATGTCCTCTGCTGAGCAGAGCAGATCACATTAAAGCTGGCATGGATGAGCAGCCATTTATCCCTGGATGGAATCTGGCCCTTTGTGAGATGCCATTTGGAATTAATACCTAAATCTCTTAAACCATGAGGAACTAAGCTTTAGGATTCCAAAAATTCTCCATGTGCAAGGCAGCCAGTTATCAGTGTAAAATAATTTCATGTATTACTGTAAAATAGTTTTACAATGATGCAAGGAAAGAAATATAGCCCTGTAGAATTAACAGAAGACCTGAAACTTATGGAGGTGTGACTTAACAATAGCGATTCTCTCCTTCTCCTCCTTAGAGAAATTTCTAAATGTAATATGATTTTAAATGTAGTTTTTAGTAGTTTTTAGTTTAAGCAAGAAGCACTGTAGTGACCAAGAAGTATATGTGCACTCAATGTACTCAGTGCAAAAATGAAGCTGATTTGGGGAAATTGCTGCAGTGTCTTTTTGGTGACAGCTAAGGCCAGAATTCTCAATGAGACACTCATCATGACAAGTCTTATATTTGGAGCCTTATCTGACAGAAAAATAAAATTAAATGAAATACAGGAGCATGAATCGACAAGAATACATATAAGGCTCATTGAAGATAGTTGCAGGTAAAAAAATAATAAAAAATAATAACAAAACTATTCTTGTTATAGAACAAATAATCCTATCTTTAGTCAGTGCTTTGTTAATTTAGCAGCTGAGGGGACTGGTAAAGTTTTCCCCTCCCGTCCCCATCACAGGAATTGTGATCCTGTGATTCCAAGGTGAAAGATCAGATTTTGTGTTGCTGGACTGTGGTTTATCTCACCTTAACTCCTTAATTCATGCTGTGGCAGTGAGCTGATTTTTCAGAGAACTTGCTAGCTGAATACTAGAGGCAAACACAAAGCATGACTTTAGTCATTGAAGCCAAGTGGAAATAAGCAACTTTTAATTTTCTGTAGTTATGCCTATGGATGTAGGGAAATCCCTATGGATGTAGGGAAACCTGAAAAAGAGATGTTCTATGAGCAAATTTATTCTGTGAAAGGCGGTTATTAATTAAAATTATAGGGTGAGATCAGTTTTTCTGAATTATTCAGGATTTGTATAATAAAGCTCTACCCTGGTATAAATCCTTCTTTCTGAGTAATTTGTCCTGCACGTACCTGTGCACTGAAAAATGTTTATAATGATGTTACTGGTAATTTAAAAGGTAAGAACCTGCCAGCAATGTGCATTTCCCTCCAGAAGTAAGAAGCAGCATGCCAAAATTAGATAGAGCCATAGTTAAAAAGCAATATAAAATAAAATTATAGAAAAGAAATAAAATCTCTTAAACTTGCAGAACTGAAATTCTCCTATATTTGTGGTTATAATGTTGTATTCATAAAGCCCAAAACCAGAAACTTATAACCAAATACACACTGAAATTTCCTTCTCAAGTTTCAGCAAATCTTTACATTTGTTCTCAAAGTTATTTTTTTTTCCCTAAAATGACTACTTGAGTGCTTGTAAAGTTTTCTGGGGGTCCACAGTCCTGCCAAACTTAGGGCCACAAATAGCTGGGCTGTGAAATGACACTGCTATGACAGTTTTGAAATCGCAATCTTTTTCATCTGCTAAATGAGATTTAGGAAAGTTTAACAGATACAGATAAAGCACCACTCAAAATGGAGAGATTTCAGCTATCAACTTCAGGAGCCTGAGCAAGTCTCCTTTATTCCAAGTCTCAGAAAACTCATACAGAATTTCCACTGTAGAGATACTATAAGGCAGTATTACACAGCTAAGAAATGAAGTTTTCTTCTGAGCTTAGGAGGAAGACTTGCCTTAACTGCATGGAAATTGTTTTGTGGCTTACAATAAATATCTTCCTTAAGTCAGTGCTCTGTATCAGAAATCACTTGGCAGGTTGAAATAATCAAAGTTCCTAACTTTGAAACAGGACAATTTTCGTAAGGCTTCTTCATGAATGCGACTTTTAAAGAATAACTCTACAGCCAAGATGCCAAACTTTTAAAATCATACTTAGTACCTTGCTGACTAATTAATTTAACAAAACCAGGAGGCTTTTATATGCCTGTGTTTTCAAAATATGAAAACTGGTTTTTTCCAATGCCTGCAACACCCTTAGAACAAACTCTGACACTCATCTTTGCAGCCACATAAAAGAGGCTATTGGTATAAAACTAAATATAAAGGCATGTCTGGACTAGAAATACACTGCAAGTTTATTGTATTTGCACTGTCACCCACAGCAACTCCTGTAGGAGCAGACAGACTGTCCACATTCTAAGATTTTAGTGTTTTCACCAAAGGTCTCAAAAAGCACCCTGCTCCAACCCAACTCATTCCAACAGTCCTTCCTGTGCTGAGAGCAGCTCTGCAGGTGGGGTCTCACCTGAGCAGGACAGAGGGGCAGAATATGCCCCCCCCTGCTGCCCACACTGGGGCATCAGCCCATGTTTTGAGTTTTGGATTGCAAAATAAATACTTTGTGTTATCTCTATAAATAGAGTTGGTTTGCCAGCCTGAATCCTGTAAGGTTCAATGACACCCGTGTGATCCTTTAGATGTGAACTGCTGACCAGCCCTGGGGCTCTGAGGACTTCACAAAGTCTGGAGGTCGTTTTTGCCACTCATGACATTGTGGGTGGGTGTCTGATAATGCCCAGGTTGTGACTTTGATCCCTGCATAGGCCATTCACTTCAAAGCTGGACTCTGACAATGCTTCTGGGTCCCTTCCAATTCAGAACTCCATTGTTTCTGTGAAACCTTCTCTGAAGCTCCCACCCTCCTTGCCACGGGCAGTGGCTCCGTGGCAGCAGCACAGCACTTGCAGGAAGCGTCCTGGTCTTTGCTGCTTCCTTGGGCTCCTCAGGATCGAGGCAGCCTGAGCTGCCAGGCCAGAGATGTGGGATCGAGGTCCACCTCCAGAGGCTGAAGGGCTGTGACCCAAAGGACCCAGCGGAGCTCCCGTGTCTGCAGAGACCCCCCGGCTGCCCCCCGCCCTCGCTCCCCGCTCCCCGCTGAAGGTCGGAGCCAGCTTCTCCTCACCCCGGTCCCTCAGGCTTCGCGGCCATCCCCGGGCACAGAGGTCCGTTCGCTCCCAGAAGCTCCCCCAGCCCTGCCCTCGGCCCCAGCGGGGCTGGCCCCAGGGACCACCGGCAGCCCGGGCGCGGCACCGGGCGAGGCGGCGGCCAAGCCCGGCCGTGAGGGCAGGAGGGGCCGGGGCGGCCGAGGCCCTGCCCGGGACGTCCCCTGGCCTTGGGGGGGACGGGAGCCGGGCTGCCCACAGAGGGAGCCCGGGGAATGGTCTGGCCGGTGAACCGGAGGGTCCCGCAGATACCTGAGCTCAGCCCCGCTCCCGTCCTGTGCCGGCTGGAGAGGGCGCAAGGGCACGGGCGTGTCCCAGAGCCCGCAGCGGGCCAGAGCAGCCTCCGCTGCCGGAGCTCCCCTGCCCCGCTGTGCACGGGCCTGGCCCCTGCTCGGTGCAGAGAGGGCAGAGGGGCCTCAAGAGCCCTCGGGGGCTGTGTTGTGGAGCTCAGGAGCGAGGGTGCGGCTCCGGGCTGTGGCTCTTCTGGGCCAGAGCAGGGGGGCACGGCCGCAGAGCCGGAGGCGGGGGCGGCCCTGGCCCAGCCTGGGCCCCGGGGCTCATCCTCGCCGAGCACCGCCGGTCCTCCGCGGCTGCTGCGGCTGCTGCGGGTGCTTGAGCTCCTTCCACTCGAGGAGTTCTGCCCAGGGAAGGAGACCTCTGGGCTTTGTTCCTGCGGTGATCCCGCCCGTAGGGATCCCCAGCTGGGATGTGCTCCCACCAGAGTGTCTGGGGGTCTCTTGGGGACAGCTGTGAGGGACGGGGACCGAGGCTCGAAGCCCTGGTGGGGACAGCTGAGAAGTCTCTGGGGACAGACGTGTTCAGCCTCTGTGGCCAGGGCCCTGCTGGAACAGGCAGGGCAGGTGTTGGAAATGGCCTTGCCAGCTTCTCTGCCCCTGCTCCTGCTTGTTCTGCAGGGACCCTCCCCACGGTCTGGGCTCTGGGGGAACACTGCCAGCAGCACTTGCCCCAATACTGAGACCTCCGGGAGATATCAGTCCCCTCTCCTGACCCTCCCTCCCCATGCCCCCAAGCATTCTTCTTGCATGTGTGAAAGACAGCTTCCATTCTGTGAGAAGGTCCAAGGCAGCAGAGTTTCCCAGACAGGCACCAGGCAGGGAGGGTGTTTGGAGCAGTCACTGCACCTCCTGACTCCCAGCTCAGGCCAAGCCGGCGCCCTCCGCACGGCCCCAGAGCCCAGCTGCCAACACGGCTGCCCTGACACCGCACTGCTCACCATCTCCACTCTGCCTGACAGCATCGTGAGGCCCCCGAGCAGCAGGGAGAGCAGCTTGGGTATGTCAGGAACCTCAAGGCTTTGCACTGCTGAGTGAATTCCTCTTTCTCGTTGTCAGAGGCCAGCAGCTGACAGGAATCCAGCAGTGAGCTCCCAGGAGAGCCAGCAGGACTGCCCACACTGAGCACCTCCTGGTCCATAGCAGCAGCTGAGGGCACGGACACTGGGGCTTTTCCTGCTGACTCACAGCCAAGTCGCTGGGACAGGTGCCCTCCTTAGCATGGAAGAGCCCTTTGTGCCAGAGCTGGATGTGCATATCCTTCAGAACCATCTCCAGAGTCTGGGGCATGGAGAACATTTGCTCCCACAGTCTGAGGCTGTCCCTGGAAGGGGGTGTCCTGCAGCATTCCTCAGGTCTGGCAGCCAGAGTCTCAGGATCCCTCTGCCCACAGGGAACAAGCCCTTGGGGCTGATAGCTCTTATGTGGTGCCACAAAGGTCAGCATGCTGTGGGCCAGTTTCCCGGGGTACTCGTGAGCCAGCATTACAGGCAGATCAACCAGGCTCTCCACAGCTGACACTGCATTGGTGTGCTCCAAGTTTTCTTGGCTGATGTTCACAATTTGTGGGACCTGGAGGGGCCACAGGTGAGGGTGGTGCAGCCACTGGAGTGCAGCCTTGTCCTCAGCTGCCCTTCTCTCTGCTGCTGTAAGGTGATTCCAGGTGCACCTGGGCTTGGGAGGGAGACAGGCTAGGCTCATGGACACAGGGCACTGGCCCTACAGAGACCCAGGGCTTGCTGCTGAGCAGGACTGGAGCTCGGGGACAGCAGGAATGCTCTCCTCCAGGGACAGCCCTGCTGTTTTTACATTGTGGAGGGTGAGAGTCCCTCTGTGGGGGTGACACAGGTGACACATAGGACAGGGAGAAAGCCACTCCTATGTCCGGTGGCCCTGTGCAGGACACTACCCAGCAGGGTAGGGGTGAGGTGTGTGTGTAAATTTTGGGGTTCTCTAAACCCTTTGGGCCTACCCTATAGCTGTCTCCTCTCCAAGACCTGCTGGAGAAGGTTGGCTTTCCAGCCCTACTACTATTCTTGGGTGTGCAAACAGAACGAAAGGAGTTGTGCTTAATAATTATTTAATAGTTGATAACGACAATTTTCCAGATGTGGGTGAGTGAAAATGAGACATTTCCACTCCAGAAAGAGCACTAAACTATTTTTCAGAGGAGCAGCTCTGAAAGTTAAAACTCTCCAGAGCCCCAAACTCTCCAGATATCTGTAAAAACAGAGGAGAGGCTCTTTGACTGGCAAGAGAGCAGAATATGTGAAAGACAAGCAGGCTGCTAAAATCTGGTTTTCTGAAATTCTGTACTATACTTGTCCAGAGATGTGGAGCACATCAGCTTCACAAGCACTCACTTTAACTCAGAGAACCTGGGAAACTCACCATGCCTGCTGTTACCTGTCACATGCCAGAATAGGCTTAGGGCGAGTGTTTAATTTTCTTTAAGATGTTTAATTTTGCACTCACACAACAGGTTTGCTTTTCTCCACTGCCTCTAAGGGGACAAGGACCTGTGAACTAAGAGTTGTGATTAATCTGACAAGTTCATATGATTAGCCTTTGAAAACAAAAAGCTGACAGTTTCATAAAACTAATTACAAAGTCTCAGAAGATGGCAATAATTGAGGTATTCTCTAACCTTGCACTTACAATGTGAATTACTGTCCTGTCACAGGACCAGCCACAGCAATGCACTCTCATGTACTAGTAGGGTAAATACCTCTAACTTCATGGCAAAATCTTTTCTACCAAAAACTAGCACTTCTGTACAAGCATAAGCCATCTGTGCTAACAACTGGGTTCTTTAGCCAGGAGATTCTGTATTTACAATCTAGTTTGTACTCTGTTCTGCAGAAATGCAACTTTACCAGTTCTGCATGGTCTTTTTTAAAGTAAGCCTAACCTGACCTTCATGTGGAACTGTGCAATTACGAATTCCTGCTTCTCCTTTACCTTCCACAGTTTCTCTCTCTCTCTCTCTCTTTTGTGGTTTTGCAATCACTGTGGGGAGCGATTTCAACCACAGCAAACAGCCATATCACTGCTTTTCCCCTGTGGGCAGCTCTGCAGTGTGAGTAGACAACTCCCTGGGCCGTTCTCAGCCAAAACCAAACACCACCCCTTGTGTTTATCCTTTCAAACACTGCATGGCTCAGCATCTGCCTCAGCAAGGCAAGCTGGACAGTGGTGGTTTAAATGTTTTAGATGATGAAGACCAGCGCAGTGCAGTTCTCATGGTGGTTCTCTTTGCTTCTGTTCCTCCTGCTCTGCTTCCCCTGCCCCTGCACTTCTTGATCTTCCAACCTGTCACAGGCACATGCTGTGTGTCCACATCCCAGACGTGTTTATTCATCCTATTTTGGCTTCTCCTGAAGAAAGAGGTCCTGCAGAACACTAAACATAGTTTTCAAATAAAGTTTTCAGTGTGAAAGGTTCAGCAGAAATGAAAAACGGATTTTCCGTTCTACCTGAAACAGCAGTTTAAAAAAAAAAATGCAGTAATGTAATTTTCTTATTTTCATTTCATATACTCATTTAGCTCAAAAAATATTGATAGCTCTGTTTGAATCCTGGTAATAGTGCTAAATTAACATTTTTAAAGTATTTTTTTAGGAAAGGCTTCAAGTTCTGCATGAGGGAACCTACAAAGTGCAGTGTAGTCATACTTAAGTTATTGCTATACAGAGCAGCAATTAGAATTTGCACAGGGACCATGCAGCAGTCACAGTTATCATTTTCACATAATTGAAGCAAAAAAACCAGGGAGGAGTATTACTATTACCCCATCTGCTCCTGTGAGGAGTGTCCAGATTTTGCTCTCTTTCTAAACAGCTGCAGACACCCCTGTGCTCTCTCCTCCTGCCATGGCTGTTACAGAAAAAAATATTTCTATTCATTTTTTGTTGTTTTGCTTGGTTTCTTGAAAGCCCAGACTGAAGCAAATTCTCTTTTTTAGCAGACATTCCGCAGGTGGAAACAAACAGTATTTTCTCATAAGTACTCAGGTTAGATAATATAAAGTAGAATATTTTTAAATTATTTCTTTAAGTTCTTCTTTAGGAGAACAGTATCTGAATCACTGAGGTAACCCTCAGACTATGGACATACATGCAGAATGTATTCACTATGATTCTTGTTCACTTTAAAATCAAATATGGCATAAATACAAATTATTATATATATGTAAAATCTAAGCAATACAAAGTTGGCAACAGCAAAAATGACTCCTTTACTGGAAATTAAAAGATCTATGCAAATTTCCCAAAAACTTTTCAGATTCTGGAATTTCGCTTTAATCACCATCCAGAGAAAACCTTTGCTATTAAATGGTGTACGTTGGAAGGCTTTTGCTTAAAAATGTCTCAGTTATTGAAATGCTTTCTACATTTTGAAGAGGTGAGTTCAAGAGGTGTAGTCTGTCGGGTCTGTTAAATTGTCTACATGTCCCACATACACAATTTTTGCTGACTGCAAAATTAGTAAATTAAAATTAATACATTGTACCTGCCGTGGCATTTTGAAGCTATGTGGGAAGTACTTGGGATATTTTTCAGAGGTGTGTCAGAGGCAGGGCTGAGTCACACGGGTAAACACCACATTCCTGGTTTCTTGTTTGTTTCTTTGGGTTTCTGAGGGAGAGAAAACACTCCTGGTTCTCAATCTTGGTGACTCTTTGATCACTGATGGGTTTAGCCGTGGTACTCTCAGGCTCTTCTGGACACAGAGGCTTCATCCCATATGTGCCCTGCATCCAGCCAGAGCTGCCCTGAGTAAAGAGGAACAATGTTGATATTCAGTTTCATAAGCCTACCATCAGCCCAGGCACAACTTAAAGACCCATCATTTACTCACTTCCTTTTTTTAGACTAATCCAGAGGAAGAATTCAATCACACAAGCAGCAGAAAGAAATCGCAGATATAAGAAAATGGCAGGGAAATCTGGCAGCAGCAATGATTACTTGTTTCTTTATGGAAGCTAGTCTTGCTGTTGAAACCAACACAAGTTTATATTTTTTAAATACAGATATATTAATAGACTCAATTATTATAATTTTTATGTGCATAAGAAATGCTACTTTTTTGAAAATAAATGCTATTTTTGAAATGCTATTTTTTGAAAAATAAGCATAGAATTGACAAGATCAACATTTACTTTTTTCAGTGTGTAGTTACAATAAGCAGACTAAACTGGCCAGCTGCTTCTACTACAATATTTGTTTCCATTTAATTTTTATAGTATTAGCTAACCTTGTTTGCTAAATAAGTACCATTTAGTTTAATCTCATGTAGCAGACTGGGAAGCTAAAATGCAGTGTTTTCAACAAAAGAAATTTAAATCTTGAGACTAATAAGGTGAGAGGAAGGCCTCCTTACAAATAGTTTGGATTTTAAATAGATCATTTTGATTTGGGAGGTGAAATGGAACACATCACACCTATACTGTTCTTCCAGGAGTGAAAAGTGCTGCCCAACTGCAAGAGAAATATCAGGGGGTGGGGAAGGGATGATACTTTTTTTTTGTAACAAAATAAAAACTGTGATTTAAAACCAAGCACCAAACTAAATTCTGGAAGCAGACAGAATCAAAGCCAGCACTAAACACCTGCAGAGGGCTCAGTCTGTCCAACAATAAAACCTCCCAAACTTTGTCTCTTGTACTGCCTGTGAACACAGATCCTTTCACACCAGTGCCAGCTGCAGTGTAAAATTACCCTAGGTTATAATCCTACTGTGCTGACAATTTTATGTTCAAGCAGGTGCTGTAGAATTTTTTCCCAGCTGCTATCACTCTTATTACCCAGCTTTTTTATTTTTCCAGTGGAAAAGGAATAAATTCTAGTAACTGGCAGGGAAGGAAAAGCCAGAAAGAGATAATGAAACCAGAAAGAGATAATTTGTGTCAGCCAAGGCATCATGTGGGAAAAGCAGGAGCTCCCAACTATGACTAGTTTGTGACTAAATTACTTTCGTTATATACACCCCTGTGACTGGAATATATTTTTTTTTTCACTTTGAAGGGCTGTCACTCAGCAGTGGAAATTTGCAAAAGGATTCTTGCTTTTCCTGAAGAATTAATGCTCAGCCTGAAAGTGAGTGCTTCTCACTGGCAGCAAAACTTCAGGAGCCACACTGAGATCAGCCAAGGAATACGAAAATGCAAACTCAGAAGTTGGGCTGACTCCACCTAAGAAATTGCACTCTGAGTCCTGAAATGAGCAAACTCGCAGAATGACAGAATCAGTTAGGTTGGAAATGAGCTCTGAGATCATCACGTTCAGCCCATGATGAACAGCAGCTTGCCACCCAGACCATGTCACTGAGTGCCACTTCCAGTCTTTCCTTAAGCACCTCCCTGGACAGCTCCTTCTGCCCTCTCATGCAGGTGTCGCTGGTCACCTGGGAGATCCCTGGGTACCAAATTCCTTCAAAGCAGCCCTACACTGGGCGCTCAGGCGGCAGCAGGAGTCAACGTTGTTTTTAAACCACAGCGAGCAGGCTGTGGGTGAGGGAGAAGTAAATTCGGGATAGGAAACGACCATAACAGTTGTTATGCTGGCCAAATTCCTTATTTATGAGGGGCTTATAGCTGCAGCTGGACACGAGCCCAGGGGTGGCCAGGTGGCCAAGAGGCCGATGGCCCCTGGGCTGTGGCAGCCGTGGGGCAGCAGCAGGAGCAGGGCAGTGCCCGTCCCTGTGCTGCCACTGCTGAGGCCACACCTCGAGTGCCGTGTCCAGCTCTGGGCCCCTCAGCACAGGGAATGGAGGGGCTGCAGAGTGCCCAGAGAAGGGAATGGAGCTGGAGCCCCAGGAGGGGCTGAGGGAGCTGGGAAAGGGGCTGAGCCTGGAGAAAAGGAGGCTCAGGGGGCCCTTCTGGCTCTGCACAAGTCCCTGCCAGGAGGGGACAGCCGGGGGGTCGGGCTCTGCTCCCAGGGAACAAGGGCAAGAGGAAATGAAGCTGCGCCGGCGGGGGTGGGAGTTAGGTTGAACATCAGCAGAAATTTCTTCATAGAACGGGCTGCTCAGGGACGTACTGGAGTTACCACCCCCGGAGGCGCTTAAGGAAAGCCTAAACGCGGCGCTCAGTGCCATGCTCTTGTTGTCAGGGTGGTGGTCCGGGCATACCCTAGGCTCGATCATCCCCGCCTGATTTATCCCGTGGTTTTGTAATTTATGGGCACACCGCAAACAAGTGCATCTCCCCGGGACCGCCCGGCCAGGCGAGGGGCGCTGCGGGGAGCCCGTGCGGGGACCCCCGGGCGCGGCGGCGGGAGGGGACGCGGGGTCCGGGTCCCTTTGTCCGGGGCCATGGGCGGGAACGGGGGGCGGGAATAAGGGGCGGGAACGCGCGCGGGGCGTGGGCGCGGTCGGGGGGGCGTGGCCTTAGTGGCGCGCCCGCCGGCCGTTGGCGGGTTTTGAATTTAGCCCGCGGCAGAAGGCGGGTCGCAATTGGCTGGCGCGCGGTCACGTGGGCGGGAGGGCCGCGAGCGCGGTCCGGCTGGGCGGGCGCGCGGCCATATTGGATCGGTGCGGAGCCGGCGGAGGAGGAGGAGGAGGCGGCGGCGGCGGCGGCGGCGGTGGTGGTGGTGGTGGTGGTGGTGGTGGTAGTCGGTCCGTCCGTGCGTCCGCCTGTCCGTCGGTCCCCGCCCGGTCCCGCCAGTGTATCCCCCCCGCCCGCGCTCCATGGCCGACCCCATGCCGCGGACCCGCGGCCCCGCCGTCGCCGCCGCGATGCCGCAGAGCCCGACGCGCATCTCCCGCCTGCAGGAGAAGGAGGAGCTGCGGCAGCTGAACGACCGGCTGGCCGTGTACATCGACAAGGTGCGGAGCCTGGAGACGGAGAACAGCGCGCTGCAGCTGCAGGTGACCCAGCGGGAAGAGGTGCGGGGCCGCGAGGTCACCGGGCTGAAGGCGATCTACGAGGCGGAGCTGGCGGACGCGCGGCGGGCGCTGGACGACACGGCGCGGGAGCGCGCCAAGCTGCAGATCGAGCTGGGCAAGCTGCGCGCCGAGCACGAGCAGCTGCTGGGCAGGTGGGCAGCGGGGAGAGGCCCGGGAAGCGGCCGTGGGATGAGGGGATGGAGACGGGGATGCGGGCGGAGCGGCGGCCCAGGCAGCCGCGGTGCGCGCCCTGCGCTGCCGCCCGCCCGTCCCGCGGGGGCTGCGCGGCCGGGAATGAATGAGGGAAGGAGTGAGGGAAAGAGTGAGGGAATGAATGAGGCACGGGCAGCGCTGCCGCCGCTCCGCCCCGGCGGGAAGCGCCGGCCCCGAGCGCCGCCCCCGCCGGCTGCCGGAGCCCCGGTCCCCGCAGCATCCGCGGCCCGTCCCGGGTGCCATCGGGCTGGCTCCGAACCGTGCGGACGGAAAAAGGTCTGGTTGGATATTAGGCAGAAATTCCTCACTGTGCGGGTGGTGAGGCGCTAGAACAGGTTCTACAGGGAGGCTGGCGCTTAAAAAATGAGGTGAAGTGCTCTGATTGCTGCCCGCAGTAAGAGAGACCTTGGAGCGCTTTCTGTAAGGAAAGGAGGCTGGAGAGAGGTTTTTGGCAAGGGCCCGGAATGATAGGACAAGGTGGGAATGGCTTTGCACTGAAGAAGGGCAGGTTTACATGGGATATTGGGAAGAAATCCTTGGCTGTTAGAGAGGTGAGGCCCTGGAACAGGTTGCCCAGGAGGTTGTGGATGCCCTGTCCCTGGAAGTGTTCCAGGCCAGGCTTGATGGAGCTCTGAACGATCTGCTGTAGTCAGTGGCATCCCTGCCTCCGGCTGAGGACTTGGGACCAGACGGGCTTTAGAGTCCATTCCAGTCCTTGAACATTCTGTGATTCCATGAGTGTTCACTGCTCCCTGCACGGACAGGATGCTGTCCTTAAGGCTCAGGCTGCTTCGGAGTGAAAAACAGAGCTTTTCTGAAACAGATTAACTTCATTATATTACATTACTCACTAGGTAATACATGGAGTGTACTTAGAACCAAAGAGAACTGTAATTTCTGTGCACCTTTCTGGATGTTCAGGTGTTACAAAAAGTAGAATTTGTGGCCACACATCCCTCAGCTTGACGGCTTTAGGGCACAGTGCCAAGATCCCTGCTCTTGCAGTGAACTGATTTTGAGACACTAGATTTTGCTTCTTAAGCATTCAACTCCATTCAGTTGTTTATTTGGTTCCTTGTTTGTGTTTACCTTCAATTTGATTTCTGTCATTGCTGAAGTTTTAGCCATTCATCCTTTAGTCTTGGAATCACAAGGTGTGTCAATACTGGGAGGGGAAGAAACGTCCAGAGTTGTTATTCTTCCTCTGCTAATGTGTCTTCAATGGCCTCTCAACCCTGATTTTTCGTGATGAAAAAGATACTTCATGTCTCCAGCGTCTGCAGACCGCTCTGATATCTTTTGGACTCTGTTATTTAAAAAAACTAAAACTGTGAGCTTCTAATTAGTGAGACTGGTTGCTTGAGGTTACCTCTTGGTGCCTTATGAAGGTCTTAAATCAAAGTGGTCATTGACAGTGATAGGGAAAGCCAGGTGTAGCTGCAGACAGGCACCAACATTACTTGACTCGAAGGTCAGGCCAGGAATTTCCATCTCTTAGTGATTCTATTGAGGAAGACACACCCTTGTGTCAGCTTCTCACCAGACTTCATGTGTGGGGTTGGGATCTAAATGCAGCCTGTAGTGGATTCCCTTTTTGTGGCTGGAACCAGGGCGTTAGTAATGTGGACATGGACATCTGCATATTCTGTCTTGCATTTTCCTGTGATGGGATACTTGGCAGAAACCTGATGTTTTGCTGGGGGCAGGGTGTTGATTGCCAATAACTCTTGGATGGTTTAGTAAAACACTTGATGCTGTTTGAGGCTCCTGGATTCCACCTGTTTGTGGCTCTTTGGTGCCAGACCTCACGATGGGCATGCAGTTTCTTAGTCCTCTTTGAGTGTTGTTAAGATGGATATCTCTGGGATATCTAAGCTTATCTGTAATTCTACTTGCAAAGTCTTAAAAAGGAGCAAAGGGGTTTTTCACTTGAACTGGAGCACACTCCCCCATGGCTTCTTAAAGCTTTTAAGTCACATTATAACCTGGCAAAAAATACTCTTAGAAACACTTCTCACAAGTGTGCATAGGAGTACTGTGAAGGTTTACAAGGTAAGATGAGAATGTGTGCTCTCAACAGAATTTTCCTTGCCCTCTCTGAAAGCTGAACTGCAGTGTGATCTATGTGCTGGCTTTAGTTTAAATGTATATAGTAGTTTGCATCCAGCAGAGCCACTTGGGGAAAGAAAAAAGAAGAAAATAAAATAAAAAAAAAAAGAGTTTCCTGGCATGTTTGGTTTCTGTGGTTTAGGTATTCTGGTAGCCATGTCATAACACTCAAATTAGTGTTCCTTGCAGAGCCAGTGGAGATAAATGTGAGGAGAAATGGCTCTCAAGGTGTTCTGGGTTTGTGGAGGGAGAAAAGATGATTTTCCACTTAGTTATCTGAAGCTGGGCAATATAATTCATGGTTTAGCTGGCTTTTTGTATTTTTTGAATATTTTTGCAGGTGTTATTCTTGTGCAACTCTGCTTTCTCGGCATCCTTAATTGCTTGATTCATTTTATTCCAGTCATCTTACAGTCACTCTTCGAGTTCCACATCAAGTTCATGCTTCTAGTTACTCTCCAAGTGCTGTAGGACTTCTTTTATTTCTTTAGAAAAATTAAAGATCAGGTCACCTATCACTACATATAGTTGGATTTGCTGACTTTAGTGCCATCTACATGGTGTGATGCGCCAAAAAGCTTGCTCTGTTCATACTTCTAATCCCTCAAGAGAAATTTTATTTGTTTCTTCAGCTGATGCTCCTATATATAGCAGACTTGTTGCATGCTCTCCTTCTAGAGTGCTTGCCAATGCAGTGGGTTCTGCTGTAGCTGAATAGGAAGGTTTCCCTTGATACTTCAAATCTCTAAAGTACTAGGGGGGAAAACAAGTGAGGCTGAAGAAAACCAGCTTCCCTATTTCTGTTCTGGGGAGGGGGTGGGAAAGTGATACTCCTTGTTGTGTAAGTAGGAAGCTTGTGATGGACAGAATGGAGATCAGGGGGAAAAAAAAAATCTCTGTATTTCAAGACTTGGGGGGAAAAAAAAACCCCACGTAATTTGAGTTTAGGTGTATGGAATTCTTAGAGGGCTCTCGGGAGGTGGAGAAGGGGTAGATCTCTCTTCGTAGCTGGAGAAAGAATTGAGAGACCATAGCAATTTCACAGTATTTCCAGTTTATTTTCTCATTAGTGATTAGGCAAGACTTTCCTGTATGCTTAGCCATTGGTGGTGGCTGTTGCAGAGACTCTACTTCTGTCCTTCAAATAAATAGTCTAGTTAATTGTGGCTCCTACAATTTTGCAGTCAAGAGCTGTGGAAGACACCAGCAGTAGCTCCACGGAAAAAAATGTCTGAGCATGTTGATTTCCAGCTGCTGGGCTTGCTGGTGAACAATAAAGGTGAAAGGAGGTAGTGGGATCACAAAGTCTCAAAATGTGTGATGATACAATTAGCAACAAATTGTTTTGTTAATTATTAATGAAATTGTTAAATTATCCTGTTATTTTTAGGTAGAGTGCATGCACTTCCTACAGCAGAGCAGCGTTGCCTTGGCTGGGAGTTCAGATTGCTGCAAATTCCATATTTCTTGAGAAAAGGGTTAAATAGACAAGGCACACAAATCAGTGGAAGATGTGATCCTCGGGCAGGTCATAATGCCATCATTTAAGCAGCAGGTCCCAATTGCTCCAGCACATCCTGCAAGACTGGAGAAAGCTGCTTTTGAGGGGAAATGTGTCATGGGTTCATCATTTCCCCAAGTGCACACCAGGGAGAACTGCTGAGCTGAGATGGTTGGGGGGAAAAAGCATCCTGTGTCACTGGGGCAGTCGTCTTGACAAGGGTGCACATTGTCAAGTTTGGCACAGCTGTGTCACCAAGTCCTGCTGAACAAGGGCTGCTCAGAAAGCCAAGGCTGGCTGTTGTGTTGTGTGGCTCTGCTGGGGGGTCAGGTTTCAGCATAGTTTTCCACTGGTGGAAGTGGTTTCCAAGATGAAGAAAATTTATTTCCAGGGATGTTTGTGATGGGGGGTTAATTAAAGCGTACGGCAGGTCAAAAATCCCCGGCTGGACTTGTCCACGTTCTGGTTGGTCGTGTGAGGAAATTGTGTTCTTTGGGAGGCATAAGCTGGTATTAACACTAGTTCATTTAGGAAACCCATTGTTTACATTTGTCTTTGGCAGGCTGAGGTTTCACTGTGGCTCTTTGCCAGTGCTGCGGGACATCTGCTCTCCTGGAAGAGGAGACAACATGATTAAAGTAACTTTGAAGGAAATTGTATGTTTTACTGGAGAAGTTGGTAAAGGACTTAATCTTCCTTTATTATCTTCAGGTGTTTTGTAGAGTGCAAGCATTAATAGCAAATGTAATTGTGGCAAGGAACTAGACTTTAATTTTAAATATCAAATAGATAATTTGTCTGTTTGTCTGGCTTTAAATCTCCAATTGGCCTTCCTTCCCATCTGCACTCTGAAGTACCTTTCTGCACTGAGATTAGGCAGTAAAATAAATATTAGGAGCAGCTTCCCATCAGTCTGTGCCTTGAATTATGGGCAAGTGTGTGGCACTCTGCAGCTGAGCAACTGCGCAGAGCCATGTGGTCTTGGTGCAGGCAAAGATGTGACACCTGTTCCAGGGTTTTCCAGGGTGCATATGTGCTGTGAGGAGCTGGGCAGGAACTGTGGAAAGGAAGCTGATTTTAAATTTTTTGAGGCATGTTTTTGTTACTGTAGGTGATCTTGAAAAGCGAGGCAAAGGTTGGAGTCTGGGGAGCTCCAGAGCTTTAATCTGAAATATGTCGCTGTTTTGATGTGTACCATAGAGCACCCAGAGGAGGAAGGGGTGGGGTGATTAACTTGTTGCAAAATAGTTCAAGCCACTGAAATATAAGAATTTGTATTCTCAAGTAAGCAGGTCTTCTGTGCAGTGTAGGACACAAATGCTTGGGCGCAAATATGTGAACATGTAATGATGACAGGGCAGTGGTTTGATATGTGCTTATGTGTGTAGGTTCTGCTTAGAAATGGGGTTACAGTCATGGGATTCACACAGATGACCATGAACTTCAGGCTGGATTTGTGACTTTTCAAGCAGGGTCACAGCAGAGCAGTATGTGACCAGAGATGGTGTGTTGGTGTTGGTTTCAAACACTTTAATAAATAAATTTTAAATAAAATGGGTGACATGAGACAAGTTGAAACCAGATTACAGATATTTATTTACAGGACAGCCAAACTCATCCAATTACTCTTGTTTTCATGTTGAACTCCATTCCAAAATTTGAATGCTCTTAGCTGCCTTATTTTAAGGCACTTTCTTGCAAAATACAGCCTTAGCATTTTGTCTGCCATAGGGGAAGAATGTGGGAAACTGACTGCTAGCTAAATAAAGCATAGAAAATTCGTGACTGTAGTTGGGGTTTCTTTTATTATTTTCATATTTCTCTACAACTGGAGTAGAAAACCAGCCCACTACGCAGTAAACGTAATTTTATATGGGTCTAAATATAGGTTGCATTATCAGGAATTACAACACCTGTGTATCTATGTCATGACTTGGCAGAAAGCCAGTGATGTTCTAGGAGAGTTTGATTAATGTTGGTAATGCTTAGCTTTGTGATCAGACGCTTAAGTAGGGGCAGAAAAGAGTGGGTGAGGTGTGGGAGGTGAGAAGAATCTGTTGTAGGGTGGTGGTAATCCTGCACTCGGTCAGTTTCAAAGGAAATTTTGAATTATACCTCCCAAGGTCTGGCTGCTGACTGCTTGCCTTGTGTTAAGTGTGTGGTTTGTCTGGCTCCAGATGGTCAGCTCAGCTTATTGAACAGCTAGAAAATGATTTCTTTGGGGTTTTTTGGTTTTGTTGGGTGTTCGTTTTCCTGGAGGTTTTTTTTGGGTGGGTTGTTTTTTTTTTTGTGTTGTTTTTTTGCTTGTTTGTTGGGGGATTTTTTAGGGGTGGTTTTGTTGTTGCTGGTTTTTGGGTTGGGGTTGTTGGGTTTTTTTTCTGGTGGTGGTGGTTTATTTTTGTTTGTTTGGGTTTTTTTTGTTGGGTTTTTTTTGAGGTTTTGTTTTTTGTATAGCTTTTCTGTTAACTTAGCAAGAAGTATAAGGAGATTATGGGAAATTCTAGGTTGTTGTTTAACAATTCCACGGATAAGAAGATCCACGCTCTTTGAAGTCAAAAGAGAGAAAGCCAAGCTGCTTCTTTGAAAAAGATGCAAGTCAGCAATTACTTCTTTGCTTTTGTTTTTCCTTTCATGAGTCAAACTACTTAAAAAGGAGTGCAATTCTAGGTAACTTTTGAACACTGCAACAGGAAGGTGTTTGAGGTTTTTTCACTTGCTGTATTCAGATGTAGCTTTGGCTCTCTGGGGAGGAAGAAGCCAGCTATTGTCAAGAGGCTGGAGCTCTTCCTGGTGAAAATTAGTGTGTGTTAGGCTGAAGTATGTGTTGTATACATTAGTGTTTGTTTTTATAAATCACAGAGGCTTTTCTGATCTTCCCCTCCTTTCCTGTCTTCCCTTTAGGGCTGGGATGACACTGCTCAGTTGCTGAGATTTCATCTGGCTTTCAGTGTTTGAAGTGTGGAGCTCCAGTTTCTGTTTTCTCTCTGAGAATGTGCTCAGCTGAGCTGTCTCAGACAGCTCATGACACTAACAACTAATAGTGCTTAATTTTAATTCTCCACCCACCCACCCACCACCCCCCTGCTGTGGCTTTTGTTGCATTAAATTATAGTGTGGCTTCACAGACAGCCTTGCTGCAAACAAGCCAGAAAGGGCTGATCTAACTGGTTAATACTTTTTGTGGTACAGGTACCACATTGGGTTTTAATCATGTTGCTGTTGCTAGTCCATTTTATATACTCTTTTTTTCTCTGCTGCTGCATGGCAAGCATGCTGCTCTCAGCTGCCTTCCAGTGTATAAATGTATTAAAAAGGTATTTGCATTCAAAGAATTTAAAATACAAATAGTTTTAAGGTGTCCACACGCTTTGGAAAGTGGCATATTTTGGGGAATCTCCCTGTTTCAAAGTCCAGGATAATTTGGGGCAGACTAAGGAGCAGCACGCTGTCTGTAGCTCTGCAACATTTTTCATTTCAGGGTGGGCTTGGTTTCAGCATGGGAGAAGGAGTTTCTTCTGCACACCTTCCTTGCATGCTGAAGTTCCAACAGGCCTGGGTGGAAGAGGAGGGACAGGACAGAACCTCTAGGAAATAATGGGGAGAGCTGGAAGCAGGAGTATCCAAACCCTAAGTCCCGTGGTTTTGTCCGAGCTGCGGGTACAGCTGTGGATCCGAGAAGTGAAATGCCACGAAGGGATTGGGGAGTGCTGTGGAGGAGGAAGCAGCTGAGTGCAGAAGAGAGTGTTTTTGTGTGTCTCAGGGGCTCCCAGCCTGCCCCGTGGTGCAGGAGGAGGGGGGGGAGCAGGTGCTAATCCCATGGGATCGGGATTAGCGAGCGTTAAGTCTGTTGCGTAAAGCCTGCCATGTGGTGTGGCTGTGGTGCTGAAACCCCCAGACGTGCATTCCATCCCTGCACCCCTCTGTGTGCACCTGCCTCTCCCCCGAGCATGACAAGTGCAGGTAACCTTGGGAATTAAAGGATCTTTTAAAACTGAGGGTCTCTCCTTTTAAAATTCTGTCGATTTTGCCATAGGTCTCCTTTTGCCAAGAAGCGTTGCTGTTGTGTCTTATAAACTGTACAGTGGTTAGAAAGTAGTGGATGTATTCTGGGTCTATCTTTATCCAATTTCATCATCAAAATCATCTCAGCATTATGTTGTTAATTCTGCCCTTTTTTCTTCTTTTCTTTTTTTCCTAACATCTGAAAGGAAAAGCATGAAAACTGAAGGGGGATATGCCGGCTGTGGTGTTATTAAGCCTAAATCGGTCCATTCCTTTAAAAAGTTCGTAGCTCAGTTAAAACCATCAAGGAGTTCTGCATGCTACTGCCTTGGTATACAAATTTGGATATCCCAGGCAGAAAAAGAATGGAACTCCAAGGCTGAAGAATTTGTTACAGATTTAATGAATGCTTGTGTCATCTAAGGACAAGAAACATTTTGATTCATTCACCGGTTTCCTTTCTCCCGCTTTTGATAGTAGCCTGTTACAACATCATTTGTGGATAATAAACCTGTGTTTATGAGACATTACTTTTTTTCCCATTTCATTTCTCTGTTTGAATATGCTGGTTTAGGAAATTAACACCTACAAAATGTGTGACTGCTTGTCTAGACATAAAAACTAGTTTGAAGGTAATTTGAAAATCTTCTGTGCTTGCCCTCATAAAGAAATCACATCACTGCTGCACCAGTGTAATTTCTGTGAGGGCAGATATTGTTGTATAGACAGGATTTGGGTCTGTTTCCTCAGGTCTGTGGAACTTTGCCATTTTTGAAGGGTGCTGCAAAGCACAGTAAATTTAACTAACACAAGATGTTTTTGACAGGTGTTTCTCAAGTTTGATATTCAGATTGCTTTATTAGTCAGCAGTCAATGGGCATTTCTAGGTTTTTCTTGCAACCACTTTTTCTGGTTTGTTCCAGCTACGCAAAAAAGGAATCCGACCTCAGTGGAGCCCAGGTCAAACTTCGTGAGTTTGAAGCAGCCCTGAATTCTAAAGAAGCTGCACTGGCCACAGCCCTTGGTGATAAGAAAAGTCTGGAGGGAGACATTGAAGATTTAAAAGATCAAATTAGAGAGGTGAGAAGAAGAAGAAACATCAATTAACCATCAATTTCTGTTAGCCAGTTGAGGTGGTTTTCTGTATTATGAGCTGCCAGTCTGAGAAAATATAACTTTGTAACCAAAAAAAAAAAAAAAGTCATCTGGTCATAGCTAGAACAAATAGTGATCAATTTTCACCACTAGAAGCAGTTTCTGAGTTACTGTTGAGTTTTATTAATAAGATGAATGGTGAAAGAAACAGCTCATAAAACTGCAGATGCTGAAGTTGCAAGGGATACTTAGGGAGAAGAAAGCGGGTCAAGACTCAGAGTACACTTGACACTTTTCAGAAGTGTTTTGGGGGGCAGATTGACTTCACAAGAACAGATAATATCAAGTAACAGTTTCTCTCTGCCCTCCTTTTGGTTCTGCTTGTGGTTCTCCCTGTTCTGGTGGAACAAGGAGGAGGAAAAACTCTTGTCCTAGTTTTGTTAGCCTTTTGATTTGTGATCTTGAGCAGCACCAACTCAAGAGGATGGGTTGTGGAGAACAGGAAACTGGTGTTCTTCATGTATTAGAAATTGATTTGTAAAGAAAATTATTAAGTAGCAATTTTAATGCCAGTTACTAATGTGAAATATATAGAACTCACTTGTATAAGCAGCTGCAAAGGTGTATGTTTGTGATAGGCAATATTACAGGGGTAAGTATTGGGGTTTGATTGTGAAGTTATACCTTAATGTGTAGTTAAGCTGTGGTTCTGTGAGGCTCTGGCCATTCTTTGAGCGTGAGTTCTGCTGCATAATTGTTGTTTTGATTCTTTTGTTTCTTAAAGCTTGAAGCTTCTTTAGCTGCTGCCAAGGAACAGCTTATAAACGAAACTTTGCAGAAGGTGGATCTTGAAAACCGTTGTCAGAGCCTCATTGAGGACCTGGAATTCCGTAAAAATATGTATGAGGAGGTAAATTTAGTCTCAAAAATTAACATTTTTAAGGGCAAGAAGACTGGGAGGTCATTTGAGAATAGGAAAATAATTTGGGTTGGGAGGTTTCTCTGCAAGCTGTCTGAACTCCTACTCAGAGTAGGGTTTACCTCTGTTCTACTGTGGGGATTTATAACTTCCTTTTTCTAGGAAAAAAATATTTTAATTCTGAATTAGTGTGGTAAAATAACTTCATGTGTCATGTTTCATCTTAAATTCTGATCATGGTATGCAATGCACATGTCTTTTTTTATTAATGAGAAAGTAGGTTAGTAACTTCCCACATAATCACATTATAAGAAATAAAGTGGAGGGAGACTCAAGCAGGTGCTCTGGACCTGCAGTGTCAAATCTTTCTAATAGGATGCTTTTGAATAATGGAAACAAAAGTGGATGAATAGTTGTCTTTTAGAACTTTTTCTTGCCACCCTCCCTTTCATCTGTGGCATTTGAGGCTTTCCAGGAGGAACCTTAGGGCAGTAAGAAATGTACTTGACCATACTGTCTTTTGTTCCATGTGTGCTTTTTCTTGCTTGGAGTATTTTCAGTTTTGTTTCATGTTGTTGGAATCCCTTTCTTTCCAGAGAAAGCACAGGCAAGCACACAAGTAAATGGGCAAAGTGGGGTGACTGTTATAAAACAGTAGTTAGATTTTGTTGAAGCACAGAAGATACCTCAAGAAAGGAAAGATAGAAATTTTAGAAATTTTATTTTAGGAATAAAAATCCAATGGTGCTGGGGTGTATTTGTTGAAAGTCCAGACAACTCTCAGAAAAAAAATGTTGATGGTATCCTAGCTCTTATTTTAATGAGTGGTTACTGCAAAATAAGACTGGGGAGACTGTTTCTGCTAAGAGTTTCATGTCAAAGTAATCTGATACCAGAACCTGCACTACTCTCCACTCAGCAGGATAGTCTTCTGAAATTCTTGTCCTGTCTTCACTGGGTGTTACCATGTTTCTCTGGTTCTCACAGGAAATCAATGAGACCAGAAGGAAGCACGAAACTCGCCTGGTGGAGGTTGATTCTGGGCGTCAGATTGAATATGAGCACAAGCTGGCCCAGGCCCTCCACGAAATCAGAGAGCAGCACGATGCACAAGTGAAGCTGTACAAAGAGGAGCTCGAGGAGACTTACCATTCCAAAGTGAGAACATGTTTTCACACAGCTGCTCTACGTGCTTTGTTTTTGTTTTGCTTAATAGCATAATTGCTGGCAGCTCAGAGGGTTTATTAGGGAGCTGGGTTTGAAATTAGCGTGCGTTTGAGTGCGAATTCGCATTTTCACGTCTCACTTTGGGAGCAGGTTTGATCCTCATCAAGTGCAATAGCAGAAGGGGAGGAAGCACTGTGTGAAGGTGATCTGAGGGGAAAAGTGATTAATGCTGGGATTCCTGTGAATTTAAGGGAAGTTCTTGTGTTGTTAAGCATGATACTGAGCAATGATCAATAAAGTGCCCCATGTTTTGTGTAAAAATTCATAATAGGACTTGCTGAGAAGACAGCAGATAGTCCTCTAACCCTGTACAAAACATGGGGAAGTTTTACAATGCCCAGTAACTTCTGGTTTTTACTCATCTAGGCAGAAAGCTGAAATCAGTTATACTTCATCATTTCCTTCCTCTGCTGTTATTCAGTATTTATGTCAGGAGGCACCCTGGTGTCTCAACTGAACCTGGTTTCTGTGGCTGTACTTGTTGCAGTTAGTATTTTTTTAAAAGCAGAGTGGGATGTTACAGCAGAAAAGTTCATACAAATTGAATTAATTAGCATCAGTTTTGGTCTTTTGAGCCTGCTTGTCTCCAGACCTTCAATCTGGCCTGGAAAAGATTGTTTAAAATACAAGCTAGCCAAAAATGCAACCTCTCATTGCTTTCTTGGTCATTCTCATCAGGTATACTTTACTGTGTTTTTGGAAACTTAGTTAAAAAAAAATAATTGGATTGCTTTGCATCATCATCATCATCATCAAGTTCAGTAAATCTATGGTGCAGCTCAAGTGTGTGTGGTAGTATTCAGCAGGAATGATTTAGTTACTTTATAAGAGTAACTTTCATTATTTAATTATTTATATTCATTATTTCATTATTTATATTCATAATTCTTTATTCATGATTGAAGAGATGGGATGAGGCAGTAGTGGCTTAGGGCACTGGTACTGATACCAGTCTTTTCTTATATTGCCTGAAAGTTAACAAGTTTGCCTCTTTTTAGAGAATTAGTACTTTCAGTTCAGCTTCTTCAGTGTAAGTGTGTTAAATGAAATTAGGCCAGCATGAAAGCTGAACTTAGTTCAATCTCAGTAATGTGTACAAGGGAAAGTTTTAATCCTAAAGTAAATATTCAGAGAATTGGAATTCCAGGCAGGGCAATCCAACGTGGCAACCGAGGCACCACATTTTAGCCCTAAACAAAGAAAAGTTTCACTCTGTTGGAGCTGCAGAGAGGAACTCAGTGGCTTAGCCGTGCCTGTGGGTTTTTGGTGATTCATTCCTTCTTCTGGTGAAAGTTACTTTGAAACTGATGTCTTCACTTGGGTGCCCTGCAGCTGGAGAGTGCCAGGCTGTCCTCGGAGATGAGCAGCTCTGCAGCCAACACCATCAGGGAGCAGCTGAATGAGAGCCGCATGCGCATCGACAGCCTGTCCTCCCACATCACCAGCCTCCAGAAAGAGGTAACCAGCTGTGCCTCCTTGGTCCTGCTACTTACAGCTGTTGATTTTTGTGTTAAAGGGCTTTTCTTTCCGTTGTACTCGTTGGGTTTTGTGTTAAAGGTCTGTCTTTCCCTTAAGTTGTAAGTATGTTCAGCGTCACGACTGGAGTCTGTCTTCTCTCCTACTGCTTTGTGCTTTTTAAAATCCCTTAAGGTCTCCTTTTGGCAAACTCTATTTTCTTTTTCATTATGTAGTGTTCTGCTATAGAGCAAGTCTTTGAAACAGGGTACTGTTAACTGCCTTTGGTGAAAATTTTTGTGGATAGATGAGGCGATTTTAGACAAATGTATATTAACTGTTCACGACACTTTGAGCAGTCCAGTAGTGACTGGCCCAGCCTAGTGTACAATTCTACAAAGACACATTCAAAGCCAGAACTGGAATTTGCAGACTCTTTTCATCCTAGATCCGGTTTACCTCTAGACATCTTGAAAAAACCAAACCTGATGACGTGATCTTGCCCAGATTGGGAATGTGAGGCTGAGTGAAAACATCAAGTAACTGTGCTTGAACATCTGTAGGGCAGGATCTTGAGCAGGAGCTGGTTGTTCCTAGATCACAAAGGGCATAGATCACACCCAGAGAAGTATGACACGATGTATGACAAGTGGTATCTTCAGTAGTAGCCTGTCTGTAACATTGTGGGCACTGCAGTGGGAAATCCTGCGTGAAAATGAGGAGAGTTAGGAGTTGGTTCTGCAGTTATCTTTTGTAACTCACTTGAAAACCAACAAAATATTTACACTTTTTTAGGATTATAAAGTACTAGTAGTGTTTGATCCTTTCTGTGATACATTTTGAATTTTATTCCTCCTTTACCATAGACTTTCGTAGGACATCAAAATTCTGTGTATTTTGAGTAAAAAATATAAATGCAGGGGACATTATTTCCTAATTTTCCAAATAAATTGGCAGCTACTAGTAAGAGTCTTCCTAGTTTTCCTTTTATCTAGTCAAGTTAGTTTCTGGAAAAGATCAGGTGATAAAATGAACGTGTATGAGGTTCCACAGGAATTGGATGGAAAGTTCTGGCCACTTAGATCTTATTTCTGCCTTTAGATTACCATCATTTGGGGGTTCAGAGTCAATAGGTTTTTTAAGTTAATTGTCTCTTCTATTACTTCAGGAGCAACAGCTTGGTTGAGAGGACTTGCTTCTGGACTGGCAGAAGTGTTTGTTGCTAACTTCAGGGCAATCAACTTCAGGAAAAATCACCTTCTGTCATTTTGACAGTGATTTTCCACCAAAGAAACCATTTTGGCTGTGATTTTGGGGTGGGTTTTCTTTGGTAGCATTAGTGAAGTCAGCCAGTACATTTTTGTCTTCCACTTTACTAGCACTAAGTTAAGCTTTATTTTCTTGGAAATCTCTTCTCTCTGGTGCTGGTCTGGCTTGAGCAGCCAGCACTGAGCTCTGTAGTAGGCTTCACTGTGATCTCTCATGTGACACAAAACTCCATTTATTAAATTCCTTATCTGACTCTCAGCATGGACAACCAGTTACACTGGTCCCTTGTGTCAGACATGTAGACTCCCTTCTCTCTCTTGTCTCTGGAATATGTGGTGACTTCCTAAATTTGGGTGCATGCATAGCAAACTTCGTGATTATGGGACATTGGATTCTGTGTCTGCCCATTAATTAAAAAAAATAAGAACAATTAAATTTCAAGGGGCTGTGAAACAGAAGAAAGCATGTTTATGGAAAGTAAACCCTAAAGCTGACATCATTTTGGGCTTTCTTTGATAAGCATTCCATTCTGGTGGTACAATTTTAAGATCTGCTGGCTTGATGGAATTTTTGAGGCAGGAGACAAATCAGATTTCTCCAAGGAATGCTTATCAGCACACTCTGAGCAAGCCTTGGAGGCTCCAAGGGTAGACAGACAGGTTTTCACTGACAGCAACCCCTGTTCCTTTAGGGGAGCTGCCTCCCAGAATTCAGGATTAATTAGGATTCAGCACCAAGGCGAAGCACAAAGCAGGCATCTGGAAACTAGAGAGCACTTTAACACCTCCAGGGGTGGTGACTCTTCCACCTGCCTCCCTGGGCTGCCCATTCCAATATCTAACCACCCTTTTTGGTGAAGAAATCTGTCCCAATGTCCAGCCTAAACCTGCTCTGGTGCAGTTTAAGACTGTGTTCCTGTGTCTTGTCTGGCGTGTGTTAAACAGTTAAACTCTTAAGCTCAGTTTTTCTTTCTCAAGTAAATTCAAGTACAGTAGCATGTTTTCATACTTCAGAAAAACGGAGCAAAGAAGTTGTTTTTCCAAGGATGTTGCAGGTTTCACTGGAATTTGAGGTGTTTCCATTTCCAGTAGGTGAGGTGGAGAGCAGGAGGTTGAATATGGGTGAGTTTGAACTCAGAAATAGGGGAGGACGTAACTTCAGTGTTCTGAATTCCGTATTGCCTGAAGAGCAGAGCACGTGGAGGCTTGGGTGGGCTTCCCTTTGCACCATCATTGATCTTTTCCATGCTTTTTCTCTAGTCTAGAGCGTGGCAGGACAGAGCACAGGAGCTGGAGAGCAGCCTGGCCCAGGAGCAGGAAAACTGCCGCAAAACGCTGGCAGAGAAGGAGAAGGAAATTGCAGAGATAAGAAATCAGATGCAGGAGCAGCTGACAGACTACGAGCAACTCCTGGATGTGAAACTGGCACTTGACATGGAGATCAATGCATACCGGAAATTGCTGGAGGGTGAAGAGGAGAGGTAGGGAAGGACATGGCAACAAGGTGGTGTCTCTGTTATCTCTGTGCTTTACTTGTCTTTTCCTCTGTTAAAAAAGCAGTTTTTAGTGGTGCTTGGCTGCTTTCCAAGGCACTGGTTTTGCCCCCTCCTGTCTGACACAGTTCTAAGTCACTGTGAGACCACCCTGGTTATCAGACCAGCTCTCAAAACAAAAAATACCTGTTTTTTTATTGTTTTTTTTGGTTAAGGTCCAGCACAGAAGAAGTAATGAATTTTCATTTGTATGACTGTTTGATGCCATATTAATTTTCTTTGAGATCAATTGCAGGGTTAATTAATTGTTACTCAAATTCCTTTTAAGTGCAGAATAATTGTAACAAAGTCATTATGATTGCCCAGCTCATCAACTAGCTGAGTTTTCCACATCTAGCCTCAGATTTCTTCCAATACCGAGAATTTTCACCTCTGTCACATCTGTAATTTAAAGCAGTTTGATTCTTCACAGTATTCTGAGCCGCTCACTGCTGATTCCTCTCACCTGTGGGGATGAAACAGCCAAAGGTTTTATGCCACTGTGTTTTTGCATTAATTTCCCACAGTAGCTTAAGTCTCCCTAGGGTTTTTCTTTCCTTGTAGTCCTTAACAAAAGCACAGAAATGTTTTTATGCTCTTAATGTAGTAGTCCATCAGTATTCTGTGCTTCTGGAACATTAATCAGCTGTTTAACAATGTTTTATTCACCTCTTAAGTACTTAAGCCTTCACTTCTTCATGTAACATGCTTTTTTTTACTGTGTTGCTGTATAAATCTATGGGAAGAAGAGGAGATGGAAGAAAGTTTATTTAAAAAAAAAAAAGGTGGGAAAAGTAAAACCAAATCAACGGAATCATTAGGGCTGGGAAAGATTTGAGTCCAGCTGTTGACTGCCATGGTCAGCACTTAAACCGCGTCCCCAAGTGCCACATCCACGTGTGTTTCCAACACATACAGGGATGGTGATTCCACCACTTCCCTGGACAAAGCCTGACTGCCTCTTCAGTGAAGAAATTCCTGCTGATACCCAGTGTACACCATCCCTGCCCCAGCTTGAGCCGTCTGTCCTCTCCCTCTGTCCCGCGTTCCCTGCCAGCAGAGCGCCGCTTCACCCTCTCACCCCGGGGAGCTGTGGAGAGCAAGGAGGTTCCTCCCTGAGCCTCCTTTTCTCTGATGTGAAGTTGCTGTGTGTTTCCTCCCTTCCCCACGCCAGGCTGAAGCTGTCCCCCAGCCCCTCCTCCCGGGTGACCGTCTCGCGGGCCTCATCCAGCCGCAGTGTGCGCATGGCCGGCGGCAAGAGGAAGAGGATCGACGTGGAGGAGTCGGAAGCCAGCAGCAGCGTGACCATTTCCCACTCTGCCTCTGCCACGGGGAACGTGTCCATCGAGGAGATAGACGTGGATGGGAAGTTCATCCGCTTGAAGAACACCTCTGAGCAGGTTTGGAAGTGCCCCGTGTGTGTCACGAGTCGAGGTGCGAGGGCGTCCTCAGCGCCCTAGCAGCAGCTCCCGGGTTTTGTGTTGATCCCGGAGCTCATGGCATGAAGGGACTGCAGTGTCTCAAAGCAAGCTTTCACACTCTGTTCTGGATTGATGGTGGCTTTTCCCCAAAGGTTTTCAGTGGTTTTGTTTTTACTGCAAGGTGGCCCATCCAACCAAACATTACCTCGCACTTCTGCGTTCTGCCTTGTAAAACTTTACAGATGACATTGTCCCTGATAAGAAATACTGCAAGCAGACAAAAAGGGTGCTTTAGAAGCCTTTACAGCACTTTCTCTGCCTTAAAAAAGCCCAAAATAAAATACACAGGCGCAGTATAAAGGTCTAGATGAAATTAACTGCTGATGTCCCTTGTATCTGCATAGACCTTTCCTAAATCGTAGTTTTTCTTCTTCCTTGGCTGCACCCACAATTTTATGAGCCCTCAGTTCCCATGCCAAAGCCACTGTTGCAGTGACTACTGAGGTAATTTGATTCTGTGAATAGGTTGCAATTTATACTGGGAGGGTGCACGTATCTGCACGTATGAAGAACCCTTTGATAAATAATAATCACAACTTCTCCTTATCTTGCTCTCAAAATGATGCTGTTACACACAGCACATTTCCCTCCTTTATCTTCACTAAAAGGCAGCATGTCATGATGATTTAGCTGACAAAGACTGGCCTGGTTCCAAGTGTCCCAGTCCCCTCCAATCATCGAGGATGTGGGCAGGTTCCTCCAGACAGTGATAATGTGGGTTGTAATTACCTGTAATTGCCACACCTGGGAAGAGATGGTTTCATTCAGTGAATTCAAGAAACCTTGACAATTCTCTTGGTCTAGACACTTCAGTGTGTAGATGACTCAATTCCAAGTCAAAAACTATTTCTAGTGAGTCAGAACCTGACTTTTTTTTTTTTTTCTTTTTTCAGGGATTTTTTTGAGCTTCACCCCTGCCACTCACATACTTGTTTACCACATAGATTTTCCCCACACCTCTTATTTAATTTACCTACACATTCATTGTTTCATAAGGAAGGAGAAGCATCAGTTTTGTTCCCAGTAACCATGGGTGGTTCATGTTTTTAGCACTTTTCCAGGGGGTCTAGATTTGAGCAACTCCCTGTAGTGCAATGTGATAAACTGTACATGGAATATTCTCAAGTGTCTTGACAGTTTATATAAAAAAATAGATTTAAAAAAAAAATTATTAAATCCTCTCTAATTATGGTATGTTTTGGTGCAATGATAATCTGAATGTCAGCATCCATTGAAATATATAAGATGTTTTATTTTTGATAATTTAAACTGGCAGTGGCAACTACTGAGTGATCAGAAGCTATGTTGGTGGGAGAGTTTAAAATATTCTTACTCTTGTTTTGAATTTTAAAAATACCTACTCTAGTTTTGAAGCAGTCATTCTGTAAAGATGACTTTGTATATGATTTGTTAATGCTTTTCAAGTAACTGGTAGGAAAAAAAAAATATAGGGAGTATGTGGTGGCAGGTGTGAATATGTAAAAATATTTCAAGAATACTAACAGCAGTATTTTGTTTTCTAGGAAGCCTGCTTGCCATTCTGTGCTTCAAAAAACCATAAATATTTGTAAGGGGATTTTAATATTTAATATATATTACTAATATGTGCTTCTCTGGACAAAGCGATAACAAAACTGGTGCAAATCATAAACATTAGTTAACATCAGAACTCAAAAGCAGGATTTATTAAAGTTTAACTTCAAATAAGAGGTAAGATAAACTTACCTAAAATTATTCTAATTCCATGCTGAAGATCAAGTGATAATAAACCCTTTCACTGAAGGTTTTATGTGTGCCACAGCCTTAAAGATAAAACACACTACATGAATAGCAGAAAATGAATGCTGGTGGAATTTTTTTTTTTAATTATTATTATTTTCTTTTTTTCCTCTCCCTTTTCTTAGGATCAACCTATGGGAAGCTGGGAGATGATCCGAAAAATAGGAGACACTTCTGCAAGTTACAGATATACCTCAAGATATGTACTAAAGGCAGGCCAGACTGTTACAGTAAGTTGTCACATTTCAGGTGCTCCAGAAATGGACTTCAGGCCAACTTCTGTGGGTCAGAAAGGCACAAGGTTTTTTTACACGCTCAGGAAATAATCACCTGTGCTTGTGCTGGGCATGCCTTGTGTCAATTGCTGGGACAATTAATACAGGGAGATGTTTTTCAGGTCTTTCTGTGTGAAGCAGTATTTTCAGCACTGAAAGTTTTACGTCATGTTACATATTCTAAAGTCCCTGCATTAAAAACAGGTGTGTTTTATTGTAGAAAACTTGGGAAGATACTTGGTTTACTTCACTGGGAGAGATCCACGGCGTCACTTAAATGGAATTAACTGAACCAGTAGTTTGGAAATGCGGTAAGACTGGCAAAAAAAAAACGTTCCTGTGTGACTTCTCTTGTCAGATCTGGGCTGCAAATGCTGGAGTAACTGCGAGCCCTCCCACTGACCTCATCTGGAAGAACCAGAATTCCTGGGGCACCGGTGAAGATGTGAAAGTTGTGCTGAAAAATTCTCAGGGAGAGGTAAAGCACCTCAGATCTGTGTGAGCTTTCTCTGTGGTGGCATCACCTACAAAGATGCAGGTTAGGGCTCCACACAGGAATGCACTGCAGGTGTTTGGTAAAGTTTCCTCCTTTTGGAGAATTGCTGTTGTTTAGAAATGCCTCTACTGAAGCCTGTGATTCTTTTACTCTGTATTGAGTCTAAATCAAAGTAAATTTACTTGTTCAGGCCCTTCCATCGTGGCAGGAGCTGGGCAGTGCCTTAGAACACACTTTGAAAAGAAAGTTTTGGTAAACTCTTCAGTGATTTGTCTTCTAAATTAGTTTTCCTTAAGTCTGGGTGCTTATGAGGAGTGAGGGATGTTACAGTGAAATCCACATGAAGCAGTGAGGGGTTAATTCAGGTGAGGGGTGATTTAAAGCTTGGTTTGTGGGGGACAGTTACTGTGACATGCTGCAGCTGAAAGAAAATACACAAATATATATGGAAAGAGCAGATTTTGGAAGAACCTGATGAGTGTTTTGTCAGGAACACTCCTTTTTATCATTAAGAGATTCAAAACTAAGCTGTTTATGCTCAGCAATACCTGAAAAGTATAAAAACAAAATTAATAGCTTCCCCAGCAGCCAGAACTTTAATTTCTCAAAGTCTTAGGCAGGTGAGTGGGAGATTTATTTTTTTATTATTTTTTTAAGAGTTCAGATCTTAAAAATGTCTTGCAGGAGGTTGCTCAGAGAAGCACTGTGTTCAAAACAACAGCACGTAAAGGGGAAGATGAGGAGGTTGAGGAAGAAGCAGCTGAAGCTCTGGATGAGGAAGACATTTACCGCCAGCAGGTATTTTCTAAGAGTTAACAGGGTTATTTGCATTGAGAAAGTGGAGATGTGAGTAATGAATTCTTTTAAAAAAAAGAAAAGATCAAGTGTGGATTTTTTTTTGTTGTTGTATTTTTGGTTTTTTGTTTTGTTTTTTTTTTTTAACAGTAATCAATGAAAGCATGGAGCTGTCTTACTGAAACCAGTGTAAAAATACTGCCTTAATATATCCTCTTGCAGAGAAATACACTTCTTTTCCAAAGTTTAAAGATATGGGGATTTTTTTTTCCCTTAAACTCTTTTCCTAATAAGATTCCTCACCCATGCCAATTGCTTGTAGTTAAGTTTGGCTTAAGCAGGTAAATTTACTGAAAGTTTTGAGAATTTAAATCTCTTTTTATCGCTGATGGAAAAAATCATGTTAGTCTCTTCTGTTCACATATTTTCTCTGACAGAGAAAATTAGAGATTTTAAAACTCTTTGAGAGAAAATGTCCCTGGCATGCTGAAAAAATGAAATTCTGAAGACCAAAAAAAAAAAAGGGCTGTGCTGGAAATCAGAGATGTTAGATTTCTTATATGAAACTTTTATATGGTGCTTGTATATGCTCCCTGATTCAAATATGGCAAATATGGTACCTGTCCTTTATTATTCCTCAACAGGAAAGGACAAGGTAGCATTCTTTTAATTCCAGGGTGAAACAGGTTGTATAGCTTTGCTGACACTTGTTTGCACCATGCCAGGGCAGCAATTTCATATTTGAAATATAATATAATACAAATAATATAATATAAATAATATATCGTAATATAGTATATATCATAATGTTGTTGCAAATCCCTCCTAACATAACGAAATGTACCATAATGTAATATATCATAATATAATATGTATTATATGTAAAATTAAAATTTATATATTTATTAAAATTATATATATATAAAAGCACAGTAGTTTCTTTTGAGTAGGAAAGCATTTTGCTGCTAGGGTGATTTTTTGGGGTGGTGGTTTTTTTTGTTAATTTGTTTTATTTTTGTTTTGGGGTTTTTTTTGTGGATTTTGTTTTGGCTTTTTTTGGGTTTGGTTTTGTTTGTTTGTCTGTTTAGTGGCGGGGGGATCATGGTTTTCTTGTGGGGGGAGTTTTTTGGTTTGGTTTCTTTTTTGGTTTTAAATGGTTCTCCCTGCTCACAACAGGCAGAGCAAAGGGCATCCAACAGAAGCTGTGTGGTCATGTGAAATTCCAGCCCCTCCAGGCTCCTCCAGCCGTGGTAATCCCTGCCTGCAGAACAGAGCCTTCTGAGAAGCACAAACGTCATTTTCCTGTCTGTGAATTTTCAAAAGCTGCGAGTCTGATGGCCTTAAATTTCCTCTGCCACTGAAGAAAAAATAAAATAAATATAAATTAAAAAAAAATAAAAATAACCACACAAAAAACCCACAAAAGTAGAAGGAAGGTTTGTCACAAGCATCTCAACTTCCTGGCAGGACGTGAGCTGGTGGCTCCTGACGGGGAGAACTGAGAGTTGATGCTCCTTTCTCTCTCAGATTTATACGCCAGTCTCTCTTCATTGAAACCTTGCTGGAGTAGGAATATTCCAGTGTGTTTTGGGGATCGATTTTTTTTAGATTATACCACTCTAGACTAGTTGCTACGACCTCTTTGTATTTTAGGTGCTGTTGGGGATTGGTTTAGAGTTCTTAATTCTGGAAGAGGATTCATGTTACACCTTGTAGTTGTGGTGTTAAGATAGTGTTACCAGCTTAAATTTTCTTAATGTGTTTTTTTCTAACAAATTAGAAAGCTGTTTCAATATGGATTGCCTTACTTGTTTACAATTTTTAGTAACAAAACAAAGTCTCTAGAGGTCTAGTCTACATTTGTATGGGAAACAGTTGTAATTTTGCCAATGTTGAAAGTTTTTCTGTCCTTTTCACATTATTCTGATGTCTGGAAAACATTTGAATAAAGTACCTCTGCAGAAGAGTAAAGTCTTTGGAATTTGTTTCTTCCTAGAACTGAGCTGAAAGTTGAATGAGTATCAAATCCTTGAAATTGATGGGCTTTGAAGCTGAAGAAACATCCATTAAAGGGAACAGTGGCATTTGAGATGCAAAGATTTCTTCTGAATAATGGCTGATACTGCTTCACATTTGGAAAATTAATTCTCTTGAGCTTTATTCACACTCTGTTGCCTTTGTGCTCATCTTTGCTCATGGTTCTGTTCTTACTGGACTGACTTTATTGCACCTTGCAAGTACCAGGCTAAGCAGTTTGAGCAAGCAAGAGAGATTTAGAAGTGGTGTAAAATAATTACCTTTTGACATAGCCTGAATGTATTGTTTTAAATGCATGGCCAGAATTTTGGAAACTGATTGGATTTTTTTTTTTTTTTTTAATTGACTGGATGTTTTGGGTTGTGGGGTTTTGTGTTTTTTTTTCATGGCAAAATTAAGACTTTTTTTACATGTCTTTCATCTTGGATGAGTCCTTTTCTGGTGACCAATGCGATGGCATTTCAACCACGTGCCAGCAGAAGTGAAAGGGGGGATTGATGGACAAATTCTTAAGTTATGGTAGCAGCCTTCCTGCAAGATCAAATTCCTGTTTATTTGTTCCTATTTATTCCTATTTATTTTATTTGTAGAGCCTGTTCTTCGATGACAATGGGAGAAATACAAATACTAGAATAACTTTTCTTTTTTTTTCCTTTGCTGTGGCAGGAATTCCTGTAAATTAGCAGAGGGAAGTTTTGGGAAGCACAACTGTGAAACATCCTGCCACAAGGTGGAGGTCTTGTTTTGCTTGTCTTTTTTTTAACACTTGTTCCTTAACAACCCAGCACTTCCTGCAAGTTCCATAACTTGATTATCATTGCTGCTGGAATTAGGTACAAATTGCATCCTCCTGCAGGTGAAAACTCTTTAGCAATTTAGTGCTTGTAGCTGGATAAACACTTCACCAGAAATGTTTCTGCTCCAATGCACTCATTCCTCTGAAAAACAGATTAGGAATTTAGGGAATAAGTGGTTTGACCTGTGCAGCAAACCTCTGAACTGCATTCTTTGTTTGCAGTGTTCATTATAAAAACCCCAGTGTAGTCAAAACTGGTGTAAATTAGTTTGTGGTGGTGTTGACAGCAGTTTTGGGCTAAAGTTTGTTTTTTGATTTGGATTTCCTTGTCCATGATTTACATATGTACATCACATTTGTCCAAGCAGACAGCAAAACATGGGCAGAGAAATTAATGTGTAGATTCTGATCAACAGACGCTAATTATTAATTTTCTCCTATAAATGATTCAATTTTAAATGCTGATCTTAGTTTAAAATTTTTTTCCATGAAAATTTGTCTTATCAGTGTATCATTTTGGTACTAATTTGGGGGTTTCTGGATTGAAAAGGATGGTTTTTATCTGTAAAACACTGTATTTCATATTCATAATGCACTGCAAACAGTATCTCTACTTCAGGTTTAAAAAAATATGCTTTAACAGGAATGGCCATGTCATAATTATGAAGGATTTTTCTCCAGGCAAAGGAATCAAGTAGTTGATGGAGAATAAAAGCTTTTAAAGCCCCTGTCCCAAAGAGGACAACTGGTAATAATTGGTGATTTTTAGAAAGGCAGTGGAGACTGTATGGGATGGATGTAAACACTTATTTAGCCTTTCCTGGTCTGTGATGGTTGACATCAAGGAAATGCTCAGACACTTAATTATTTATAATACTCAACTAGCTCCATCACAGGTTCTATGGCAGAAGTTAGCTATTTTATCTCAGGTTTTTGCTTGGTGTGCATTTATTGCTCAGAGCCTTTGGCAGATCTGGTTTCTTTTTGGTGGGTTTGCATAAATTCAGGATTTCTGTGTGATAAAAATGCTGTGATTCACCCCGAAGAAAAGCTGCATTTGGGGCATCAGTAAAGGAAGGCACATTTCAGCTTAAGCTGATTGGGTGATAGAATATTCCTGCAATTAAAAGCTAACCCTTGGATGTGAGTTTTCATAGCTGTTCTGCACTTTCAGAACAAAAAATACTATTATTGGCAAGCAAGTCTTACTACTTATTATTTATTATTACTTATTAATAAGTAATATTATTATCAATTTCTGCATAGTAATTGAAGCTGTGGAATGAAACACCGACATTGGTTTCCCCTGCAACTGCAGCATCCTGTTTTTGAGGGTGGTGTGTTTTGTTGTTGCTCCTAAGGGCATGTTGTACATAGAATATCAACGTTTTGACAAGTTTTGCTGGGAAAGTGTTTGGTACACTTAGAATAAAGAAAATTCCCATCGGTTCTGTAACCTTTCAACACCAAAGGGAGGAAGAGTGTTTTGCAGCCTTGGCTCAAGCAGGTGTGGAGAGGCTGCCAGCAAAAGATGCAGGACTGAAGGACTGCAAGATGAAACCCTTGGTTTTTGAAATTGGTTTTTGACAAAGCAGTCTCATGTGGAAATGCACGTGAAACCAAGTTTGGTACGTGGGAATTGCAGGGTGGATTAGTGAGGGGTCATCATCATCAGTGCTGACTGTGTTGGGACGAGCTCTGGTTATTATTTCTCTCCATTGGCCTGGAGTGTTCCCCCCGTATATTTGGAGATTACACTAAATTTGAGTGAGGATCTTCTGGAGGGCTCTGCAGAGGGGTCTGGACAGGCTGGATCCATGGGGTGAGGCACAACCAGGGCAGGTGCTGGGTCACAACAACCCCCTGCAGCTCCAGGCAAGGTTTAAACTGGTTATTAGGGAAAGTTTCTTCACTGAAGGGGTGGAATTGTCATCCCTGGGAGTGGTCAAAAAAACCTGAGCATGTGGCACCTGGGGCCATGGTTTGTGGTTGGACTCCATCATCTTTTCCAGCTTTAAACATGGTGTGACCCTGTGAGTGTGCATGGTAGTTTTTAAAGATACTTTTGAACACCCAATAACTGGCAGTAAAGAGGCAGGGCTCAGTTCTGCTTGCAAGGAAAAGCTTCTTTAATTAACCAGGGTTAAATGAGGCGCCCTCTCACAAAAAGTAACAAGTAAAGATATTTAATTGTTCACAGGCTTGGTTTTTTTCCTTTTTTTTTTTCAGAGGGAGAGCTTCTTTAGCTCTCTTAGTGCATGGGTCTGTCCCACTATCTGTTCTCATACCTCTTTCTGATGGTACCCATTGCATCAATGGCCAGATATTGGCTCTGGGTCCTCTTTTTGCAGAGTTTTCACTTTGCCCTGTGTGACTTTGTGTTGGTGCAAAAGCTGGTTTAAATAAATGAAATGTAAATGACATTTTGAGGTCTCATGTCTGGCAGAGCTGTTCAGTTGAGTAAAGAAAGAAAAAAATGCCCCAAACGTTGCCAAAAACTGGAGTATCTTTAATAATGGCTTCTGTTGTGGCTTCCAGCTGAACAGAAAGCTGGGGTATTTCTAAATCTTTATGTAATGTGATAGGCAAGTCCTGCAGGGAAAAGACTACGTAAAAAAAGGCAAAACTTCCTCATTTTGCATTACACTCATCACACTGAATCAGAACAAGCTGCTTTTATCATTTGCAACTTGAAATTCTGGCTCAAACACTGTTGAATACTGTTCCTTCTCTGTAACTTATCTGGAAAAGGAACATAAATTACAAGGTCAGCTTCATGAGAAGAAAGCATAAAGTTTCCGAGAGAGAAGTTGAGTGACATTTTTTGAAAAAATAAAAGGGTGGTCACTCATCCTTTCATTAATTATGTTCTTTAATTAATTTTGTTTTTTAAGGAGAGCATAACAAAGGTGTCATTGTACTGCCAGGAGCTTTGCTGGCTCTGCCTTCTGCTGTGGTTAATTTTGTCTTTTACTTCTATTCAGACAGAAATAGGTGTTGCTGCTGTTGTAGAATGTTTGCTGTAATGATCCACTTTTTTAATGGAAATTTAGGCTTGGTGTGGCATCTACAGCATCAACTCATGGAAGAAAAATCAACTCCCATCTGGCAGATCCTTCTGTCTGTGAATCTTTACAGCAGAAGTGGGATTAAGAAGTAATATCTCTCACCTCCCAGTTCTTGTGCTTTAGAAAAACAAGAATACAAGTATGTTTTTCGGTTGATTTTTTTTTGTTGCTGTTGTTTTGTGGTTTTGGTTTTTGTTATTTGTTTCCATGGGTTTAATGCAATGGTAAGTGTCTGGCTGGATCTTTCCTGCCACTTTTTTTTCCCTCAAGAAAATCCATGGGACATTGCTGCTGGTGACTTCACCAGGCAGTTCTGCATCAAGTGTTCTGCACCAAGCACAGGAACTGGGTTAGTCATATATGTGCCAAACTGGACCATACTTTTTCTCTCTGCTTCAATATGCTTTCTTCAGGTAAATAAAGATGTCTTCACACACAAAAAAAAAAAAAAGACAAAAAAAGACCAAAAAACCAAAATTGAAATAATACAGGTGAGCTGAGCCAAGCCACCGTGCTGATCTCCGTGCCTGGACCTCGCAGCTTCACTTGAATAAATGTTTCCCTGAATGTTTTGCCACTTAATTCCGAATCACTCCAATTTTTGGTTTCACAAGGCAAAGTGGCAACAATACTACTCACTGAGAATAAAAATTCTTTCAAAGAATTCGAGAGCAGTAATAAAGTTGTGAAGAAAGCTTACCTAATGTATGTGTGTGGGCATTAAAACACTGACAGCATCCTGACCCAGCTTGATTTGCTTTATTTCTTTGCCCCTGGCCAGCAGATCTTTTTATTTATTCCTTTTTTTTTTTTTTTTAATCTGGAATTCTGCTTAAATGCACATTCAGTCTTCATTCCAAACAGTTCTTTACCTTTGGGAAGAGGTATTAAAAGAAAAATAAAGCACTACAGGTTTTAGGCTATCACAGAGATTGTGACATCCTTGTCTTCAGAGCCTTGTGTCTTTTTCTCTGGAAGAGAAGCAGATATTCACAGCCAAACATGAGCAACCCCAGCCTTGTCAGACCAGTCTGCAGGCTCTTGATTTAACTACACACCTTGGCTGGTTGTGTGAGTTCCTTTCTGTTGGAATGAGGCTGTTATTGCTGTATATCCCCATGGTTCTCCGATCCCCATGACTGACAAAGAACATTGTTAAATAACATGCTCACAGCTAGACTGGTCCACAGACAGAATAAATAAATTTAACAGATTTGGCTTTGTCTACTAAGCTTTCTTCCCCCCTCCCACCACAGAGCACGCACAAGACATCAAATAACTTCTTGTCTGATGGTAAATACCCATAATACCTTAAACATTATGAATAACAAATTATTATCCTTCCTGCTATGACTTCCTTTTGATTTTCAATTCTTGCAGTGTTTGGAAAACAGAGCACATGGTGATATTGCCATCCATACACAATTCTAAGAAATTCATCTGTTCAGAGAGGCTCGGTATCGATTTTTAATTCTAGCAGCATTTGGTAATGAGATCTTGTGTAGTTATTTAAAATAAATCTGTCTACATAAGTGTGTCTCTTCTGGGAGTGAAGAATTGCTGAATGAATTGGGCATAAAACCAAGGGGAAGCAGATAAAGTCACCCAGGAATAAGGTCTGATCTTTACACTCCAAATTCAATTTGGCCACCACAGAAGACTGTGTATTAAATGTTTTAAATTTTTTTTTTTGTCTCAGTGCTACCGTGAGAGGCCAGGGTTTGCACACACTCTGCTAAATCCTACCTGTCAAACTGGAGTTTCTGCTGCTTTAAAGTAATGCTGTTCTTCATGCAAGATGAGTCCCTGCTTCCTAAAACTTATCTGAGGATCTCATTCATTATGTATGCAGAGCTTTCCCTATACAAAAGTAAGCTGTTGAGTTAAATTCAGCCTGGTGTAAATGCAGGATAAATTGGCCAAGTTTGAATTCACACCAGCAGAATGTGCACCTCACTGAAGAATGTGGTGCTTCTTCATGGAAAAGTACATTTTTTCTTTTTTTTTTTTTTCCTGAGTGCTGTGTACTATAATACTTTTGATAGGAAGATTACTGCAATTTGTCTAATTTTTTAATTTTTATTGTGCCTGCTAGATTCATAACTGAAGAATCTTCCTGTCAGACCTTCTCTGCCAAATAGGAAATGGGTAATAGGATTTTCTAATCACTTTGTAGCATTTAAATAATGTGCCAATTTCTAGAGCTTATTACACACAAATTTTAATAATCAAAACATTGGTATAATGGACCTGCAGATAAAATCAAATGAGGAAATGCCATTGCTGTGCTTTAGGAAGCAGAAAGAAATATTGGTTACTGTCCAGCTGCCTAAAGAAACAGTACTGTAGGAGCAAGAAATCATAAAAACAAAGCACTTTTTAAACCTGTTTTGCATTGTTAATTACCATAGTTTAATACTTTAAACAATAAAAAAGTTTGCATCACTCTATGACGCAAGAATTAACATATTTGCAGAATCCATAGGGTCCCTGCTAACTAAACACGTTTGGCAGCTTAGCAAATGCCACAAACGACTGCAGCATCCATGACTTGAACTCTGGCTGTGACTTTTCCCTCTGCAGTCGGTCCATAAATCCAAATTGCACATTCCTAGGTGCTGGGCGCTGCCCCGACCCCGGCCAGTCTGAGAAAGAAACACCTTCAGTGTACAGCCCCACCCCAAATCACACGATTGTCTCCTTGGAGCTCCTTTTGAGGGGCTGCAGGCCCAGCAGGGACTGCTGGGTGGAGGGGACGTTGGCAGATTTTGGGATGAGGAGCATCACCCGCTGATTGTTCCGACGCCACTCGTGGTACAGCCGGCAGTGGTACCTGAAGGACACCTGGGGACAGAAGGGACACCTTCCTGAAGCTGCCTTCATCCTCTGCAAGGAGCCATCTGGGGCTCCAAACACCTCCCAGTGGGACAAAAAGGGGTGAAAACTGCTGAAGAGAGAGACCCACCAAGCCCCAAGGTGCCACAGCAGAGGAGAAAAGCAGCCTGTGCCTATTTTATCTCTCATTCCCCTTTTCCACAGGCTGAAAAATCAGCCATCCTGCTTCTGCCTTTCTCAAGAGCGGCTGGCACACATGGGAAAAAAAATAAAAAATTGGGATATCCTGCCTTTCTTCAGGTTGCTAAATTGACAGTGTAATTGTTTGCAGGCAGATGAACACAGGGTTGTGTGTTCTACATTGTAATATTTTACTGCTGAATGCATCAAAGTTGGGCTTGCACAGAGGCAATGAGCTGACAACGTGGGTGTCTCAATTTAGATTGTCTCTGAAAATTTCATGTTGTTGTTGTTGTTGTTGTTATCAGGTAATTTCAGCCTTATTGAAGAGAAATGAGTGACTGCTGTGGAGACTCAAGATAGCTCTGCCTCGTGTTTTTGAAAAATAGTTTACACCAAGTTTTAGTGGCAGCCAAGCTTTGTGGGAGTTGTAGCTGTGCTAGAGGATGCATATGTGCAGCTAAAAACAACAACAATGACAACAAAAACCAACAAAATCTAAAACCAAAATGTAAATTTTAAGAGAAATGTGCCAAGTGATGATTGTTTTGTCCTTGGGCTGTGGGCAGGACCTGACCCATGCACTGTATCCTTACTGCATAAAGGGTGCTTTTAAGTAAAGAAACATAACTTTCAATGATCTCCTATGAGGAGAATGCTTTGTTTTTCTTTTTTTCTTGTATTATTAGATCTTTTTACAGTTGTCTGAGGAAAACCTATATTGCTTTGGTTTACTAAGCAGTTTAGAAGTAAAGTTTAGAAGCAAAGGCAGCTCTTCAGATTGATTCCCCCAACTTTCAACCTCCCCTCCACCCTATGAAGGAAAGCATCCTGCATCTTCTGTGGAGCAGTGTGTATGAAGGAACATGAGAAATCTTTTCTCAAAAGACACTGCAGGAGCAGTAGAAATTGCTTAGAGTACTGAGGAGGGTAAAAACACCCCAACACCTGCAAAGGTGGACGCCCTGTAAAATGCAGTGACAGCTTCAGGAGAGTTCAGGCTGGGTTTTCAAGCAGCAGAATGTGAGGTTTTTGGAGTAAGAGCTGCATTGTTAAACCAGGTGTGCATGGTACACAAGAGAAAATCAAGTGTGGCCCCGAATTCTTTGAGTATCAACCTCCTTTTTGTGCCCAGGTCTTCCTTCTTGGGAGAACCTCTTTTGGTGTGTGTTAAAAACACAGAGTAAAAAGCAGCAGTGTTTTATGGATAACTTGTCTGCTTTAGAGGGAGGGATAAAACAGCTTCTGGGGTGCTAAAAAATAGCATCCCTCCTGTTCACTGCTCACTGGGATAACTGTGGTGTGTAAATAATCTGTATGCCAGCTTCTGCCTCCAGAGCAGGAAAGCCGATTTACTGGAAGTAAAACCAAGTTTTAGTTCTCCTAATTTCCCCAGGACCTAAAGGGATATTGTATCATCTTGTGTGCAATTTACCCCGCAGCACTGAACCTTTTCCCTGCACAGCCACAGCTGTGTGACAGGATTCTCCCACTTCCAAAAGTGACAAGGCATGTGCTGCTGAAGAATTGGATGAAATTAACATTTCTGTGTGTAGGACCATTCCTTCCTGCAAGGGGGGGGAGCTGGGGCTTTCCTCCATAACTGAAGGGAGGGTTATTTTGCCTTCAATCATTTGGTGATTCAGTCCCCTAAAGGCTTTCCTGCCTCTCCCTTCCCAGGTGAACACGGTGCTTCCTTAGCCCATCCATCTCCTACTGCCCTAAATAACAATTCAGAGTGGAATTACAACTGTCCACAACCCAGGGAGCATCAAAGATACTGAATTTCCATTAAATCAACCAAGGCATGCATTTACATCAGGCTCACTATCACTCTCATGCTCTCCAAGAGCCAGCAGCACATTTCTCTGTGTGCTTTGGAAGGGGCAAATTTTATAAAGTGAACAGAAGGGATTTTTGCTTCTTACTCTGCAGATGAAATACCCAGAGACAGGCACCAAAGCTGAGATGCTGCAGTGGTCTTCATAAGCAAGGTTGGACAAGTCCATGTGTCATAGCTAATTAAGTGCACCTAAAAAAAATGCCTTTTACCACTCCCAACAATTTTGGTGACGGTGAATTAAGTCTCTTAGGTAAATTGTTCAGCATTTTGGTTCCTAAGACAGCTGTACCCAAAGGAAATTTGAACAATATTTGCTTGCAGACCTGCCAGGCACATCTACACCCAGCACTGCAGGAAAAGCAAGTGTGGCCTCTCTGCTGGAGGATCTGGCCTGTCTCAGGAGAGTGCTGCTGCTTCACAGAAAAGCAGAAACAACAAAGAGGTGAACTGCACAAGGCTGGAAAGGCAAAACTGTGAGCTTTCCCTCCTGTCTGCCTGCGTTCCTCTGTGGGTGGGACAGGGCTCACAAATGTGTAAATGTAATGTTCCCTTTCATGGCTTTCTTGGAGACACTCATGAGGAAGTGTGGTGTTTCTGTGTTTCCCTTCACATCCCCTTTTCCTCAGCACAGGGGGTTTCTTGTTCCACCAATGCAGTTTTTCAGAAGTGCCACCTCCTCAGCAGCTTACACGGGTCCAAATCTGCTGGAAGGGGAGGCAGGGCTTTTCCTGCCCCAGCAGAACCAGCCTAGCACCATCTGAGTGCACTGGCAGTGAGTGCTGCCCCTCTGCACCACCCTGCCCTTGCCACTGCACAGAAATAGGTGTAAAATGTCAAACACAGCATGAACCTGGGCTTTTCAGTGGACTGCTACACCGTGGGTGGATAAACACCCATTTTGGCAGCTGTCCCCTGTGCTCCTCAGGTCTCTGCTGGGCCCTGTCAGTGCCCTGGGGACAGTAAATTATCTCAGCTCAACAACCTGACAGAACAAGTGGCTCTCAGGATGGATTGGCATGCGAGTGACTCGTGCTGGGGTGCAGGATGCAGTTTAACCTGCACTGCAAAGGCAGCTCTGTTTTTACAGACCTGGGCTTCTCCCACATCCAGTACTTCTGAATTGTAAAACTGGGAAGATGTTGCATTAGAATAAAACGAGGCAGCCAAGTTGTTCGCCTAAATCTTTTTTTCGTGTGTGTGTGTGTGTGCTGTGCCTTCACCCTTTGCACATCACATTTGATGAAACTCCCTCCTGTAGCACCTGTCCCAAAGTCCTCCCTGCGACTTCCCTGTCTCCCTCCCGCTGTCCCCAGTGGTGTTTGGGATCTGAGAATCCTTATCCCGAAGCAAACTGTCTTTCTGGTGTTCCAGGGAGCTTGAATGCTGTGGAAACAAGAGGTTTCCTGCAGGTTGCACCTACCAGCACAGGAGGCAAGCAGGAGCAATGCCATTCATTTCCCCGTTTTCTCTCCCCCCCTTTTTTTTTCCTGTGGGTTAAATAAAAGCCCTGATACTTACCAGGGTCCAAAAGAGGTAAATAGTGAAGAGTGCCACAGTGAGTGCAATGAGGCCGACAGCTTCCAGCCTACTGCTAAAGTGCAGGTGGTCCACGGCTCCTCGCAGGCACAGCCAGCCGGAGACAGTGGCCAGCGGGGTGATGAAGAGGAAGCACACCATGTCCCCAAAGAGCGTCCTCTTCTCGTGCTGGGGGCCCGGGTTCCTCAGCCACTGCAGGCAGAACACAGACAAGGCAAGGGAGGGTGTTTTGCCCTCAGCTCAAAGCACAAACCCACCCCTTTGAGGAGTGAACTCGGAGCACGCACAGGACGCGGCTTTCGGTGTCCCCAGGGATGCCTTGCATGTACCTGGAGATTTTTATAATGTGTAGGTGTATAGCTCCTAGCACTCTTCCTGGCCTCTCTCACATTTCAGAATCATAAGCCAACCCTTTCTAACACGTTCTTTAAATTCTGTTTAGTCTCATTCTCGAGAAGAGAACTTCTAACCAGGATACTTTGTTTTTCACCAGAATTTGAGAGCTGTAGCAAAATATATGACAAGCAACCCCCTGGACCAACTCCAGGGGACAGACCCAAAGGCAACTGGTCTCTTACTGGATCTACCTGCTAGATTTACTAATTAATTAACCCTATTAAAATTGTATCCTGTGATTGAAATTGAAATCCTCTATCACTCACATGCATACCTATACCATAACTGAAGCAAAGGTTAGGATTGAACAGCTATCAAGCCCACACCAACATTTCTATAAACAGGAATAGCAGAGGTTAAAGAAGTTCCTAGGACAGCACTTTAAGGCCTTTTAATTAAAAAAAAACCAAACAAACAAAAACCCCCAAAAAACCCAAACCTTGTCACACAAGGTTTTGAACAGGAAAACTACACAGCCCTGTAATTTTTGCTAATGTGAGCTGTAGGGTTTGGTCAAACCTGCTCTGCAGCATCCTTTCATGGGTTTTTGGGGCCAGCAGCATCAGGTGAGGCTCATGCATCCCTAAACACTTTGGTCCTCTTACTTCCCCAAGTGTGTTACACATGGCAGCAGAAGTCCTGTCTCATGTACAGCTCAGGAATTTAGAACACCAAAAAATACTTTCATAACCTTCTTTTTTTTTTTTTTTTTTTTTTTCAGGATGTAAGTTTTTAACTTGGTTGAATACTCCTGAGACACTAGGGAAGTACAAAGTGCTTTAAACCAGCCAGGTATTACTTGTGAGCAAGAAGTTGTAAGGGAAGACGCCAAGAGGGAAGTTCAGTACTGTTTTTTTCCTCTCCTTAACCAGGAAAGATAGTAACCAGCTGTGGTGAGCAGCTAAGCCCCCACACAGCCATTTCCTCACCCCTCCACCCCATCAGTATCAGGGGAAGAATAGCAAGAGGCTACAAGTAGAGTTTTCTTCAGCAGAGCTTGTGCAAAATAATGGGACGCAGGTTTACTTTTGAACATCTTTTTATTTTACTAAAGGTACTTCAGCTTTAAAGAGAATGCTGAAAAGTGAAAGTCACACTACTTTCCTTGGAGCTTTCACTCCATTTACTTAAAAACAACCCCAAGGGTTTATGTGCAACAGCTTCAGGTTATATCTGGCTGCTTCTGAAGTGGACTGATTGCAACCTTCCCCTTGTTCCATGTCTAGGAGTCCCTGCAACGTGAAACCACCAAGAAAATGAGAGGAACTGAAAGCACCTGACGGTAGAGATTGTGCTTTGAAAGGTTCTAAAGACTGCAAAAAAGGTTTTGTGGAAAAACACTTGTTTGAAAGGTGACCTGGAAGAGAAATGCCAGGCATTTGTTCGCTTCTTGTCCTCAACAGGAATTGCAGGTGTTCACCACTTTCCCAGGACAGACTTCAGAATTTTGGCACTAAAGCAGCTCAGGTAGTGCAAGAACAGTTCCCAGTTCTGGGAGAAAGGAGGAAGAACATCAGGGATGCAGGGGAGGGAGCACACACGCCAGGGCATGAGCTGTTATCCCCACCCTGTGACTGTCACTAGGCACAGTGCAGTGCTCCTGAATTAAGACAGGATTTTTTCACCGTGCCATCAAACCTGACTGAAAGTTTGAGCAGATTAAAATGGTGTGGAGCTGGTGGCCCCCTGCTCCTTGTGCCCTGTGGCACACGAACAAAGAGTCAAACCCAAGCAATTCAAATATTTGATGAGGCTGTGGCAGGCAAGAGTAGTATTAAATAATAAATAAAGCCATCACAATTCTACAGTCTAACCTCAAAAAGCTGGAAGGATTTCATTAGCTAGCTCTGAAGTATAAGTCAAAAGCAAAGATTAAGCAATTTCAGTGGTTGTACAGATTTCAGCCACAGCACTTATTTTTCTCCTGAAGTAGTGCACACCTGCTTCTAAATCTGCTTCTGTTTCTGGGTTTCAGTCATTTGTTTTGGGAATGGAATGGGCACTGTCAAGTTACTTTATAGCTAGAAAGCTAAGTCAGCAAATCCTTTTGTGCAACTCATACCCACACAGGCACCCTAACAAAGCCCTGAGCTGATTAATTACTGTGGCAGTATGGTATGGACTGCCCTGCTGGCCCAGAACGAGATGTAAGGCCAGATGAAGCTGTCAGATCTGCACTGTGACACTGAAATCTGTCCTATTAAAATGTGTCAACGTGCCCAATTATTTCTGCAATAAGTCGAGACTCTCAGAGTGATAATTTCCATTTAGGAGAGCGCGAGGGGAAAAAAAGAAGAGAAATAAAAAGTTATGAAAAGGGTCATGTTTGAAGTAAAATGCTGGCCTGCCTGGCTTTTTGTGAAGTGCAATCTTAAAGTGATTAGTGTTCCCTGTTCCTGATCCACAGGTAAGTGGAGCAGGAATAATAAGACGTGAAATGACTTCAGCAGTGGCAGCAAAATTTATTTCAAAAACTTTAAGCACAGCACCTGATGCAAAACCCAACCTTGGCTGATGACTGAGACAAGCCAAGAGTTCCTCTGAGAATCCAGCACCTCAGAGAGATGGGGCTAACATTTATCTCAACAAAGTCACTCTCTAAATACACCTTGAGGAAAGCCACAGGGGAGAACTGAAGGGGACCATCAGTGAAGTAAAAGTGCTACTTGAGGTAAGGGACAAGGTTGGCTTAGGAACAGATGGATAACAGTTGTCCCCAAACAAATTTAGGATAAGAATCAGGAAAAAAAAATCCCCATCCTTCAGAGGATCCAGCTCTGGAGCAGCCTCCCAAGAAGAGCAGCTTAGGCTAAAGGCTGACACAGTTTTGAGAAGGAGCTTGCTTGCATCCTGAGAGAGATTTGTGATGTACTGCATTGGACTTGACAAAGCACTGTGAACACACCTGGGGCTCCTCCACCCCCCACACATAACACACACAGAAAGATTTGCTGCAGTCACTTCACAAAGCAGGGTTGAAACTGGAGAAGGAAATCATTGGACCAAGCAGCAGCCAAGGACCAGAGTACCCTGGAGAGCCTCAGACTCTCTGGATTTATCTACCCTAACCAAAATGAGCTGCCAGCAGAGCACTTCTGTAAAACACCTCCACTCAGACTCTGAGCTGCCTCACCACCGCCAAAGGCCAAATCCTGGAAGTACTCATCTCTACAGGTCTAACTTCAATTAGATGACTCACAAATGTAAAAGCAAAGTGTGTGCACAGTGTTTTTCCTGATCAGATCCTAAGGCTACAATCTGTTTCTGCTGGAGAGCCCCTTCTGGTTCAGTACATTCCCCTTGGAGAGATTATTTTAAACACTACTGGAGTTGCACCACGAAGCTGGGGGGAGAGGACAGGAAGGAATTATCTCCCCTAAACGCATTGTCCTTTGAGCAAAAAATAGCTCATTGCACATCAAAACTTGTCAGTTCATTTTGCCATTTTCACGCTGATGGCTCAGCAGTGAGTCCTGGTGGAAGCAGGCTGTGCACAAGCTGAAGTGCTGGAAATTACTGTGGTTTCTGGTTTCCTGCCAGCAGCCACCAGTGGGAGCATTTTCCCTTGGGCTTTAAGCACAGGATGGCTGATATCCTCTCTTTTTTTCAAAGAATATTTCTCTGGAATGAAGAATATTTTTAAAGACCAGAATGACCACTTATTGGTCCTCCTCCTCCTCCTCCCATTTATTGCCCAAAAATTTGCATCAGAGCAATTTCTTTTTGGTTTTTACACTATTTTTACTTGAAACATTTACTTTAACATTTTTCAGTGAAATGCTTTGAAAGTTGGCTTAACTAAATGTAACTCAAAAATAAAACCTCCTAGACTGGAATGGTACATGTGCTTGTTTTCAGTGTCATGAAATATTCTGGGTGACTTGAAACTTTTCTAGGTTAATGTTTTGCCAAGGAAAACAAACATTTGACTGTTAATTTTTGCCTTAAAAAAAATATTTATGCTTCAGTTTTTGGGTCCTTATATCAAATATTCTGTTACTGGCACAGTGATACTGTCTTTAGTAGGTGCCTTTAGAAAGGCCATGGTGACAGCTCACAGAGATGTTTCTTTGGTCTCAAAGGCAGAGGCCTGTGTATTTGAGAGCTGGAATCACAATTATTTGACCTCTGTGATGTTATTGTGTCAATATCATGGCCTCTTTGTAAATGACTCTGCTCTTATTTAAATTTAACCCCCATTTCAACTCAAATTGCAGGGAATATTTTAAATGTGGGTGTCTCAATGACCCAAGGCTTCTTTTTGAAACAGAAAATAAATTTTGCTATGTCTGCATGTTCCTGAAAGGGGAAAAATCACATTTTCCGTTGTAAGGATGGTGTATGGTAAAACTTTTAGTTTTGTTTTGTTTTCTGGAAAGGGTAAATCACAGCTACCACCTAGGGTTGGTTCCTTAGTGTGAGAAGATCACCACAGGCTGTTGCTGTCACACCACAGCTCAATTCTCAATTTTGACCTTGGGTCATTTGCCAGCTGAAAAACAGGAGGAAGAAATTGGGCAGGGAAGGCAAGAGACCAGCGTGGGCCAGTAGGAACTTGCTGGCCAAAGGAAAGGGAAAGAAGCAAATGCACAGGCAGTGAAAGCAAGGACATGTGACCTGGGATGAGTCTAGAGATTAAATTCTCTAAGAGGTTGTGGAGAACTGGGGCCAGGAAGGCCAAGGGGAAGCTGGAACTGAACCTGGAAAGGGGGAAGGGGTAACAGGACACTCCACAGCTTCACTAAACAGAAAAGGAAGGTCACAGAAGGTGTTTTCCCCCACCCTAAACGACTCTGGGAAACGGGAGACAGGGGATGGGGAGCAGCCTGAGGTACTCAACAGCTCCTGTGCCCCAGTCTCCCATGGGAACCTCTCCTCCCAGCCCTCCCCAGGGGAGGGAGGGCAGGATGGGCACTGGGAGCAAAGGCTCTGCCACTGGAAGGAGAGATCCTGCTGAGGGCCAGCTGAGGAACCTGGGTGTGCTCAGCTCCGTGGGACCCGCTGGGATGGAGCCCAGAGTCTGGAGGGAATTGGGGCTGGAGCTGCCGAGCCACTGCCCGTGATACTGGAGAAATCCTGGCAGCCAGGTGAGACCCAGGTGACTGAGAAAAGGGAAACACTGCACCTGTCTTCAAAAAGGGTGGAAAGGAAGACCCTGGGAACACCCTCAGTGCCTGGGGAGATGATGGGACAGACCCTCTGGAAGCTCTGCTGAGGCTCCTGGAGCACAGGGAGGAGATTTGGGGCAGCCAGCACGGCCTCAGCAGGAGCAAGCCCTGCCTGACCAACCCAGTGACCCTCTCTAGTGGGGTGACCACACCAATGGAAAAGGGAAGAGCTATGGATGTCATTTCCCTGGAATTCTGCAGAATTCCTGCAAAGCCTTTGACAGGGTCTCCCAGAACAGCCTTCTGCCTAAACTGGGGAGAGGTGGATTTGATGGATGGACTGCTGGAAGTGTTCCAGGCCAGGCTGGGGAGGGCTTGGAGCAGCCTGGGACAGTGGGAGGTGTCCCTGTGAGCTTTAAGGTCCCTTCCAGCCCAAACCATCCTCTGATTCTGATACACAAAGCTCCACCAAGCAACAATAATATTGTGGCCCCTGGATGTGGTGTCCAGTTTCTGGATTGCACATACTCAGCTCCTAAAAAGGGTTATTAATTCCCTAATTACTATTAGAGTAATAGTAATTAGTAACAGTAATTAGCCATAGTAATTAGTAATTCTCAAATAGAAGAGCTTGCTAAATCACAATGTAGAAATCTATGAAATGCCTTGCAGGTCCAATTACACAATAGTATAATTTTTTAATATTAGTCTGGCTCACTGCTCCTCTCTTTTCCTACTAGCCACTTTTAATTTACAGTTCTGGAGATGCTTGTATCAGTTAAAAGATTCCAGGATGTGTCAAGAAAGAAAAGATTTTGTGGCACTACGGGAAAAGCTGCCGGTTTTTTTCTCTATCTGTGTACATTTGCAATGTTCTCATTCTGTTTTGGATGACTGTATTCCCAGTTAGGCAGACGAATATAAGCATTTGAGAAAATCAACAAAAATCACATTTCACATTTTAAAAGAAAAGCAAAGCAGATTTGCTGCTGGCAACACTTATTTCAAGACATTGCAAATGTCCTGATCTACAAGCTCTAATGTATGGGAAACCAAAAGACACGACAGATAATAAACGCTTGTCAGGTATGCAAAAAGACATGCAATAAATCTTAACAGCTCTATTTTCCTAGAAAATGTAAACTTTAACTGGCTCCTACAAGTGGTAGGAAATGCTACCAGCAGGAAGGACCAGAGACAGATGACAGCTGGGCAGTGTAGAACTATTTTAAAGGACTATGATGTCCAAAGAAGAGTCACCAAACCCATTTTCTAAAACAGGAGAAGCTGTGCCTTTGAAAACTCCAGCATCTCTCCCCCATCTTGCTCATTCTTGAAGCAAATTGATTGTTCACTTACTTTCTCCTGGGAGCTTTCCTCGAGTTTTTTTGCCCTTGATTGTTATAAATTTAGCAATGAGCAGTTACAGATGTGATGGTTTGAACTAGTCTGTTCACTGACAAGTAATTTAAATTTTTCTTTTTTTTATGGGGAGTGGGTTGCTTTTGTTTGCATTCTTCCTGCCAGTACTATAAGAAAGATTTGTGCATCGTAGCAAATCCTTGCTGCAAGGAACATAAAACAGCTACTTAATTTCTCTTTAAAGGAGAAACACTCTGGTTTGGTCTCTGGTTTTCACTCCATTAGGAATATATGGATCCAAAAAATACGCATCTTGGAGAGTTTATGGTTTTAAATCTGTGCTGGGGAGTTTATTTACATATTTATTTATTTTAAAATACTTTTTAAAACTCAGACATACATCTACTGGAAATCTACATGGCTGCTTCAGATTCTCCCTGTGTGAGTTGGTCTTAGGGGGATTTTTTTTTCACAGCCAAAGACAGCTAGGTACAAAAATGTCTCTATCACCTTGCCCTTTTAATCTGCCCTTTTTGGGTCAAGAAAGGAAGGAGGATGAACACACCTTAGTTATCTGCTCTCCGCCCTAATATGATGTATGGACAGCTGCAGTTCCTCCAAACTTTGATTTATGGAAGTTTTCCTGGTTGGTGACTATGCTGAGGAACCATTTATTTTCCTTCTGGCTTGAGGTGTGACCCTTTTTGTAAACTACCTGCAGCAAATCTGGAGTCTGTTCATTGCAGTAATTTAATGCTAATGACTTGCTTCACTGAACAGCAGAGAGGAAAAATAAGTTGAAGTAATCCCAACAGATAAAAACATCGTGACTCAAAGCCTTGCACAGGAAATAAATTAATAAATTCAGTGTAAGGCTTTGGGAGGTTTTAATTTATAATGCAAGCTCATCTTAAATACTTCATGCATAGGTGTACATTTTAGAGCATTTTAAAATTTATTTTACTTTACTGATACAAGCTTTATAGCCAGCAACACTGTGGGGAAAAACTGAAGTTAATTTCTGCCCAATATTGCTGTGCTTATCCAGACTTTATTTTTTCTCCTAGTTATATTGTTTTGCTTATAAGCTTTGTATTGTTAATTAAATGCTTTCTGTTGTTTGGAAAAAAAAAAGAAGAACCAACAGATACCAAATCCTGGTTGGCTTAAAACTTGTAAGTAACTTAAAAGAAATACAAGCCTGACTTATATGGTCACATAACACTCTTATACCATTTTTATTTTGTGGCTGGCTGTTCCCTAACATTTTATTATTGCACATAAATATATTTGTACTGCCACATTTCGTGCCTGCTCTTGCACTGAGCCAAGTGGAAGCAACACAGATGCAGTGTGGAAATTGAAATGAAGATGATACATAATACTTACAAAAAGCTTGACTAATCTTTATTCTGAAACACAACTAAAGCAGCTATGTGAATAATAATACACATTCCTAATGCAGATTTTTTTTTTCCAGGGGATGCACTGCATTGAAAAAGGCAGCTTATATAAAGCTGGAAGGTCCATAAAAGTCAGTAACGGAATTACTGCAGTTTGAAATCTCACTGTGCTGGTTTTGAGGTCCTTGTCACAAGGAACATCAGCTCTGTGCATATCAAACACCCTGCTGTAGATTTCCCTTTCCTTTGGGGTGGAAGGGTTAGGTTCAGACCCTGACTCCTCTAAGTGAATTTTGCACCACTGTGAATGCTGAAGGAGGGTTTTAATCACCACCACAGTGCCTGATTCACATTCCCAGCGTGGAAACACAGTTCTTTTGGGGAGAATAACGTGAGTTCAAAACAAAAAAAAAAAAAAAGAAATTAACCCAGAGGCACCACAAGTTTGCTGTTGGGAGGATGGATCTGCCTGACAGACTGCACTACCACTGCCTGATGGTCTGGTTGGGGTTTGGGCGTCAAACAACCATCACACTGTGCATTTCCAGGGAGAAGATCCTCCCTCAGACAAAAAAAACCACACATCCTCTGGCAGAGACAAAGGAGAGGCACAGAGCTGCCTCTGGTCCTCTGCTGCTGCCACAAGGATGGACACAGGGAGGAAGGAATACTGCTGGACCATCAGCCATGCCACTTATTCCAGTTCAACCTCACTGTTGCTGCAGCCTCTCCTGCTAACAGCAGGAATAAATTCACATATGACATTTCTAGATAAAACCAGGAAAGTGCCTCATTTTTTTTTCCCACTGAAAGAGATTTCTTCCACGCCCATATCTAAGCCACTAGGAAGCAATGATCAATCCAGTGAAGGGACAAGGAGAAAATATAATAGCATGTTGTTTCCTTTTTTTTCCCTTTGAAAAACAGTATGATATGTCTTGGAATAGTCAGAAATACCTTTTTATTTTTTTTTTCCACCCCTGGCGGAAGATCTCTTGGAGAAAAGATCAATATGATGACTGATTGCTTTGAGAATTTCTTCACTCCCTGTCACTGACCCCTGAATGGGATGTATTCACTCTGTGAGACAAGGAATGTTGAGGAGTTACTGGATAGGTTTTTAGAGTCTGTGCTCTATAAATCACTTTATGAGTACAATAGCTTCTCTTGACCTACTAAAACACATTGGTAAAACTCATCATTCACCTCCAGTGAGAGGAGGACCATTTACTCTTTCCATTATCTAGGTCAGGGGAATCTTTGGAGAACTAATTACCTCCCTAAATGAAGAGAACTTTGACACCCCACCCCAAACCTACACACACTGAGGCGTTAAAAGCAGGTGGCCACTTTGGCTTGCCACTCATCCAGATGTTACCACAGGGTTTTTGTGAGAAATGGTCCTATTACACCTGATAAACCTCTTTCCATGTCCTCACACTCCAGGTCACTCAGAGAGACAGGCATGAAAGTGCTTTCAGGACACAGAAGATGAGGGAATCTGGAAACTTGCTTCTGCTTTGGTCCTGCTTTGGGAACTTTCAGATTTTTCCTGCAATTACTTGCATGGGGAGGTCTTTGCATTTAAAAGTGCTGTGTATTAAATAATTAGAAACTTCCAGGACAAACTTAAATTACACTGACAGAAATCAAGAGGTTTGATTGTCTTTCTGCTTAATTTGCCCCTGGCAAAATTAAGTATATAAAACACACAATATAATACAATATACAAATACAGCTCATTTTAGTTACTCTTTCTCTCTGCTGCTCTCAGCTTTGAAAGTGCATCTTTATTTTCCTTCTAAACTGAAAACATATTTCCTTTATAAGATCACAAAGGACTGGGGGTTTTTATGACCATTCCTGCAACTGCAACCAACTGTTGATTTCTGCACTTAAAATACTGTGGGTTTAAGTACCTGAGAAGTCAGAAAATAATGACCAGTAAAGATAAAAACACTTAGCTATGTTTCAGAAATGTTCTTGCTTAGGGTTTTCATTTGTCCTCAGCTGAGGAACAACTGGCAGGTTTACCATTATTACTCTACATATCATTGTTGTTGTTGTTGTTGTTTCTACTACTTTTAACTGCTTTTGCCCAAAAAGCAAACTCATTTCACCTGGGAGAAATAAAGAAGGCCTGGGCAGGGTCAGCTTTGCTTTCAGCGCCTTCCATCATCATCAGCTCTGCCCAGCACCACATCCAATTTGTGCAGCACAAGCCTCACCAGGAACCATCACAAGGGAACAATTTCGAGAGGCTGGGCTCTGAAATCAAACTGTGATGCCTCAGCATCACTAATCTTTCTTTTCAGAGGGCAGACTCAGAGTGGCATCATTCTTGCACCAAGGATTGAGAGGAGAACCAGACAGCAACTAGAGGCAACCAAGCACAGCTGGCCAAGCCTTGCTCTGGGTGCAGGACTTGTGCTAAATCCCACATCAAGTACCTTTTGTGGGGGTATCATGAGGAAAAAAGAAGAAATCCTTAGGCTTAGACACAAAATGTGCATGCCTATCTTAATTAATTTTGGTACTCTAGAACTGCTCATCCCCTGACCCCCTTCCCAGCAGTCAGTCCTGTCCTGTGTCCTCTTTTCTGTGAACAGGAGAAAACAAAAATAAAAAAATTAAAAAAAAAAAAAAAAAAATGCTGCTTTCCCCTACCCATTTTTAGTAATGTACCTCTTTACCAATTTTGACACAGTTTAAAGGAATAATTAAGATGCACTGGAAAGACACTTTGTCCTGAACCCAAGCTCTGCATGTGTCACCAGCAGGTATAAAAAAATGCTGCTTCTCATTAATTTTGTCAAATGTTATTTGTATTTCACTTTTGATTCCAAAAGAAGCGCTAACTTTGTTTTGCTAAACTTCATGTTTTTCCAAAATAAAATAAGGGAGGAAAAAGGTCATTAACAGCATCAAGAGACTGAACTTGTTTTGGTTTCTTTTCCTGATGACCAAAAATACCCTAAAACCTGGAAAACCTCATGGAGCTGCTATCTATGGTTGGCAAAAACTGAATTTTCATTGATAAGGGAGAAACAAGAGTCCAATTCACAGCCAAGTCTGGCACATAGGCAAGAAGAAGCCAAGAAGTCACGCACAAATGGCTAAACATGCCAGACACTGAACAAGAGCAATTCTTTCTTGTGGGCTTGACATGCAAACTGGGTTTCTAAGGCTCCTAAGTTTGTTGCCTCTCAAAAGCAAGAAGGTAAAAAAAGTAAATAAATTTCTGACCTACATTTAGTACGCTGGGTCCAGACACTTGCCCCACATTCCACAGAAGCTGCTCCTTACCTCTCTTCCACCCTCTGCCAATCTGGCTTGGCCATTCCAGGAACCTGCTGCCCACTTGTTTCCCAAACCTCCACTCAGGTTTGCAGGGGGGCAAACCCACCCACCCTATTCTGACCATTTGCTCCGATTTACTGCAAAATGAGGCGTTTTGTTCTTTCCCACCCTCTCCCCCGAGCTCCCACCCTGGTATTGCCAAACCCCAGTGGGGCTGCAGAGGCTTTGTGGTGATGGCATAAAAGCAGGCAGGTTTTATGGTTCTGCCAGGGAAAAAAAACAAGTTTTGAGGGCCATGCCCCAGGTACTGACCTCCAGGAGTGGCCTGGGCTTGCGCTCCACGGCGAACCTGAAGTGGCAGAGCTCGCAGTAGCTGGTGTTGGAGGACGACAGCCAGTGCTCCAGGCAGCTGCGGTGGATGGTCCCCAGCGTCCCCGTGCACTCGCAGGGGGACAGCAGCTCCTCGTGGCTGCTGCCCTCGTGGCAGATCCTGCAGATGGGGCGGTCATTGAAGGGGCTGCTGCGGGAGAGGGAGAGAAAAGCGCTGGTCAGAGCGCCAGGCTGCGGTAATGTCCTTTGGCTTGGTCGTGAGGTAGAAATATTTCTATTTAAGGGTGCTTTGCCCTGTAGTTGGTAATCCAAGCTGCTGGGCTAATGGTTTTGGTATTCCTGCTTAAAATATCTCCTTTGCTGGGGGGGAAAAGTTTAGAATGAAAAGCATCAGAGTGGCAGATGAGAGGCAGAAGATACGTCCTTCGTATTTTGTATTTCCCAGCTCTCCACAAAGCAGTGGTGCTCAGGAAATCCCAAAGTGCATCAGGGAGGTTGTAAATCTGCCTCAGCTGGGCACTTCTTGATGTAGTGGTGATCCTCTGACCTAAACATTATTTCCACTGGCCAACAGTAAAGGGCTGCAGAAAGGGTACCCCGAAGGCAGGGCCACAGCTTCAGAAAAACACGTGAAGGCAGGAACCTCCTCTCCCTGGAAAAGGTTTCCCTCCCTTTGGGACACCCCACAGACAGGTCAAGGAGTGATACCAAGAGAGAAAAGAACTGTGCCAAGCACATCCCTGCTGTGTGGCTGCAGGTGGGTATTTCTTCTGCACTGCTTTAGGATCCATGAAGTCTTTCCAGCTCACCACCAGCAAAGACAAATTTAATTTTGACCCAAGCATCAAGTCTGGATGAGGCCAAACACATCAGAATACTCTTTCTTGCTTCTAATGAGAATAAAACCAGCCTGAGGCATGCTTCAAAGGCATAGATTAAGAATATATTTCACCACTGATCTGCCTCTCTAAACCAGCAGCAGGAAGAGCTGGTCAATCACTTGGGCAACGACAGAAGCTGCAAAGCTGGTGCTAGGAACAGCTTGTCTGGCTGCTCAGCACGCCAGCTGGGGGGTGTTTAGGAAGTGTGATGCATTCTGCAGCGTGACCATCACCATGCTGGCACGGGGGGTTTAACCACACCAGGCGGGAAGGGGCCTGTCCCTCCTTCTGTCCTCCACATACCTCTGCACGGCGAGGGTCCGCACGACGGACGAGAGCAGCTGCCCATCCTTGGAGGACACCTGCATGACATACTGGGGACAGCTGGTGGCCAGGCCCCTGCTGCTGCTGCTGCTGGGCAGGCTCTTGCCATCGGGGGCCGTGGGGCGCGGGCACTCCGGAGGGACTCCAGGCAGGTGGCTGCAGCGGTTCGTCCTCATGGTGCTGGGCAGGGGGTCCCCATCTAGGCAGGAACCAGGACAGGGAGGTGCTGTGGGGCACATCTCTCCCTGTCTGACCAACACCTGGCATGAGAAGGAGCATCCCTCACTCCCCAACCCAAAATTCCCAAGCCCACTCGGCAGGGAAAGGGGGTTTACGGTGTTAGGATGTCACAGAAATAAACACCGACCAGTCCGCACACCCCACAAGCAGCAAGCCAGCAACTCTGCTTTCTTCTCTCTGCAGACTCCTGAAGTCATGAGTGATAAATAGAGAGGCTGAACCCTTTGTCACTCCCCCCCCCCCCAAATGTTTCAAATGAATATACAGTCTTCACCCTTGTGCACTTTCAAATTTAAAGGCTGCCTGCCACTTGTCCGCCAACAGGGAAAGTTATGTACTGGAGGAGAAAGTGGCTGATCAGCTTCAAATCCCCTTTGAAAAAACTTCACTGCTGCTTAGTGTCTTCTATCACCAACCCACAGCAGAGCACAGACCTGGCAATTAATCCTGTACAGGGCTTTAGTCACACAAACCTGCTTAATCACAGCCTGGGCACAGCAGTAATTTATGCCACAAGGTGAGGCAGAAATCACAGCCTGCCCGAGCCTCTCTCCTCTGCTTTGCTCTTTCTCACATGGCTGTGAGTGTGTTCTGCATGGTGCTTCCGACCACAGCAATGGGGAAGGAAGGGCTGTGCTGGGAGCAACGGGTCTGGGCGTGTAAATTCCCTGATGCCTTGGTGGGATGGATGCTCCTGGTCGTGGAGGGCTCCAGCAGGCTGTGTCCCTGCCGCCTTCCCCTTGGGGCCAGGCACCAAAATCACACACAGGGTGGGTGAATCCCACTTCAAAAGCAGGGAAAGTTTCCCTAGCACACCTTAAGACACCTGGCTGCAGTCCCATGTAAACCTTGCAGGCTGCAGTGGTGATATTCCCCTGTCAAAATCAGGAGCTTCCCCCTCGAAACCAAAATATTCTGCATCACCCACCACAGCTGTAGGGTGCCAGCACTGCAGCTGAGAATAATCTTTAAAAACCAAACAGGAATAAAAGCCTGTAAACAGGGGTGTTCCTCCAGGAGTACAAGCACAAACCTTGTGACTTTTGCTGGGTTTGAGCAGTAGCAGCACAAACCTTTGGAAGCCCCCTGAAGGGACGTCCTTGGCAGCAAGATTTCACAGAGCCCTGCTGAGGATGCTGGACCACTTGCACCACACAAGTTTTCCACACAGGGACTCGTGTTCTTAGAAAGGCGTCTAAAATAGGAAAATGCTTTGGCAAAGCGTTTGCTTTGCAGGATTACTTCAGCTATTTCCAGACCACACACACCCCAGGGAGCGAGCTGGAGGCTGATGAGACAGCTTACAGGGGAGAGAGTGCTCAGGGAATGGGGAAGGGAATCGGACTCTGGGCCTCATTTACAATGAAAATGAAGCAAATGGCTGATTGTCAAAACCATTAACATATAAAAGATGCAGACATTTCAAGAGAATAACAGCCACAGACTCTCCAAGGAGACCGTGGCGTTCAGCAACGTTTTAGTTTTAAAATCTGTGCTGAGACTGTTTAACGAGAAGGTTCAGCTGCTGAGTAGCTGCTTCATTAAACTTAAAAAAGCCTAAGAAGTATCATGCTTACAGACCCACGCTACAGAATTACATATTTCTTTCCTGATTGCTTCACTGACCCCATTAAGAACAACAGTGGGTTTATCATTTCATATAAAATGACCACCCAGGCTTTTACGAACACATCCATCACTCACTTGATGAGTCTGGAGCATTTGCTGGAGCATCAGAAGATGCAACTAAATGCAAAAAAAAGCCCACGGGAAATAATCTAAATAATCTGACTATATCTCAGCAATGTTAATTCAAATTTCTGCCTACAGCACTGCATTGATACCTCACTCTGGCAGAGCAGACACAGGTAATCCCTTTCTACTTGTTTAAAAGGAAGTTGAAAGTTAGAACATATTTTTCTGAAGTCAGAAGAACCCTTTCCACACAAAATCAGTGCATGTGCCTGAAAAGTGATACAATTATAGAATTAAATGATATGTGCTTTAATACTGAACCCCATGGCAAATAATGGAGATTAGTTGTCCTGAGAAGCACAGAGATCCAAAGCAAATCCTAAATTAAAGCTGACATTAAGGAATAGCAAATCCTAACAGCCACAAACTCCCAAAGTCAATATTTACCCATATGCATGTATCATGTCAAAAAGTTTTTCACCTGAAACAAGTGGAAATCAGTCAAAAAATGCCTCAATAAAAGAGAAAATAAAGATCAAAACCAGGAATCATATAATATATATATTATATATTATATATATATATTATATATGATAGATAATCTTTATGAAGACAAACAATATTAAATTGGGGAAGACAGAGTACCAATATTTATTCCAGACACCAGAAAATTCTGAGAAAAGTGGCAAAATTTGGCATGATGAATGTGTGGTAGTATTTAGCTCTTTGTTTTTTCTTTTCTGTGTTGTCACTAGTCCTAGTTTTTCATATACCCTGATTTTATATATATATATATATATAGGCATCAGAGTAAAAGTAAAGGTGTTGCAGATATTTTCTTCATGGAGTAGTTGTAAAAGCAATGACAAACCAACCAATAAACTCCAGCAAATTATTTGAAGGCATGTTGAAGCCAGGCAGAAGATTCAAGTGCAGAAAACACCCTTTGCCCCATAATAATTTATAGGATGCTATATTCCTGTTTAAGAGATTTATATGTACCAAAAAAACCCCACAAGGCTCAATAAGAGCCAGTGAGCAAGGCACTACCCCTCCAGTTGAGTTGCACTCAAATAAGATGTTAAGAACCAGCATCAATGCCCTGAAATGGAATTTAAAGCTGAAGCCATCTGAAAAGCTGGAATACAGCTGGAATCCCTGCTCGTCTCTTCCTGGTTGTGCATGAGTTCACCCCAGTTCTTAGACCTAGAAAGCATCATCAGGGTGACAAGTTAAATTATCTTAGCAGAGCCTTTTTAAAGCAGTGCTGTTCTCCTGCTGAAGCTGTGAGTGGCTGAGATTTGCACAGGACAAAATGATCTTTACACTTTGAGCAGGGGGCTGCAAATGTTTAACATGGAGCAACTTGCAGAGTTGCTCCTTTTTCCTTTTGTTTTTCAGCATCTCTGCTAAGAATAGCACTTATTCCACCTCTCTCAGTCATGGTTTCAAACTTGGAAACCCATTCACCTTTCTGATTCCACGTTCCCACGAATTCACCCCCTTAGTTTCAAGAAATGGGACACGAGCTTGCACCAATCAGCTTAAAAATGTGTATGGAAAACCACAAGCATCCCATCTGGAGACATTTTCCCAAGAAATACTGCATTATTTTAAAAAGACAGCCAAAAAGCTATTACTGGTATTAATAATAACAGCAACAAACCAAACCAAAACAAAAAAAAAAAACCCACACCAACAGAAAAATCCCAAACACATACACAGAAAAATAATAATAAAAAACAAACAAGAAAAAATCCCAAAGAAACAAAAACAACAACAACAGAAAAAACCCTAAATAACCAAAACACCCCCCTCCAGTTTTCTGAAGCTTTCACAGATACTGATTCCTATTTATGTAATTTCACATAATTTTGCACATTTTACTCCAGAATTTTGGACCTCAGGGGCGTGTGGACAGTTTTTTCACTTGGGATTTCGGCAGATCTGGAGCACAGATAGAATTCTCTATCTTCCTGCAAGCTGGAAGAATGGTGCAAGTTATGGAGGGGCATCTCCCACCTTCTTTTCTGCTATCAATTCTGGCTGGCTACTCAGAATGCAAATTGCTGCATTCTCAATAATAAATTCTGAGTAAAAAAATTCAGGTTTTCAGAAGCTGTCAGCAGTGCAGTAAAGAGGCTGTGTGAAAGAGGTGTTCTCCACTGGCTCACGTGTCACAAGCTCATGCATTGCCTTTGTTTCTAGAAATGGGGAACAGGAACCCACCTCTCCCTCACTGAGGTTTAGACAATAATTTTATGCCACCCTTTAGGATACTCCAGAGACCAAAGCAGACATTGCACTCACTGGGTCACACACAGTTTCCCCTTCCCACCAAAAAATGCAGCAGAAGAACCAAAATTTTCAACTCCAGAGCACTCTGAAACCTCCAAGATTTTTACCTACTGAGAAACAAAGCAGGGCACTTTGAAGGTGGAATAGACAGAACACTTTATGAAAAGTAAGAACCCCTGGAGCACCTGAAAATCCTGTTTTAGTGGACAAACATCAAGTTTAATGTGTGTCTTTTCTCATATCTGGAATAGTTTGAAATGTTTCTTGACTCTTCCCTCCACAATCCACCACAAAGAGTTTCAGGGGATGCCCTCCTGGTTTCAAATACACAAATATTGAGTAAAGAGTTGGTGGAGTAACTGGCAGTTCCAGCTGAAGCCGTGGATGCTGCAGCTCCACATGACCCCCCCATAGTAAAAAAAAAAAAAAAAATTATATAAAAATTAATTTATTTCAAAATTAGTTTTCTCTAAAAATTGCTTTCTCTAAATTGAGAAGACAAATCCCTACACTTGATAATGCCATGTGACCCAGCACAAGGAGACAAAAAAACACTGCCTGACCTGCTCATTTTGGAGCTCTAAAGCCATCAGAGAGAGAGGCAGCTCCAGGACACGGCAGTTCTGGTGAAGAAGGAGAAGAAAGCTGGAGAAAATTGTTTTTGGTCAATAGCATCCAACTTGCTCTATTGCACCACCACCTTGTAAGGAGCTGTGAGAGAGCACTGAAAGGTGCAAGAGGAAGATGTGGTAATTGTTCACCAGCTGAGGAGGACAGATTTCACATTAAAGTGTTTCAACATACAGAAAGTAGCACAATATCAAACCCAGATGACATTGGGCAATTTTACTCTGTTCCAGCCCACATTTTACTAATTTTTCAGGCTGTAAATAGCATTTCCCATTCATCTGGCCTGACTGCAGAGAGCTCCAGGGGCTTTTAAAAACTGCCACACAGTAGGCTGCATTCAAAGTGCAATTTTATAAACAAGTACATCAAAAAAACTGAGTGCTGGTCTGAGGCAGCACCACGAAGCAGTCCAGCACAAATAGTCCTTAAGAGTCTGACCATGCATTTAAAACATTGCTGCCCACATAAATCATTGTTATTTTGTTATGTACTGAACCTTGAACCACTTTCCATGAGAGCAATAGACTGCCTTTTTGGCACTGTGAACTCCAATAAATTGCTTTATATGCCTGCACAGCCACTAACTTGAGTAATTTGCTTAGATTTGTGTCCTTTTGTTGGTTGTTGAAATGAAAGTCTTCAGGTGATAATAAATACGATAAGTACTTGTGGTGGTGGCATTTTAGCCTTGCATTAATAAGAAAAAAACCCAGAAGATACAAATTCAGTTTTCAACTGGACTGGAAATAGAATTTCTTTTTTGTTTTTACCCAAAGCATAAGGATATGTATATTTTCTTCCCTTGTATTAGTTTTTGTTCTAGCAGAAATGTCTTTCTTCACAGGCTACAAAGGTACCTACTCTAACATGTTCCTAAATTCTCTTTTTTTCATTGCCACATCAGCTTCAGACCACCATTCCCCTATTTCCCCATTCCTGCCCACAAACTTCCTGCTTATTCTGGCCCCAGAACATGGCTTAAACCACAACTGATTTCACACTTAGGCACCAAAACACAGTGAGAGAATTAGGATCTGCTTATGGACTCAAAACTTGCATGTTAAAAGGCCCAGAAGTTTGGGGTTTTTGCACTAGAAAGTTCTGGATTCTCTTTTCTCTTCTAAATTAGGTGACTTTATACAAACGAGTCAAGCACTTCTTGGCCTGAAATGTGCAAGACGAGAATTTAATTTGGTCTCAACAGCTGCCAAAGGACAAAGAGCTCCATGTCAGCCCTTAAAGCCAGGGGTCACCTCTAAAAATCACCAAGTCTGGAGAGTGACAGTGGTTTTTTTTTGCACCGTGTGTTTCACTGACGAGGCACCTCCTTCATGATGGGAGCTGCAAAACTTTCAGCAGCCCCATTCTCTGCAAGTACCTCGTATTTCATCAGAAAACCTCTGCCTTTGGCAATTTCCAGCAGCAGCAATTTCAACTGCACCAGCCAGCACCTCTGCTCCTTTGAGGTGCTTCATTCCTGCTGCTTGTTTTGTCAGGAAAAAATTAAAAAAAGCAAATTTTGTCAGGAAAAAATAAAAAAAAAGCAAAATCTGGGAGTGCAGGGTGCTCATTCCACCCTCTGAGAGTGCTCCAAAGAAATGGAACAGGAGTTGCACCTAACCACACCCTGGTGTTTTCAAATATTCTGTCAGCAGATGGGGAGAATCAAGACAGTGTGAGGACCAATGCTGCTGTGAAATATAAAGTCTTAAAGTCTTTATTAAATACCTATAGGTCCTAGGAGGGAAAATTCAGTCAGATCTGATCCCAGTGTGCTGCATTTGATGGAGTTGTTGACCTGCCCCACATTTAGGCTGGGCTCAGAGCTACTGTCCCATAGCTGTAGGATGGAGCTCAGGGGAAAACACTCGGAGTTAAATATTTATGTACTCTCAAGGCCATGTTTTCACATTCAAAAATAGCCCTCCCCATTCCCACTGCAAGGAATGCTGACAGGAGGGCTGCCAGCACCAGAAAGATCATTGCCCTGCCCACAAAATAAATCCCTAATTTGGCTTTTTTTTTTTTTTTTTTTTTTTTTTTTTTTTTTTTTTTCCCTCACACAGGTAAACATCAGCTGAATCCAAACTGATTCCTCCTGGCCATGTAAGGCCAAGCTGAAAATTACTTACTTAAACTGCAGATGGTGTAAATTGTTAATAACTGAGGCTTTGCTTGGAGCCTGAGGTTTGCTAATGAGCTCTTTTTCCTGTAAATCTTGTGTAAATTAACTCTCTGACAAATGGGATCTGCTCTTAAATTGTGGTTTTACCAGGCTCAGGGTGGCCAAATCCAGATTTTGGGGCTGTGAGCAAGCCATGTGTCTGCACAAGAATTTGAGCAGCAGAGAGCACAGAGAGTGCTGGCAGGTGATGGAGGCAAGAGCCTGAAAACTGCAGGGCAAGAAGAGACAGCAAAAAGCAAAATGTTTTTAACTGCTAATGGGGGATGCTTGGAGAAATGTGGTCAGGGTATTTCTACAGACAGCTTAACAAAAATGCTAATTCTTCTGCTCATCATTGCTAAGTTAATTATTTGCCCGTTTTTAGTACATTTGATTCTTCCAGCTCCTGCAGTCGATACTGCACACAAATATGATCCTGTTACAATTATTGCATTTATACTCCTCACTATTGACGAGAAAACAGCTCAATGTATGAAACTTAGAAAAGATACTAAGCCCACTTTCAAATTAAACTAAGTAGAAAATTGAAAACATTTCTCTTTTTAATAGCTTTATATTTTCATTCCAGAGTCTGGCAACATTGGCTGCATCAGTTCTTGCATCTGAGAAAAGCTTCATTAGAAGCTCAATGAGCACAACCTGTCTTTAAGACTCCAGTTTTGAAACAAAGACTGCTCTCATACCCTGCATACCTCTGTTTTGATGCATTGTAATTTAACCTGAAATCGTTCTGGTACCTTCATATTAATTTTTTTTCTTTTTCTTCCTTAGTCTTCATCTGCATAAAAATTTAATATTAGCATTTAGCTCCTGCACAGAGGACTTCTCTCCTTTCCATGTGATTCACCCCAAATATCTCACTGTCTGCAAGGTACCTGCATTACTAAAAATGTTGTCTGGTGCTCTGCATTGAAGCCTACATGCACCAAGCACCATCAGAAGACCTTTTTTCCTTCTTCCCTGGGTATTGTGTTTATCAGTTCCACAGCAAGGCTGAAAACCCCATGGGGTGGATTCAATTCTCATGTTTTATTCAGCAGTGAATCACCTGGACGAGGGCCTGCAAGCGCATGGAACTTGGCTTCTGTGTGTGATGCCTTGCAAAGCATGTCCCAAACTAATATATTTACATGGGGAATAGGTGCTTCCACTTGTTCTAAGCCAGTGGGATCACCCCAGGTGCTTCTGGAGGTGCCATCTAACAAGCCACTTCCCTGAAGAGAATTTACTTTGCATCACTTTGTCTTGTTGTGTTTCACTTGGCAGCAGCTGAGTGTTTGATGCTTGACGATGGGGGAATTAGTCTTCCAAATACCTCGTTTGAAAAACAGGAGAACACTTCAAAAAGCAGAATTCCTCCAAATGCAGGTCTGTTCCTCTCCATTTTCCCTTTTTACCCTTTTTCAGTCAGAAGCAGCTAAAAATATTCTTGCTGCATCTTCCTTCACATGGGAAGATAAACCCTTCCTGTTCCCATATCAGTCTATTTCTCCCAGCAGGAGCAAAATGTGGACTCCATGGGTTTCTGTAATATTTACATAAAGATTTCCCTCTGAACTTGAATTTGGGGGAGGGGAAGAGTTTTTCATCAAACTCCAAGACTTTCAGTCTAGTCCAGAATGAGACAAACACATGGGGATATTGTGAGTTAATTAAAATCAGTGATAATTCCCTACACCAACTAGGTTTGCATGGGTATGTGATGTGTTATATAAAACTAAATGCTGTGGGGACTGAACAGCTCCAAGAATGCTTTTAGTCATTGTCACATGAAGTTGGCAATGGTCAAACAAATCAGATCTGACGTGCAGACCTGGAAAGGAAAAGTTATGGCTGCAAAATAAAGCACAAATAATTCAATTTCTCTTCAGTAATCCTCAAGCAAATTACTGAAATGCTGCACTAGTGAATCAAAACTACAAGACAGAATTAAATCAAAATGGCAGAGGTAAAATTTGACAACATTAGTGTCCTTATCAAATCCAAGAGAAATACCAACAAGAAAAATAACAAAAAGTTAGTTAATTCTAACAAAAGCTAAGAAAAAAAAAATTAATATGAAGGTACCAGAACGATTTCAGGTTAAATTACAATGCATCAAAACAGAGGTATGCAGGGTATGATAGTAGTCTTTGTTTCAAAACTGGAGTCTCAAAGACAGGTTGTGCTCATTGAGCTCCTAATGAAGCTTTTCTCAGATGTGAGAACTAGGTATCAGCTTTATTCCTATGAGAAATAAAGGCAGTGGAAGTCTGGAGTGGGTTTGAGCTGATCTCAGCTGGGATTTCGCTCTGTGTTATTGTGACTTCTGCACTGAAATCAACCATGACATGCAGATTTTCTTGCATGCCCAAGACCAGCTTGGTATAGGAATATTAGAACTTTGCAGAACAGCAGTGAGACAGACTGATGCTAAAAAAATTATAGTGTTATGTAACTGGACCTGCAGGACATTTCATAGATTCCTATAGTGTGATTTGGCAGGCTCTGCCATTTGTTTTCACTGCCAGAGAATTAGTAATCCTTTTTTAGAAGCTGAGTATGTGTAATCCAGAAACTGGACACTGCATCCATGAGCCACAATATTACTGCTGCTTGGTGGAGCTCTGTGTATCAGAATCAGAGGATGGAAGGGACCTTAAAACCCATCCAGTGCCACCCCAGGCATGGCAGGGCCAGCTCCCAGTGTCCCAGGAGCTCCCAGCCCCAATGTCCAGCCTGGCCTTGGGCACTGCCAGGGATCCAGGGGCAGCCCCAGCTGCTCTGGGCACCCTGTGCCAGGGCCTGCCCACCCTGCCAGGGAACAATTTCCCCCTAATATCTGATCCAAATTTACTCTCTGTTAGTTTGAAGCCATTAACCCTTGTCCTGTCACTCCACACCCTTATAAACAGTCTCTCTCCATCCTCCCTCTAGCCTCTCTTCTGCATCAAAAAGGTGACAATTAGGTCACCCTGAAACCTTCACCTTCCCCAGGCTGACATCTGGAGTTCCCCCAAACACCAGGACCAAGTCCCACTAAGTCTCAGGACATGATGATTGTGATATTCCTTCAACCACACCTTTAAAGCAGATTATTATTATTATTATTATTATTATTATTATTATTATTATTATTATTATTATTATTATTATTATTATTATTACTATTATTATCATTATCATTATCATTATCATTATCATTATCATTATCATTATTATTATTATTATTACTACTACTACTATTAAAGATTCACTTCTGCCTCATCAAAACTTTTGCACACCTTTGTACCACTTTGCACATCATCAGACATCACGGATGGCACAGAAATCATCCAGAAGCCTAGAAATGCTAAAACTTGGCTGAGCCCTTTTGGCTCCATTGCAGAAGAATCTGTGTGAAGTTAGGTGTTGCCAAAGGGCAAAGGAACTAAAGAGCTCCAGGTTTTGTCCTGGGGGCTGCAAAATTCTGGGTTTTCTGGAGATGCTGTGAACAGCCAGAAGTAAAAAGTAAGATAAAATACTTATTTGATCTCAGCAATGTGTTTTACCAGTCTACTTCATCCTCCAAATTTATTTTTTTTTAAGTAAACAAGCAATTAAAAGATTCTCCTCCAAGACTTGCCCTCCTGCCATTGCCAGCTGCTGAGGCAGGTAAAAAGGAAAATCCTGCTGGAAGTTTAGGATGTAGGTTTTCCACAAACTCTTGATTGATTCCCATCTTCCACAATGCGGGATTTTGTGGGTCTCCGTCCCCTCCACCACTCTAAACATCAGAGTTTAGGGTCAGCCAGCTGTAGGGCTGTGGAAATTTCTGGGGTCTGTTCACTCACCATTCTGACACAAGCTGCAACAGCAACTGAGGGGAGTTTAGGTAGAAGCAATTACCAATGAAACCTGAAAATGGAAACCTTAGCAGTCCTAAAAACCAGCCCTAGCTATGTACTCCAGCTCCATCTCTTAATCAAGAGCAATTTATATTTACACAGCCCATGAAATGTAAAGTTTGACAGCTTCAAAGGCACTCTGCTGTTTAACAGAACAAAGCAGCACACCACATTTTCCACGAGGAGCACTTTCCTTGGCTCAGGACCGAGCTCTCAAAGCATGCTTCACGCTGATCCAAAACCTGGTGAGCAAACACACAGCATCAAGTGCCCAGCTCCCAATTCTGTCTGCCTGTTTAGCACCTGATGAGCAGGGAACTCTGCTCTGAGAGACAGAGAAAAGATGACACTCCTCCTCCCTGGGGGCCTCCACGCAGAGATGTCTCACACACAGTGGTAAATTGAGTATACAGACGATTCTGCTGGTTCTGGCAACCAGAAAGAAAGCAGTAAGACTATTTTTAGCATGGCACTTCATTACCAGTTTAATGGCATCCCTAGGTTTAGCAGCCTGTCAGGTCAGAAAGAAATTACACCTTGTTAAAGAAGAGCACTGAAACAAATTTCCTCATTAAGTGCCATGTCTCCTAGCTTTTGCCTATTGCTGGAAACATCATTTTTCACCCTGTAAATTGGATAAGTAAGATTCAATCATTTTTTGTTTTATGTTAGGCTATCTCCATCACTTTTACCTTCCTTGACCTTGACTAGCGAGATTTTTAGTGGGTGTTTCTGGGTCTTTAATTAAGAAGTATTAAAATACTTCCACAAGTATTTTATGATAACAGTGATGCTGAAGTTGAAAAACTGATCCCTTTATGTACAAACACCTTAATAAACTGGTGAATCGTAGTGAATTTCTGCATTTAATTTCAAATGAATCGTCATTTTGATCCTGCTGCATTTGCCAAAGGTTAATTACATTTCCCATGCCATCTGGGCATTGTTCTCAGCCAGTCATACTAGTCCTTAAATTTGTTCATTTTTTCCATCAAATGAATCCCCAGTGTTTTTATAAGGAAGCTGACATCCTCCAACAGCTGTTCTTCCTTTCTAACTCCTGGTTTATCTCCTACCACAGCTGTGGAAGCAGAATGAATCCCTGATATCCCATCATTCTATAAAATATATCTTAATACTCTTGGCATACTTGTCTGTGCAACATCCTCCAGGCATACAATGTATTTGGAGTCCTAATGAAGAACACTGAGTTAAAATACTGACAAAAATTAGTTTAAACTAAGCCAAAGCCTTGTTCAAACCCTCCTCAGTGCAGCTCATCTCCAAAGCTGAACAGCCCCATACAATAACTGCAATAATTAAACACATATTTGCTTCCAATATTTGTCAGATCTGTCCTTTCTGACAGTCAGTATCTGTTTCAAGCACCTTACACCCCTGGCTGCTGATACAGACAGAGGATGAATTAATTATGGATAGGAATTTGTGACCAAGCCTTCCCAGAAACTCAGAATATCTGTCTCATTGCACAGAGCCATCAGCTCTCAGCTGCCAGGCAGGACTGAAATAAGCAAAACAGAGACAGGAAATTCACTGTCTGAGCCCAAAACACTAAACAACAGGCCAGAGCACACTTGTCTTTTGTCACAGGCAAAACAACAGAAGCCTAATGATCAACAAAAGGAGTTAATTGCAATAGGCCAGCACTGGAGGAGGTGAGGGAGTCCAGGTGGTAGGAAATTTCTCTTGGATTTTGGGGGTGGTTTTTTGTGTGTCCAAATGGGAGGTGGCAACTGGTTAATTGCCTTTTGAGTCCTCAGGGAGAGAAAAAAAGGAAACACTTGCACACCCCAGAGCAGGTTGTGCTCCTAGAGAAGTGTGAACAGGCAAAGGGCAAAGGGCTGGAAGTGCCCTTGTGTCACCTGGCTTTAACACAGATTCATGGGGAAAACTGAGCCACAGCCGCTCTCAGTTTTTCATTTTTCCACTTGATATTTCATTATTTAATTTGATTTGGTTGGTAGAAGCTTTTTAAAATCAAACTCTGTCCAGAATCTGTTCGAGTGGGTTGAGAGCCAGTAGGCACAAGCAACCTGTGCATGTATAAAATATTTGAAAGAGCTGAGGGAGCTGTCTCTAATTTCTAAACTTTAGTGGCAGCAGAGCCTGATTACAGCAGCAATGTCCAGTGAAGTACTTCCAGTTCTTCTCCTCCACTGCAGTTTTTTCAGCCTTTATAAACCCCTGGCTGTTCACACTGGCAGTCAAACAGCACACAGCTGAATAGCAGGCAGTCAAACAGCAACTAGAAATTAACTCTGTGCTGTGTGCCATAGCTGAAAGCCCACTCCAGCTTCACAGCTGCCAATTACTCCCAGCCCAAGATGCAGGATTGTCACAGAACCCTGTAGTCACAAAAAGTGAGCCACCAACCCGTTCTGCACAATGAAATCAGCTTACAGGCAAGGAGCTGGCTTTAAAGACTTTATTATGGATGAGTTCCTCTTGTGCTGTTGAAAATACTTTGATCTCCTGGGTTTCAGAACATGTCTAAATTTAAAATAAGTTGCTGCAAGGGAAATGATCCTTTTATGCTGCAATTGAGCTGCATGGATTGGGAGGTCATGGGCAGGAGTAGAAGGAGGGCAGGAAAGGGGGGATGAGCTCCCACATTCATCTTGGCACAGGCGCATGCACTAAGTCAGAGAAACTACAACTTCAGCAGCTGTGAGAGAATGGATCTGCAATTTCCTAGGAGAAAAGAGAGGTGGGACTCAGTTACCAGCTTCTGATTGTCCTTGGGGTCAGGTCCTCGAAAACTAAGCTTATTCTTGTTGGAGTCTGGAATACAGAGTGTGTGCCCTTGTTTCTGATACTTAGTTATAAGATCCAGAGAAACACTGAATTTCATATAATATGAAATTCATGAGCATATTTTCATGGTGATACATGAAAACAACTGTTAAAGTTAGATAGAAAAAGCTAAAAGTGTGTGTAGATTAGAGAGTCTTTTTAAATCACTGGGTGAAAAAGTTAGTTTAGAGAACAGGAGACAAGATGAAGTATTTAGGGTGTTGTCTCTTGTCCTTTTTCTTTCTTCTTCATGTTCTTCTCCTAGAGGTTTTTGGGTAGTAGTGAGTGATTGGATAGAAAATGCCACAGTGCAGCACACAGGTGATGGGTCATTGGGTCATTAAGAAAAATAATATACGTGTCTATTGTTAATTGGGTAAAAATAGGTATAAAGATAAAAGAACTGCGTAGTTCGGGGCCATTTTGTGTATCAGACATGGAGTGTGCCACAAAGCCTTGTTTGTACCATCAGAAGAAAGAAATGTGCCAAATTACAAAGATTAACCTTGTGTAGCCAGCCTGGAGAGAGCTGTTAAGTTTTGTGATGACCTTTTAATAAATACCAGAAACAAGATTCTAACGAGCTCGAGAGTTTTCTTCTAATCACAAGAACTGAGGTAAGAAGGGCTCCCCATGAGGGAGGACCCCAAAAGAATTCAGTCCAAAGGAGGCTGAGAAATCCAAGAATAAAAAGAAAAATAGAGAAGAGATGCAGCAGAAACAGAGAAACAGAAAAAGGATTTTTTAGAGAGAAGTTACAATTGTGTGTGTTATTGGTATTCCCATCAACACTGAATTAATAACTCCTCCCTCTGCTGCACCTGCCCCCTCAGACATGACTTGGCACATTTCACCTCAGGAAGGAGCAGCCTGAGGATCTCTGTAACATTAAGTTCATAAGGCATCCACAGTAGATATTTTATTGTGTTTCACAGAGCCCTTAAAGACCAAATTGGGGGTTTAAACAGCCCAGCAGATGAAGATGTAAACCTGTCCTCATGTGAGGATACCAAGGGCTTAAACAAGGCCTTTATATTCCAGCTGCAGCCACGAAATGCTACATGGTTTTATTTCCAAGCATTTTAGAGATAAATGCATTTGATACTTCTCATAAACAGCCTAGAGCAGATAAGCAGAGAACCAACACTGACCTTGTGTCAGATTTACAATTTTTATTTTTTAAGCCCTCAGAAAACCAATTACCTAGACCATAAGCTAGTTTGGAGAAAACTAATCTCCCCAGTGCTCAGCCCAGCGAGGCTTGTAAAGTACCCAGCTCACACAGAGGTAGGAGGAACCACATGGATAAGAAAGGATTTCAGACTATTGTAGCTCTGACCCTGCCTCATGCTTCTCATGCTCTCTCTCTTTGAGGTAAAGCACTGATTACAATGATAACTGGGACAGCAGACACTTGATGACAAAGAATTGAAAAAAAAAAAAAAAAAGTCGAAAAGTCTACTGAGCTTCACCTGCAATCTAAGCATCTTGGATTATTCCTTCTTCCATTGTGTCACTGATGGTGGCTGGATGTTAAGCACGAGTGAATTAGGAACACCAGGCTATGGGTCAGCACCTCACAATGAGCACCCCAAAGCAGCAGCCACCATCCTCAGCGTGCTGCTTTGACCCTCTGTGAATTACACACCAACCTGTAGGAGTCCTAGCTCTGCTAAAATGATGGAATGCACTCAGAGCTGAACACCTGGAGCTCTGCAGGGTCATCAGCCTCCTGAGCTCATCCCCAGAAGTGAACAGAGTGATCCTGAGCTCTTCACTCGACAGGTTAAGAGATGAAACATGAGGCTAATCTGGGACAGGGGCTCCAGAGAGGAGCAAAAGGAATGATGGGGATGGTCCCAGTGGAGGCTGGCAGCCCCTGAATGGTGCCATAACCTGATCATTGGATAAAAGTTAAAGTGTTGGATGAAATCCCATTGCAGGAGTGAAATACGGCAAATTTCTTTCAGCACTGGCTTTTTATAAAAACACAAATTCCAAAAAGCTTCAGACTGCCTGGGTTGTGACAGCTTCACCACAGTGTTTATTCATTTGTGTTTACTGTCACATCCTAATAAATATCAGAGTCAATAAAAGCTTTATGCCAGTTGCCTGTATCTCTGGTTAACCTTCAAAATTTGCCTATTCATCACGACTATCACCATCAAGCCAGAGAGAAAAAGAGTTTTCTTTTCTTAGTGGTTTTCCTTTTCTTCCCCTGTGTGTTTTAATGCAGAGACACATTTGCAAATTTCATGTGTTAATATTTTAATACTTGTTGCAACAACACTTGCTGCAAAGTTTAGGCAGCCTAATACAAAGGTGACAGTATAATAAAAACACCAAGCACTGGTCATCTCTGTCTAGCAGAGTTCTGCTCTGAAATTCTAGTGTCCACCTCCACTGCTGCCTTATACCAGGAGGAAAAGCACGGCTTCTACCTTTTAAAATTACTCCTTCTGAAAAGACACCCAACACTGGAGCAACAGTCCTCTGGCAAGCTTCACAAACCACAGATTTATTTCATGGCTTCGACTATTTCCTCACATTCTAGCAATCCCCAGCCTCGAAGAGACTGCCGTGAGGGGATGGTAAAGTCCCCACATCCCCCACAGAACAGTCAGCATTATAAAAAAAAAAATCAGTAAAACTGAATGGAAGCAAAGAGTTTGTCAGAGTGCTCTATCCAAGCCAATGTGCTTCCCTACACAAAGCCATAACAGCTAGAGGAGGGAGTTTTGTCCCCAAAATTCAGCAGCTTCTTGCTACATGTAGAACCAGGTTAATTCAATATTAAAAACAAACAAACAAACAAACAAACAAATAAATAAATTAAAGCAGGTTAAAAAGAAATTTGCTCAAAGTGGCCGAGTCACTGTCCCTGGAGGTGTTTAAGGAAAGGCTGGATGTGGCACTGGGTGCTCTGCTCTGGCTGACAGGTTGGACTCAAAGCTCTTTTCCAACCTAATTGATTCTGTGGTTCTGTGTGTTTCCACAGAATAAAACTCAGTAAAGATCCACGGGAATCAGAGAAAAAACATTCAAGATCCGCCTTGAGCATTTAGAGGTTTTTTGGTTTTTTTTTACAGAGTGTTAGACTAAATATTTTGTCTCTGCTTTAGCAGTGCCAGCAATGATTCATCCCTACAAAATACTGTTGAATAATTAAAAGTAGATGATATCTCTGTTCTCTCTTAATAACATTTTTTTCCTACTCCTATTTTTTTTTCCTTTGAAACAAATGTCTGCCAGTCAGTTAATTAACATTATTTTTTTCTAGCATCTGCTCAGCACAGGAATACACTAACTCTTCAGGTGAAAGTAATTTATAGACTACATTATCCAAAGTTATTTTCCATTCCTTTGTCCTTGGCAGAGCAGCCTTGCAATGACAACCAACATCTCAAAGCAGAACACATTAACAAGATTGTTAATTTCCTGATTCTGCTAACCAAAAAAAAAAAAAAAGCCTCACCACTCCATGAAATTAAAATAAATGGCAACTATTACCAATTTTATTATTTTTCCACAAAGAACAGAGGATTAAATCCTCAGTTCACTGAGCTGTTAATTACTCCAAGGAATAAATCCCAGATCCATGGAACTTCTTATTCTCTGTATTGTGGGGCTTTTTTAGATAATGCTGCTGTGAAAAAACCTCTATTCTGAGTAAGACTGAGTGGGCACCTCAGCTATTCGTCATTATTATCAAGGAGCTCCCTGGCCATGTAACCACAGAGAAACATTCACAGGGGAAGAAAGGTTGGGTCCCTCCCATAAAATTTAACATTGGCTCATCAGCTGACACAATTTTTCACTCATTTCAGGAGTCTGGGGATCAGCACACATTGTCCAAGCTGTCCCTGCTGATTACCCTGCTGTTTTTAGGGCTGCTGAGTGCAGTGACCTGCAGCTGGGACTTCACCACAGCCAAGGGGGATTTTCTCACTGACCCCCTGGACCTCCCTTTACAGCACAGCCACCTCCACTGCCTTGCATCTCACTTGGTGGAAAATTCACATTGTGCCTCAGCTGAAGGAGTGGCAGAGGCAGAAATTTTCTCAAGCCAGGCTGTTTCATGCTTCGCTTTCAGTGCTTCTTAAAAACACTTACCGTCAAATTGTGAGGAGAAACATGATGCAGAGCTGTAAGTTTTGGTCACCTTAAAGTGCTAATGCAATTTCATTTGGGAAAGCTGGCTTTTCTGGAAAACTTGGGGTGGTCTGGAGAGCTGGAGATGTGACTGGTGCACCAAGTTTCTAATAATTTCATTTTTAGAAGACCTTCATGGAATCACTTCATGCTAAGGTCCGATGAAACCATAAAGCATTTTGGGTTTATGGTTTCTATCTGCACACTTAAAAAACAGACAGAACAGTTAACCTGTTAACTGATCACATATTTTCCTTTTCTATCTGATAAAGAGTAATAGGATTTATTCCACTGGTGGTAAGAATTGCATCTTAGTGCTTATCTTATTAAGAAAAATTATATGTTTTCAAGGAGTTTACTTCCTCCTATTTTGGGAGGCATTCAATGTGCACAAGAGGTTTAGTGGCTTTTAGGGTGTGTTGAGAATAATATATACATTGGCTGTGGGTAGAGCCTGGGTATTGTATACACAATCTTAATATTAGTAGTCTAACACTAAATTTAATATTTTTACACTGTCTACCAGTATTTTTTTCTTAAACCTGTATGTGGCATAATCCAATGTTTCTTTCCTTTTGCCATGCACAAATTCGTAATTTATTTTGCTTTATTTTATTCTCTTGAAAAACAAACAAAAAATTAAAATCTATGCATTCTCTGGAACATCTGACCCAATTGCATAGGTAAGTATTTACTAATTTTCTGCAAGGGCTGAAGTTAACAAAAATAACTCTACTTTTAATTTCGGGCTTTAAATTTTTAAGTAATTGCAACCCTCGGCACCGTATAATAAAACAGGATACAGAACAACAGAGTTGCTTCCTTCCAAAATTTATTTGGTACCTAATGGGGCCCAGCAGCTTGGTAGGACTGACCCAAGAGCAGCATCAGGCTCATGACACTGGAAAAACAAGGCAGCTGCTTTTTTAAAACTCCACACCGAGGGAAAAACCCCAGATTTTTGTGAAGTTTGTGGCAGGAGCAAAGCCCAGCAGCAGACAACGAGGCAAAGCTCATCATGAGCCAGATGTAAATCCAATAATGCAACATAAGCAGGGGGAAGAAGAAAAGGAGCCCCTCCTGCCCTGCTGTCTTTCTCATCACAAATTCCACCAGGAACCTTCCACCTAATTCCAGCAACTTTCCAGAGCTCTGATCCAGAACTTAAGATGACCTGAATCTACTGATTTTCAGGATAAGTTTTTCACTGAATTCAGTATGGTCAAAATTTCCTTGCTGTTGCATTGGCCATCATCATTCTACTGCTTAAAAAAAGGTCCATCTCAGTAGGTTCTTGGCAAGATCAAATATTCTGCATGTTTGCAGAACAGGCCTGGGAATCCAGTTTACAAAATTGTTAATTAGACATGCTAATCGTTCCAAGAAACAGAATTTACAGCAATTAAACTCAGCTCCTTTGTGCCAGCTGACAAAATTATTATTAAGTTATTTCTCTCTGATTCTTCACTTGGTATTCAGCTATTTTCTGTCAAATATTGGGTGGCTAACTTTACTTTCAGCATCTCATAACCCAAGTCAGCCCGAAATGCCTCACACCTGCCCTGAGCAGCCTTCCCAATGGTTCAGCCGAGGTCACAGGGTGTGAAAATTAAATTTATGCCGTGCCTACAGCACAGGTTAATTGCCACAGCACTACAGCAGGACAGAGACTTCAAGCAAAGAACATTTAGCTCATCATTCAGTATAACCATCCCAATATGTGGCTGTTTGCTGCTCCAGAATTCACCCAGTCAGTCAGGATGCCACAGGCACAAAGGACGATATTCCAAGGCTCCGGGAATTAATGTTTTGTTATAGCTTAATGTATCATTAGACCAGCAGATGGAAAACAGATGCATTAACCCTGGCAGGCTCAAAGTGACTTAAACATAAGGCTGTGGGGGCAGATCTCTGGCTCAGCTGGCCACCCTTTTTCTATTAAAGCTTTAATGCAAGAAAAGCTGACGTGCAGTTTCATTATTTGGTTGGGAATTACCGTGCAGTCCCAGAATAGCATCAGCATCTATGGGCAGCATGGTTTTTTGAACCACAGCCTAGGTAAAAGGCAGAGATGACTTTAAGCTCTCTCTGTAGATGCCTTGCTTTAGCAGAATTCGATTCTGCAGAGGCAGGAGGGCATCCAGTTGTGTGATGCAAAAGAAAGCACCAGGTACTCACAGCACATCTGATTATTCCTAGCCCTGATAAGCAGCTTCTCTAAACTCATGGCAGCAAAATCAAAAGGTTATTTGTTCAGCACTCCTGACAAAACAGGAGGGAGATCTTGTTGGCTAAACACAGCCAAGCTGCTTGAGAAATCCCTGTGGACAATGGCTGTCTTCCAAGGGCTGCTTCTCCCACCAGCTGAATTCCAAGCACTCACACAGAGCTCTTAGCGCTTCAGTCCCACAACATGTGTTTAATTATTTAACAAAACCAAGCACAGTGCATTTGTGAGGCTTTTGTGACCATCCCAAACATACTCAGAAGCACTGAGTTTGTATCTTTGGCCATTCATTCACACTGACACTGCACAAACACTAACACTTTTAGTTTTCTTGGAACTTTGAAGACACCCCACATGTCCCCAGTCTTGTTTCCTTTGGATTACAGGGACAAATAAAGAGGTCTAGTTCTGTCACGAACACATATGTAACTTTTCATGGTATAACATTCAAACCCATCTTCTCCTACCTTTTCTCCCATTTTCTTCTGGAAGAGCCGCTTCAGGAACCTTTAAAACACAATAATTAGATGACATATCCAAATGTACTTCAGATTATCCATCCCTATGATCTGAGTCTCTGGTCTTCAACTTTCAGTTTCAAAATCACATTTCAAATGCTGCACAGTTATCGTTAGCTGTGGTTTCTGCCTTTTAAAGCTACTATATTTACTTCACATTATTTTGTCACATCTAGCAGGAAAACTTCATAAGAAGATTTCAAAGCTTAGCATGCCTAAGAAAGGAGCATTTTCCACTCCCAGAAACATATTCCTCTCCCACATATCTTAGTAGACTGTGTGAAAGTATCTTTCTTTTTAAAGAAAAATTATTGCATTGGTTTTTTTTAAAGAACAAAAATACAAATCCTGTGTACAAATCCTTTCCTTTCCAAACCACAGTCACAAACATCAACATCTGAAAACCAGCACATGTAAAGCAAATTGAAGAAGCAGGCATGGCCCTGGATATATTTTCCTTCTTTTCCTCTAAAACCAGAATGACAATTCCTATGCTCTAGCTCCCTGTGCACCTTTGGATGGCAGCTCAAAAGCAAACAGATATTTCCCTGATAACTTTTTTTTTATTATTAAATTTGTCCATGCTGCTTTGTAAATTAAGTACTTTAAAAAGCTGGGGGAATGTACCCATGACACCTCTGCAATGTCTAGTTTTGCATGTGAACTGTGCATCATCCCAATTTATTCCCACAGGGGTATTCAGCTGGAGTAAAACCAATCCACTGTGAAATGCATCACTCTTCTAAACAACCCAGGATTTTGAAAGAGCTGACTGCTCTGTAACCTTTTTCTACCACTTCTAGCTCACAGATGTGTTAACAGCTCAATGGTTAAAAGGTGATCATGGAAGGATAGAACTGATACAGCTGAGCACTTCCATCCTCTTTTTTCCATGCCTATTTTGTGCTTGCCTTTAAAAAAAATTTAAAAAGCATCAAATAAGAGCCCACACTTATGGCAAAAGGAGCACGAGTTATCTGCAAACTTGTTGTATATCATTAAAATTGTGTTTTCCTTTTCCACCCTCACAGACTTCTCATCCTTTCAGCAGAGCCACAACCACCTGGGCATTTACATCTGCCTCCCACAGAGTTCCTGATGTCCTCTCTTGCACACACAGAGCCCTGACTCCTTCTTAGTCATTAATGCTGAGATGTTTCTTTGGGCTAAAAGGATCAGACACGTGGCTCCATTAGGAAAACTGCATGGCCAGAAAGAGAGCTATAAAAAGGCCAAAGGCAAATGCAGCATTCTCTGTCCTAGAGAGTAAGTGCACCTCTGGCAGCGTTGTCTGAAGAGATGGGTTATTTTCCCTCCTATCAAGAAAGAGAATAATGAAGGAAAAAAAAATAAATAAATGAAAAAAATAAAGCCCTTCTACCACTGGGTGTTTTGGACAGTCACCCCACAGCCAAAATGTGACACCAGAACTGTGCATGTCACACCACTCCACAGCAGTGTCCATGCTGGACACTCCAAGAGCAAATTAAAACTGGTCTTCCCTGCTTTCTCTCAGCCTCTTCACAGTGGTTTGGTGTTTTTTTTTCACCTGTCCATAATTCACCCCCAAAGCCTCACAACCTGTGATAACCTCCTGTTCATCCAGCAGCCACCAAGGGGGTCTCTCATGCCATGTGCATGCCAAAGGGCTGCATGCCCTTTGAAAAAAAAAATCAAAAGAATTGATGTGAATGTTTCAAAAGAATAAATGTGGAGTTATTTAGCTCTTTTTAAATTATTGTTCTTTTAACTGAGGCCACAGAAGATGCATCCCAGCAAACTAAGAGAGTTCCTGGTGCGTGGAGCTCACCTGTACCTGCATGACACCATGACATCCAACAGCAGAGAATTATGTTTTTAAATACACAGGATATGATGAATGGGGAGAGGAATTATGGCAATTTTACCAGAAAAACTCACTTTGCCAGGCCACTTAACAAAACAAACCCAAGCAAACCACACGAAACAGTGAGTGGTTACTGCTGTGGGACAAAGGCTTTCATTTTCATGTTATTTTTAATTTGTAATTTAGACAGAAATTTTTATGTGCCACGGTCTGTCTTGAGGACTACAGCAGGTATAGTACACTTATCCACTTCCTACACATTGCAGAAGCCAATCATCAGCAAGTAGCAATGGCTTTCTCTGAGATGGCTATTTAATTAAAAAAAAAAAACACTCAGAAGATAAATGAACTGGATGTTATACCTACCTATGAGAAGACTATACCATAAAACAAGCTACAGTCCTCATCTGTGTCACTCTGTTCTTTCCCCCTCTTTAAAAGAGAAAAAAAACCCACCTAGCTATTTAAAAAAAAAAGGTTTGTTGCTTTATTTGTGCTAAGCAGGCATAGCTTTATCTTCCCTGATTTTAACAGACCAGCATCTGGTAAGGGGAGAGGACTTAAAACCAACCAAAAGTGTTGCCAGAAATAAAACAGGACTAGCACTGGGGCTAGTGAAGGACTTGTGGACTCGTGACCCCTGTTCCAATGAGCCTGTAAAATCAGCTCAGAGGCAGCTGGAAGAGTCCCTGCTCCTCATTCCACAGCCAAAAATGTTGTGAAAGGATTTTGGGTTTAAAGGCTTCTTTGGAAGCGTGTGGATCAGCACAGTGTAAATCACTTCTTCCTTGAAATCAGAACCAGATAAGTCATTTATACTGTGACCTTAGCATTTCTTACTCCTTCTGCTGGCTTTTATTTTTCTGGTTGTTTGGGGTTTTTTTTTTGTTTGTTTGTATTTTGGTGGGTTTTTTGTTGGTTTTGTTGGTTTGGTTTGGGTTTTTGGGTTTGTTTTTTTTGGGATTTTGTGGGGTTTTTTGTGGGTTTTTTGTTTGTTTGTTTGTTTGTTTTGGGGGTTTTTGTTGCTTTTGGTTGTTTTTTTTTATTGGGGTTTTCTTTTTTTTCCTTTTGTTTTGACTTTGCAGTGCCCCTTCCTCAGTGGATTTCAGTGTGTTAAATCTTTTCCTTTCAGATATACACAGTTTTTGTACTCTCTTCTCCCTTCAACCCCTGCACCTCAGGCTTAAGCTTTGTTTCCCTGTGCTAAAACTCTCTTTTTCTTGGGTAACTTCTCTTCCTCTCTTCACCCAGCTGCTCTCTCCTCCCATACAAGACCTACACAGAAGGCCTGCAATTAGTGGCATCTAAAAATTAGGGAGGCCAACAGACAAGACTAATGAGAAAACAGAGATTTGCAAATGTTTATAAAGCTAAGTCTCTTTCCCACCCTCTGGGAAAAGAGCAAGACACTGGATTTTCACTGCATGCATGATCTTTAATTTTTTTATTTTTTTTTTTTTTCCATTCTGTAGAAATCTCTTTCATACAAGCCTCCAGCTAGGAGGAAACATTTCCTAGGAAAAAAAAAAATATTAAACCACTTTATTCATTCTTGCTGAATTAATGTCTTACAGGGGTGTTGGGGAGTTTGGAGCTGGGCTCAGAGGCTACCTGGCCTCATCCAACAAGAAAAGCAGCCCCTGCAAACACAGAAAGCAAATATTCTGGCAAATATGTGGATGCTGAAAAGCTAAATTGCACACACATCCACACACACAAGCTCTGATTTCCTGCTTCAAAATCTGCCTGGGAGACTTTTAACAGCACTGAAAGATTCTGTCCCTTTTCACAGCCATGAGAAATGGTAATTCTTACAAGGAAAAAAGAGTTTAGGCAAGATTGAAATTACACAGGCTTAGGGCTGACACACAAGGCTGCCAATATAGATTTTTGCCCATTAGAAAGATCCACAAATGACAGGAAAATGTGTTGGTGCACTCAGTATCACTTTTCACGTAAAGACACAGCTTTATCACCCTGAAAGTATTTCTCTCTGCTTTTAGCAATATGAGAGATTTGACTTCTCTGCTTCTGAGCCAGGAAACCTCATCAGACTAAAAAAAAACACCTCTATTTTGTCTGTAATATTTTAAAGTAAGAGATGAAACAAGTAAGAGATGAAATATTTAAAACACTGGGTGTGGGTTTGTTAAATCTAACTAGCTTCTAATAAAAAATAAAGGGCACAGAGAGCTCTATGAAAAGAGAATTCTCTGCTCTTGCAAGCAGAGCCTGGCCATACTCTTACTCCAATTTATGTATATTTCAATGAACCCTCAAGGGAGAAGGAAAAGCACAAGAGGAGATTGAAAGGAAACACCACATTTACACCCCAGAGGTTTAGTCAAAATATTTTCAGGCAGAGAACTCGAGGAGACACAAAATGCATGGGTTTTTTTCTCTTTTAAGCACTGTGTCTCCATGTAAAGAAAATCCTATTTTTGGTAGCATGCACTAAAAAGCTGCTGCTTCCCCCACCCTCCACCCCTACCCTCAGAGAAGGCTGAATAAGAACCATGTCATTATGGGAAATCAAGAATATTCCCATGGGTTTTGGTTTTTGCTTTTTTTTTTTTCAGTACTTTGAAGACATCCTGTAAATCAGCTTCAAGTGTTTTAACACCTGGCTTAAATATAAATATAAATATCAGTGTGTGTGTGTGTTTTTCCATATGTGCACACACATAGTTTGTGGTGAGATCCTGGAGTACCAGGAGGAAATTCGGCTGCTGATTCTTCCTGAACACAAGAAACACAAGACCTTTTAAAAGGAGACCAGTAAATAAAAATTATTTTTAAAAAAAAAATCAAAGTTCTCTCTTCCCTTAGAAAAGCAGAAAAAAACCCAAATTCACAGGGTAGATTCCAGCTCAGATCATATCTAAGTTACGTGCAGCACAAAGTTCCAAGACCTTGCTTTAGGCTTTTCATGACTTTTTGTGACTAATACTATTATTTCTATTTAATAATCAGACACTGAGGAACTCAGCCCCTGCTGCAAATGTCAGGGAATGACTGCTTGCTAAATACTATAATTTGTGCCTGTAATAAAAATGAACAAATCAACAGCACAGTAGCTGTGGCTTGGCACAGCTTTACTTTGGCTGCTTCCTCTGGATGGAGACCAGAGTTTAAGGACCTGCCAAGAGCCCTTAAAAAGTGAACCAAGCTATAAAATGTAACACACTGGGGAAGAAATAAATTACTCTGGCCAGGAAAATGCGGCTGGCAACAGCACAACACCCCAGTGCACACTTTTAAACACACCTATATTGTTGCACAACACTCTGAAATTCTTTAAGGCTGTGTAAAAATGTCTTTCAAAAAGAACAGGACCAAACTTCCAGCCAGAGATCCACAGTCAGGTGTAATCAGCCACCATGCTGCTCCAGGTTGTCCTAAAGCCCAGGATTTTTGGATGTTAATCTTGTTCCTGCAAGTAACTTGCAGCAGTTCAAGAGTATTCTCACCTCCCTTCTGGTAATCAGCAAAACACTTCAATAATTTGTGCTGAACGACCATAAATCGAGCTGCACCAGAGGAAAGCAGGATCCAAAAGGCTTCTGGTCACACCTGCTTGGGCAGGAAACTGAGAGCAGAGGATTCTGTCCTCGTGCCCTCTGTCCTGGAGCTGGCACCAGGGCAGTGACACAAGACAAGGGGCACATAAAGGTTGAAATCCAGGGCTCTTTGGTTCATCGCCTAAAAAATCTTCTTTTCACTGATCTGCATCTAAAATGCAGTGAGGAAGCACTGCCCCCTGAAAAGGCGCTAAATAATAAAACAGTGCTTCCATTTTTCTGTTTGCAGTGGGGTTGTGAATCTGTTATAGATACATTTTATATTGTTGGCTTTTCGCAAATATTAAAATGAATGTTATGTGTATAAGAATGAGAAATTTTGTTGTAATAATACAGTTTTCTTTATTTCTGTTATTGATGAAATTTAGAAGTAGTAGTATAATACATATATGTTAGGTTATGGCATAGTATTAAAATAAAAACTGCCTTTGTTTGTATAACCCAAAGACTGAGGGGAAAAAAAAAAATAGCTAGAGACTCATGCATTTGTAAACTATCTTACCCAGATGAAGACAGCAGTAACCAGAACTCTGGGGGGAGGAATTTATTGCATTCCTGATATCAGAGAATGTAAATCTCAATGGCGCCAAGAGGATTGATCTATTGGGAAGGGGGCAAGAGAAAACTAAACAGAAGAACACCAAAGATCCTAAGAAGAATGTATGAATATGTATGAGAATTTATGGATATGTAGTAGGATTCTGTTTTTAAGGGACAATCCTTTGTTAGTAAGGTGTGCTCTCTTGGCTGAATGCAGAGACACCCAGCCATATATGTATACTTTATTTTTTTCTCCTAATTATTTTTTTTATTAAACTTTTAAATTCTATTAAAATTATGTGAACCTCGTTTTTCACAAATCCGACCAGGAGCAGCCTGCAGCAGGTGGCTGGAGTTTTATATGCAGAGCAGTGAACTCTCTGTGGAGGGCAGCCCGGACCCAAAAACCACATCAAATGCAGACATCATGTTCCATCCCCTTACTGCTCCATCTGGAGAGGTTCCACATGATCCACAAGTGGAGTTTATCACAGGGCAGACATCTGCAGAGGACAGTAATTTTCCCCAGTGGATAATGAGATAGGTCCTGCCGTGTCTGACACACTGCGAAAAAAAGGGTTTGGTCACCAGCTCTGAAATGTCCCAGTGGGTGAGTGATGTGTTCACCTGGAAAAGATCGTTGTCAGCATGAAAAATGCAGTACAGAGGGCCTTTTGTCCCAGAACTTGTGTAGCCAACATGAATTACAGGAGTCAGAGGTTGCTGGTGGCTCCTATTGCTGGGGAGCCCTTGAGGGGTGTGGGTGGGGAGACTACCAAGGATAAGAGAGAGGAAGGAGATAAGGGGAAGCAGAAGAGAAAGGTAATAAATTAAGGCAGGGGGAAAAGGAAGACAGAGAAAAAAAACAACAAAAAACCAAAACAAAACCACACAAAACAAACAAACCAAAAAAAACCACACGCAACCGAAAAACAAAATTCAGAGATTTTTCTGGAAGGGGGAATATATTTGTAAAACTACAAAAAATTAGGAGGACTGGCAAGGTTTAAACGCCAAGAAAATGCTACTCTGTCCTTTTTAAATTACCTCTTCAAACTCCTTTCTGAAGTGAAGCTTTGATCACGATCATTTTATGCAGAAGGCCAAGCCAACCTTGAAGCAGAATGAACCATGTAACTTCCTCAGCACAGGGAAGCGACATGCAAAGCCAAGGAAAGACAAATCACTCTTGCCTTTGGCTATCCTTCATTCCCTACCATTAAGGAAAGCCCAGTGACTGATGATCACTGCTGAAAGGGGTGATAATCTACAAGCAGAAGTAAGACAGCATACCTGGTTCTGCTTTAGAAGATGTCCTGAAGGGCTTGACCATCACAGATAAACAAATCCTGCTATTGTCACCTCACTGAAGTGATGGGTAGCATGAAAAGCTACTACAACCTTTCTAGCAAAGTAGATCAGTACTAAAATATGAAACCATCACTTTCAGGCAGTCATATTCATTCTACAAATAAAAAAAAACGAAGTGGGAGGAAGTACTGCCTGGCTTTCTCCCTCTTTCAGTGGCAAGAATAGGCTGGCGAATTTCCCTTTTTAACTGCTAGGCTGAATTTGCTCTCTCCAGAGGCAATACTCAGTACAAATGAAGTGTAAAAGTTGGTTAGTTTATAGAATAGCAGGGTTCTGTAGGACAATTTTCCATCACTTTTTCAGAGCACCATCTACCCTGAGATGTGCTCTGAGCAGCACGACCAAAAGCGAGCACATTAAGGTCAGTTGTGAAACAAATGTTACACAAATCCAAAGCACCTCCAGGGCCTTGTTCTCCACCTGAACTTGTGCTGGGCACAGCTCATGTTCACTGCTGCTAAGCCTCAAGCTCCACTTCCCATTCCAGTCTGCCCATACCTGCTGCCTCAGATTCCTTTTTGGGATGAAACCATTGGTTTCACTTGAAAACTGCCAAATTTTCATTCTGAGAAGGCCACGTGGACACACAGAGATTCACTCAGACATTAAAAATGTCAGGAAATATCAGAAACTACCCAAAGCTCTTGTCTACAGGGAAGCTGCAGTTTCAGAACTAGAGAGGAATAGAAAACGTGTACCAGAAGGAGATTTGCAAAGACTTATATTCAGTCCTGCTAAATTCATTTGTCACTGAGAGAGGGAGAGAGGTTGAGAATATTTATATTTACCACAAGTTAGTGGAGGAACACCAGCCTTCTGCTGATTCCCACAAAAAAATTTATACAGCCAAAACAAATGGTGGGGACAACCAAAGTAAGCCAGAATTTAACTTCTCCTTAAAGAAGAGAGCAGTTTGTTGACAGCATCTCTTTCTCTACTAATTTACAGTTTCCTGAAAGACTGTTTCCATTCAAGATTTTGTCTCCTGCTTTAAACCCCCAGAGTGGTAGACTCTCTGCTGGCTGCTCCAGCACGATGCAGAGAAACTAAAAGACATGGAAATAAAGGAGTTTCAGCTCTTGCTTAACAGACCAACTGGATCACACAACACACAAAACTGCTTTTTTTTAATGACGTGGGGCATGCAGGTCTGCTTGCATTGCAATTTGTGGCTGCTGTGTCTGTAAATCAAATTTATCTGTAACTCTGGTCCTTCCACAGATGCAAGGGTGCTGCTGAAAGGGTTTATTTTGCTGAAATTCTTACATATGTCTGCACTGCAAGCTGCCAAGGTGAGATGAAAGAGCACTCTCCTCTGCCCTGTTCACAAATGCCCCAGAAAACCCTTGAACTCTCCTTGGCAACACTGATTGCACTCTGGTAAAGGTGAAGCTCTAGAAGTTGTCTGGGATTCACTGCTCAAGCAAGAGCCAAAGAATAATTCAAGTTTTCCTTAGTATTATGCCAGCAACTAAGAAATGTGTTAAATCCTAGCACCATTACTAGGATTTTATTCATAAGGATACCTTTAAAAATTTCAGTCACAAGCAGCACCAAAACTGAATTGTCTTTTTGTATTTTTTATATTTAATATTTTAACTTTAAATTTAAATATTAATGTTTAATATTAAATAATTAATATTTAATTATTTTAATTAAATATTTTAATTTTAATACTCCTTGTTAAGTTCAGAAAGGAAGGAAAATTGATTTTAATAAAAGAGTCGTGTTCACATATTTAGAGTTGCTATATATATTCTACAGAATATATATACCTATATATATTATATACATTATAATATATATCATATATATATATGATATATAATATATATATAATATCTACACAATAGAGGATGTTCACATTACAGATGATCACCTACAGACACCATGAGTCTATAAAGTGAACAAACTTAAAGTATCCTCATGCTTTTGAAGTACAGTTACTGAACACAGGCTGCTGGGAAGGTCAACAGCACAGCCTTCAAACCTGTATTTCTTAGCACTTTTTAAGAAAATTTTAAGAAACTTTCTAAGCACTATTTAAGAAATAAGTTATTTAACAATTAATAATAAATTATTTAAATAAAGAAATCTTTAAATAAACAAATATTTAAAGAAATTTTTAAGAAACTTTGTAAGCACTATTTAAGAGATAAGTTATTTAACAATTAATAAAAAATCAAAAAATATTAAGTTATTGCACTGTTATTGTTGTTCTATGCTGCTTAAACATCTTGAGTATTACAGGGACTAATCAGCAGGTCTGATATATATAAATAATTATTTTAGTTTAAAAAAAAATCCTTCTTCTTTCAGTTTAAATGACACCCCACCACTTTCAGTATCAAAAAACTTGAAGGCAGAACACATACATTGTACCACGTCCTCATCCCCCCAACAATTTCTCAAATATCCAGAGAGCTAAGAGGGAGCCACCACCTGCAAAAGTGCATGTCAGCCTTTGTTAGCTCTAGAAATCCTCTTGGCAGCACGTGAAGGCAGAGTTTCAAAACACCCCCGTGGCCTGGAGCAGTTTTTTTGGAGGGCAGCAGGATGGGTGGCAGTGCTTGTGCAGACCTCCAGCCCTGATCAGGGCTGAAGCTTCATTTTGGCTCTCCAGAAGCTCTCAGCACATGAAAACACAGACACCACGTGCAAACCTGCAGCAGCACTCCTCTGGAAGGACACAGCTGCGAAGGGGCAGTGTCTCTGCACCCAAAAAATTATTTTCTGCTGATTTCTTAGTGGTGGTGTTAATAGATGAAATATTTTCCTAATAGGAATAATAAGTAAACTCCTCAGCCTAGGGCATTTGTAATCCAAATACAATAAAGCAACAGGGTGTAAATTAGAGGGAAATGTGACAGCTTATTTAGGCAAATGGTGCTCACATCTAGATAATTTCCCTTTTACAGTGCTACAGGAATTAATGATGAGATAGGACTGGTGCTTAACTAAAATGGACAGTCAGCTCTAATTACACACAGCTAATGCTGAAAACTACTGGAAGAGGGGTTGAGGCTCTTCCAAGTGGAATCACAGGAAGGCTGAGGCTGGAAGGGATGTCCAGAAGTCATCTTGTCCATCCTCACTGCACCAGCAAGAACCTTGGGAGGAAAACGTCGTGAGCAGATTCCCACATATGGCAGCACAAGCAGAAACACAGAGATGATTACAGGAGACCTGGTCAGAGGGTGGAGTGAGACAGGCCAGAGTGGTCAGAGAGATGATAAAAGTGGATATTAGACTCTGCAGAAGAGAGGTGTTGGGCAGGCAAAGCTATGTGGGACTTGGAGGAAGATTTTAATTCAGTTTCATGAAGGCACAGGAGGAGAGAAAGTGACAAATCAGTGTCAGGGACTGCTGTGGCCAGTGGGAAAAACAAGGTTAGGGCAATCTACAGTTATTTGCCTGTAGGGCAGCCTTCAAATTCACTGCTGGTTATCCATTACCTCACTTAACAGAACAGAAACAGGTTTCAGCTTTAGTGGTGGCACTCACAGCAAAGAGAAACAAAGATTTGTTTTGCCACCACGTTCCCAGGGTGAACCTCAGCTGTGTGGACAGGACTCAACAGTTTAATAGGTGAAACATGAGGCTAATCTGGAACAGGAGCTTGAGAGAAAAGCAAAAGGAATGATGGGGATGGTCCCAGTGGAGACTGGCAGCAAATGCTTGGTGCCATGACCTGATTGCTGGATGAAAGGTAAAATGTTGGATGAAATCCCATTGCAGGGGTGAAATATGGTACAACTCTTTTTCTATACTAGCTTTTTACAAATTACCAATTCTAAAACGCTTCAGACTGCCTGGGCTGTCACAGCTTCACAAGAGTATTTATTTATTCATTTGAGTTTACTGATCCTAATAAATACCACAGTCAATGGAAGCTCTGTGCCAGCTGTGGGACAAGACCCCAACCCACCTTCCCCTACCCGAGGTTTTATTGCTGGGCATGACAACATATTCTATGGAAAACCCTTTGGCCAACTCAGGTCATCCCCCAAAAACCTACAACCTCCTTACTGTGGGGGCAGGAGGCAGGGGAGGCACAGAGAGCAAAACCCCGACAACACCGGTGCAGCCACAACCCAAAACCTCAGCAATTTATAGGCTTCCACTAAATTAATGAATTACTGAATTACTGAATTAATGAATTACCTCCACCCCAGCCAGACCCAGCACAAACAGGGAAGGTTGGTCACAGATGTGCTTGCAGCAGCCTCTTTTAGGATGATTTTGAGCACTGCACAGCCAGAATTCAAATTCCTCCCAACTGTCAGAGCACAAACCTGTAGCTTGAAAAGGGAGGGAATTCCAGGTCATGCCTACAGACCTCATGATCAGATCCACAACACGATGAAGATGATGGATCTGAAACTTTACTGAAACCCTCCATGGCACTGGAAGTCCCCCTGACCAGAAAAATTCCTCCTGAACACTCCTTTTGAAAGAGCTTGAGAGACTGATTTAAAGCTTATTGCCTGAAGTTAAAAGTGCTCAATCCAGAGAATTACATGTGAAAATGTGAGCCCAGAAGTTTCCACAGGTCACTGCAGCAATCACCTGCATGGTGTACCCTGTGTTTGGGTTATTTCTGCTCAGGACTTCCAGCAAGTGAATGATGAGTCTCTCTCATAACAGATTCAAACTCAGTCATCGCTGCATAACCCAACCTACTTTTATCTAAATAATCCCAGGCTTTTGGGCATCTATTCAACTGCCTAAATTAGCATGAGGAGATGGCTCCTATCAGTAACCAGAGGCAGTATCAGCCTGGCACTAGTAAATATATTCCTATAAGAAGCTGGGATGCAGAAAATATTCCTGTTTCGCTCCAAAATTCTGCTTAAATTAATGCCAAGTTTATTTCCTCCCCCCACCCCCCCTTTTTTTTTAATAACTGCAATTTTCAAAGACAAACTGAGTCAGTTTCTTTTTCCACTTCCTATAAAAACTTGAAGGCTCTCCTAGAGAATGCTGAGGATCTCATGGATCTGAGAAAGCATCTCTGCCTTTCCCCTTCTGGCTCATGGGTCAGTTTGTAATGCTTTACTGATACTAAATACACAAATACCTTTTAGAAAGGATTTCCATTTTAAATATTCATGCATCTTAGAGAAAAAAAAATCTGGATAGCCACCAGGTTCTCTGACTAAACTGAGAGCAAACAAAACACTGGCAAATTACTTGAAGTAATCATGTTCAATTTAAACAGGAGCCAAATATCTGGACTGGGCAACAGAAACCTAACAGCTACGATTAACTGAGTAAAACAGACTGTAAGGGAACCTAGGAATTTAAGTGAAAGTAGCTACCTAAATTCTACCTGATGGCATGTAAGTATTTTTCCCCTTGACACTGTATTTCTCACTTTTCACTGTGAGTAGATTAAATTAAAAACAATTCCTAGCAGGGGCACTGAATTATTTCAGATTATAATGCTATGCATTTCAGAAGTGTCTTGACTCCCATGCCTCAGCTAATCCCTTCTAAATGTATTTTCAGATAAGAATGCCAAGACTCAGCTACTCCACAAGGAAACAGAGGCAGAGATGAGAAGATTAAAAAATCAGAGGAGGTCCAGCGAGGATCCTGCTGCAAAGATTTGGTCAGCAGCAGAAAAACTTACAGCACCCTTAATTTTCCTCACTATGGAAATAACCTCTCTGCAGACAATAGGGAATGAGTAAAGAGAAAGTTCTTCCTAGGGTTGTTCCTAAGCAGAGAAATTCAGCCCATGCTGGATTTCAGAGGAACACCAAAGCAAAGGTCACAAAATGCACTGGCTTGGCTTCTAAAAGCTGTGACATTTCCTGTCCCATGTTACAGCACTGGATCACCTCCTCATTCCATTTTCATTGTGGGGTTTTCAAAGCTTAAACATCAGATCTTAAATATGAAAACTACATTTTTCATCTTTCTAGCTAGAAACTCACCATGACTAATATCAGCAGAATATAATAAATGAGATAGTGGAAGTGCTCCTGTAATTGGCTTTTGCATCACTGAAACTTTGGGGATATAAATTATGCTCAATAATCACATTGATTCTTATTTATTTTTGTTTATAGTTTTCTTTTAAGACATATAATGAATGATTCTTTGGCATTAGCAGAAGTTTTATAGGATGGGAGAGGAAAATAACTCTTTTGTGATAAAACTTTTCAATGGCAGAAAAAAAAAAACCTTTCAAGAAGACAATTTCCTCAACTTATTATTCAATTTTTTACAGTGGCTTACATAGAAACCAATTAGTTTTAATCTCCATTTAGTTTTATGGAATGCCTCCAGAAATGCTCCTAACACAAAGCTAAAACTCCAGTAAGGACAGAGCAAAGATGATGAGAACTCTGCTGATATTATCCTCACAGAGATAGCAGAATTACAATTCTTATGTGTCTCTGATAAAAAAAGTATTATGGAAATAATGTTCAAAACTCTCTAGAAATTTCTCTTTGAGCTTACACTGGCAGTGTCTTCACAAGAATAAATTTCCTCACACAGACACTGAGGTGCAGACAGCAGAATTCAATCCAAGAAGAGGCAGAAATACAAGTAAAGTCGCTTACAATGCTGGAAAGCAAAAGGAAAATATAAAACCTCATTTCAAATAATCACTAGGACTAAAATACTGTGTTAATTGTTAATACTTTTAAATCACAGGTATTCAAATTTAGAAATATCTCTTTACTTCTTTTAAATACCTGGTTGGATGAAACTTACCTTTCTGAAGACTAGCTGGAGTTATACTGATTATTTACCTGTCAAAGCCCACTCAAAATCTCTGGTGTTTTTTGTTAGCTTTCACCTGTAAGTGGCCTGAGAAAGGACTATTTCTCTGTGAATTAGTAACAACTCTTCACCTCTCCTGCCTCTGCTGCCCAAAACCCTGCTCTTCCAAACCCCCAAAATGAGGTAGAAGCTGCTTGCAATGCTCCTGCATCAGAAACTCTTAGGAAATGACATTTTAAAACTGTTTACGTAATACATTTAATAAGTGGAGATGGTTAAAAATTGATGGAGGGAATCTTTAAAATTTAATACAGATACCTTACAGTGGTAGCTTCAGTGCTGGGGACCAAATACTAATTTACAAAAAAAAAAAAAACAGAAGAGCATTTCAAATGAGACAAAAGACTAACAGACATTCATGCATATTACCACAGGGTAATATCAGGGACAGATTTGTTCATGACTTCAATTTAATACTGAATTTAAAGACAGGTAAATTGTAGGCTCTTTTTCTACCCCTTCTTTCCAGTATGCCTTACTTTCCTCATCACTTCATACTGGCTATAAGGTTTTTGGCCACAATCTGTTTTATAAATAGCCCCCTCATCCTTTCTGTGTATTTTGAGATGCCAGGGTGTCAAGCACTGGGTTTCACCAGCAGGAATAAGTCTGATATTGCTAATCTGTGGTATAAGCAAATCAAACTGAGTGACAGCTCCAAGAGGAAGCTGGTTGTTAGGAAAGAAGCGTGCTAGTAATCATCATTTCTGAGAACAGAGCACAACAAATGTGCTGCTGTTAGATGGGAATTCATTACAACATCCATGTATAAAAAGGAAAAATGAAATAAAAGGATGGGAAGGTGTAGCTTTCAGTTCAAGAGCCAGGGAGGGTCCAAAGATCAGGAATTTATGAGGTGATATTCAGCAGGCCACAGCTGCCCCATATTATCCCAATTTCATCGGTGTCAGGACTACATTCCCTTTAACCCTGGTGCTGATCCTTGTGGCTCACACTGGTCCAGATTTGGGTGCTGAATGACCCCCCAGATTGGTCCTGCTAGAAACCCAAAGAGAGGGGTCGCTGAAATCCTTGTGCTGAGCTGCCCAGAACGTTCAGGCTGACCCTGAACAGAGGAGAGGGAAAACACAAAAGCAGAGTGATGATGCTGGCCTGGTTCTGCCAGCTGCGTTTTAGCTGAGGGAGGCTCTCAGGGAAAGAAAAACTGGGAAGTAATTACTGGAAAATTGGGAAAGAAAAACCTGGGAAGTGCAAGAGCTGAAGGCAGAAAAAGGGTGAAGACAAGGAACTGTGGAAGGATGCTAAAGTGCCAAGGAATGGACATACTCCAGGAAAAATAGCCACTTCTGAGGCAGATCTTATGGTGGTTTTGTTATAATTAAGTGTTGTGGGAATGAACAAGGTCTTCTAAACCTCTCTGGAATTAATAAGCATCACATAAAAACCAGAGTTTCTTCAGGGTGAAAGCAAATACTGAGACACCAGGATTTTTAACATACAATAATCCCCATTTTGAAGGTTTACCCAGAAGAGCTTGGCCAAGTCGTGTTAGGCTTCAGGAATAAACAATTTCTTCCCTTCCACCCTCCCTCCTCTTCCCTCCAAACCCTGAAAAAAACCACAACTTTGGCTGCCATCAGGACAGAGAGAATTTTATATTAAACAATTGCCCTGGGCCACCCTGGGCCACTCAGCTGAATTAAGTCAAAGGGACTGCTGGCAGGCTTAAAATAGGCATGTTTTTAAGAGCTTTGCTGGCTTCGTTGCTGCAGTGGTAAAATAAAAAAAGGAAAAGGAAAAAAAAAAAAAAACTGCACATGCATAAATTAGAAATTGAAAATATCATCAATATCGCCAAGACACAAAGTATAATTAGAATTAGTAATTAATTCTGGTCTACATTGCCTTGCACGAAGCTTAAATGAGAGCAAAGTGGGAGAGATACCAGATACTCTTTTCCCCTTCCTGTTGCTTTGTTTTGCTGTGAAAACAGGTTCAATAATCACAAGAAAGAAAGATATGAGATTCCTTGGTGTGTGGAGGGGTGTCCCATAGCAAGGACACAAAAAAAATCTCTATAGCACAGCACCAAGGGGGCTGACACAGCGGGCATGGCTTGGGAGCAATGCAAGGATCCCTTGAAAAGCGTTCTTTTTATCACTTTGTGGGTTTTCAGCACTCTGATTTTCTGACAAGCCTTCCTGCACTGTGCCACAAACAATTTCCCTCCCTTTCAGACCTGTGGGTCTAAGCAGCAGCAGCATTTCTTCTTGCCAGCTTCCATAAGGAAAGCAGAACACCCCCCTGGCAGCAGAAATCAGCCGTGACCACTTTTTTGATGCTCTCAGATACTTTTCACTGGTCTATAATCTGTTTTATTTTGAGGCAAGGATGCCCACAATGGCTCTTCTGGGCCTGCTCCAACTAGCTGGAGTCATCTTTAGGGTAATATTGTCATCTGATCAATGGTGGTCTGAGGATGAATCCCTTCAGAACATCATTCAGAAACAGTTTGAAACTCTTTGCAGGAGTGCAAAGAACATACTAGGTAGATGAGTTTGCAAACAGAGGTGAAGTTTCTGCTACTACAGAAACCATCTCTTTGTGTCTGCTGCAGAGAAGAAGAGTCCACAGAAATTCAGAGAGAAAGTGCCACAACAACCTTCCCCTGGTGTGTTCTAATTGGCATTATTTGCAAAGCCCTATTTTGGTAGATCAAAACAGCTCTCAGCCTAATTGCAGTCATTTTAAATGGAAGATATTACTCACCCTTTCAGAGCTCAGGCCTCTGAGCCACCAGGCAGTGGCTCAAACACGCTTGAAGCCCTGCCATGGATGGAGCCTGTCCATAAGGGCAAGTGGAGACCTCACAGGAGTCGTGAGCTTGATGCAGGGTTTGTTTGTGAAATCCTGTGGCCTGTGATAAGCAAGAGATCAGAAAAGGTATTAGAAAAAGTCCCTTCTGACAGGGAAATTGGGCAGCCAGCAGATCTGTGAATTCCCAGGTGAGTCTGATGCCTGCAAACTCCCAGACACAAGCGCCCCACGACCAGGAAGTTTCAGAGCAGACCCTGCACACCCCAAGATGCCATCACAGCAATAATTACTGCAGAAAGACGGGCTGCAATTTGCCTCATCAGCCTGGCAAACAGCAGCGGAGTAAGCCATTAGCAATTAATTAAAGATCAATGACATGTAAAACCCTAAGGAACACACATGCAATTAGCAAATGTATTTACAGCAAGGCACAAACCCACAGGTTACTGTCTGACACCACTCTCCACCTCATCCCACTCCCTTCACAAGCCAGGGGGGCTGTGGGAGGGTTACCTACAGAGTTCCACTTGGCAAAGCACTTTTCCAACACCGTGCACTGGTCCAAAGCCCACGGACATGAGTCATCGTCAGTGAGAGTTTTTCCTGTTTATTCCAATGGACCTTGGACAGGCTGTAAACATCCTTGCCAAAACAAGTAATCTCTAATGGGAAAATATGCTCTGCTTTCACTGTTTTGATGCCTTGGGAATGGCTGGGTTGCCCTGTAGAGTCAAGTTGAGACTCTGCTTGGCAAAGACCCTGCGTGCACCATCAGCAGCCCCAGAGGCTGCAACACGGGGTTAAATTTAAGTTTAAACAATTGCCTGGCATTGGAAGTTAAACTCCTCTGGCATGTGCGGGTACATGACCGAGTAGTTTCATAATCCCTTACATCTGCAAAGAACCCTATGATCCCCGGCAATTAAAAGGAAAAATGATTGGAAAAAAAAAAATATACAAAGGCAAAAAGGACCTGGAATTCCTGGTCTGAATCCCAGAAATGGCTACAGTTTGTCACATCCTCTGGGATATAAAGCATCCGTATTTCCTGCCTCCCCGGCTCCAAAGTCCCGCAGGGGATTCTGCCCGAAAGAGCTCCCAGCCCAGATCGCTTCCCGCTGGACTTTTCTACTCCTCACATGCCTTTGCTTCTTTCTCTTTACTCAAAGAGTTAAAGCCAAACCTCACTTCAACTACTGCAAACGACAACGACAATAATGATGATGATGATGATGGCAATAATAGCAGGAAGAAGAAGAAGAAGAAGAGGAGAACAGCAGCAATTTACTCCCGCACAGAAAACGCCAACCCCCTCCACCCACCCAGAGCTGCGAATTGTCATTCCCGTGTGCCCAGTCACACTTACTTGTTCCTCCAGCCGGACCCTCAGCTCTCCTTCCAAAAACACGGACGAAGCAGCCAAAATGTGCCTCTGGCTCGGCTGTGGCCACTGGACCTCGCTGCCATCAACTCCACCTCCTCCTCCTCCTCCTCCTCCTCCTCCTCCTCCTCCTCCTCCTCCTCCTCCTCCCCCGGCGGTACCCGCGGAGCAGCAGCGACACAAAGGAGCGGACGGGTAGCGGCAGCTCCCTGCGAGCCTGGAGCAGTGCGGGGGATGAAGGCATCCATCGTTTCCTCGTGGCACGGGAGTTAAAGAGCTCCGAAGAGCCGTCCCCACGGTCCGAGAGGGAAGGAGCCTTCCCGGAGCCGGCTGCGACTCCGGAGATGTTCCGGATGATGCTGATGCCAGTGGGAGCGTCCGAGCCGCTGAGACCCAGCTGAAGCTGCATCGAAAACGACAGCTCCGAGTTCCAAAGATAGCGGTGGATAAACCCCAAGGCTAATGTTTTTCCTTGCCTAACCACAGTTCGGCATTTCGCTGCCGCTGTCGTGCTCGCTTTGTTCCGAGATAAAGGACTATTGCAGGGCTGAGATGGTATTTCGTAAAATTGCTGTGTTCCCTGAATACATCTGCCCATTTAAGCAGCAAGAGGTACTAAAATTTTACTAGAAGGCACATCACAGGGACAGGAAGGAGTTGCCCTTAGTTTGCTCTCCTGCCAGTGAAGCCAAAAATAAATTGCCCACCTCTACTTGCACCTTCATGCTTACCCTCGGCGACACAGCTGCACTTCCAGGTGGAAGTGAAGACAGCACTCAGGCGCTGCCTGTGCATCAAAATAAAAAGGGAGAGCCCGGCATGGGTTGTCCAAGTCACCCAGCACACCTTAGCAGGAGGCAGGTAAGGTAAATTAAGCAGAAATGCAGGTGCTCAACGCAGCAGGGACATCAGTGAAGTCGCTGGGATCTCAGCCTTGCAAACAGATCTGCAGCTTCAGCTCCTGGCACCTTGGGGATCTTGTTGAAATGTCTCACCTCCTGGAGAAGGAGCCTGAATTAGTGCCTAGTGTCGAAATCAAACCTTTGTGTATCTATGTGGTTTGATTCACCATGCCTTTCTCCCCTGGATGGGGAGATTTGTGCCACCCTTCTGGGAGCAAATCTCCAGGGAATGTCATACTAAGGGAAAAAACCCAACCCAAATCAAAGCAAAACTAAACCCAAAAAAACCCACAAAAACCATTCAAAACACAACAAAACCCAAACAAATAAAAATAAAAAATATACCCAAAACAAAACAAAACAAAAAAAAGCCCACAAAAACCTTCAAGGAAAAAAACCCCTCAGCTGTATCACCTTTTTGAACTGGTCCCTAGGTTAAATATTCCTGGGAGGGACTCAGGAAGGGGAGAAAGGAAGGGAAAGGATTGGACTGACACAAGATTACGTGGCCCAAGTCTCATTTCTTTAGGTGGCAGGCTGAAACTACCTGGCCTGTGACAAGACCCTGAATTTTGCACACCCTGACCTGGTGTCTAGGTGCATTGCAGTAATCCACTTTCTTTCTCACTTTTCTCATTTCTCACATTGTTATTTTGCCTTCTCCCCAGGAGAAGCGGGTGGATGCAGTTGTGCCTTATTTCAGTGAGATTTGTGTACAACTGGGAGGGATTTAGTTTTTATCCTTCCAATCAACCATATGTGCCCCAGAAGGCAGCACTGAAGGAAAATGAAGGAGGTCTGGAGTGTCTTCAGTCCCTGCAGTCCATCCCATGGACAAGACAGAGAGCTGAGAGTATTTGTCTCCTGCAGGAACTCTTTTTGGATGGCCTGGTCATATGTCATTTCCCTCTGGAAGATCCAGACCAAGAACCAGGATTTGATCTGAAGCGCTACAAGAGGTGAGGATAGAGGATAAAGAATGATTTTGTTGCTCTTACCATGATTTTTTTGCCAAAAGCAGCTCAAGCCTTTATTCAGCTGGAGTTCCCTAACTGGAAACTGTTCATGACTCTCAAAAACTCAGGGTCTACAAGGTAAAGCAGCTTCACAAGAATGGGATGGAGGCTTCTTGCCAGCAGGGCATGATGGAAAAGGAAAGAGATGTTACTGGTAGATTATAAAGCAAAACTGCCCAGAAAGTGATACTGACACTGAAATTTAAAAAGGGGAAAAAACAAAAATTATATTAAAAAAAAAAAAAAAAGAAAGATATATGATCTTGTAAACACTTGCACATGGGGCTTTGTTTATTTCCACGTGTGGTTAATCCAGATGGCCATGTGATTACAGCTGAATCTGAGATTATGTATCACAGTTGGACAGGAAGACACTGCGCCTGGAGTGCTGTGCCTAGAAGAAATGACACATTTTCTTCCACATCTTGTGTACATTTTAAAGACACAAAGAAAGAGTCAGAGAAGCAGAACATAAAAGAAAGCGAGCCCAGTGGGTATTTTTTTTTTTTTTTTTATAGTTACTGGAAGAAGATGGGACATTGTCTATGTGCTTTTTAATTGGCCAGAAATGGGAAATAAATCTATCTTGTGTTCAAGCTTCCTTTTACTACAGAGATAGTGCATTACAAGGTTTTGTACTCCTGCCAATACTCACAGTCAAAAGAGTAAATTGCCAGTTTTCACGGAGTTGCATATTGCTCCATAAATATATATTCAGCAGGGGCATATACCTTCTCATTTTAATATCTGTATTATACTTTAACACATTTGATTAGAGAGATGCACGTGCTGGGAGACTGCTGCACTTCCTACATTCAAAAAGTATTAAAAAAAAAAAACCAACTCAAATTTATATATGATGCATCCTTCCTTGCTTTTGGAAAAGGAAGGTGAGGTTGTGCCACCAACACTCCCTATTGACACATTCCCACCTCCCTGCCCCTGTGTCCAAACTGATGAAAAGAGGGTTTCCATTCTCTTAAAAGTGTAGTCCAGTATAACCACTGGAAGGTTTCTGGCAGCACAGCCCTAATGGAAAAGCTCCATCTCACTCATAAGAGCTATGCAATGGACAAAAGCTATTATGGAAATCCTGTTATCATTCACTTTAGAAAATAAATGGGGAAAAAGTATCTGGCACTGGCCTCAGAAGAAAATCTCCAGTCTGACAGAAAAAGGAGCAAGGGATTCATCAACTTTAAAATGATTAAGAAGTTTGGTTTTAACTTTTTTTTTTTTTCCTCTTCCCAAAACAGACCTTACTAAAATAAAACAAAGGCAAAATTCTTTCTGAGAGCTCTGCCAGTCTCTGTCTGTTACATATTTTGGGAAATGGGGTGAGTCCACATGACCTCTGTTGTCCCTATCTTTGAGATAATGCTGTTATATTTTAGAAGAGCACTTGAGCTATGGTTGACAAGTGCTCTATGCAGCTCTCTTATCACAAAACTTCAGTAAGGGAAAAACCTGGGCCCTCTGAAACCATAGAAATCATAGAAGAAAAGCAAGTGGAACTTGCTGATACAGAGGTAATTCAGATCTTTTATTTTAAAGTAACCCCGTGGAACAGTTAGAAGTTTGACTGTAGCATTATGAACTGCAGAAAGTATGGAAGATTTTGTCTCTAGAGCCCTGTTCTTCTGCTAATGGTGATGAAAAATACTGTGGATCCATGATCTGGCTGAACTTACCTCAAGTTCTCTGCTATAAAAATGGCACAAGCCTCCCTCCTGGGAAATCTTGGACAGTTTCAGACCCCAACCTGAGTGGACTGAAGCTGCTAAGCTGGAAGAAAGTTTTAATTTCTTACTCCCCAGCCCCCAGAACTTTCTCATCTTGGGGAATACACCAAATTGCAATTTATCTGTCAAATGCTAAAGACACTGCAGGGTGAGGCCATGAAGGAACATCCCATTTTCCCCACAGCAGATCAGCTGACTTCTTATTAAACCATACTCCAAAACTTCAGAGTCTGACATGAATCCTGCTGTATTTCAGTCTGCTGTTCCAGCCAGGCATTGCATCTGGATTCTTCCCCCAGTGAAGACACATCTGTCAAGTGAACCTGCTTAAATTCGCAGTGACAAGACTGAATATCATCACAATAAGAAGAACAGAAACGCAGCAGGTAGGGATTAGCTTCTTCTATTAAGTACATGAAAAATACCAGCAACTTTCTCCAGACTATTTAACCTAAAATGGTTGACTTTTCCTGAATCTGTCATTCTTTTCTTCCTGCAAACACGTTTAACTTGGGCTTTCTGTCTCCTTCACAGACCTGCATTGCCTAGGGGGCTCTGAAGTAACTGCAGCAATCCTTGATAAAATGGCATTTTTGCCACATGAAAAATGGATTTGCAGCTGTGCAGCAGACAGAACTGAAATGTGACAAATAAACTATTCAGTGTTAGGTGTTAGCAGTAGTTGTATCCACTTGTGATGATCATTCTGTAGATACAATTCCAGTGAGAGTGTGTGGTCTTTAATCAGTGTCCTTTTAACTTTACAGTAAATGCCCCCATTTGCATTTCAAATTATCATTTAGGATAGGCTCATAGACTTCTTTAAAAAAGTCTCCTACATATCTACAGTCTACACCTGCTAATCATCTTTTAAACACTGATCCTGGCTGGGTGCCACACACCCACAAAAGTCACCCTACCAGTCCCTTCACCAGCTGGGCAGGGGAGAGAAAATGCAATAAAAGGCTCATGGGTTGAGATGAGAACACAGAGAGAGATCAGTCACTGATCACTGCCACAGGCAAAACAGACTTGACATAGGGAAATTAGTTTATTACCAATCAAATCACAGTAGGATAAAGACAAGGAAAAACGAAATCTTAAAAACTCCTTTGTCCCACCCTTCCCTCCTTCCCAGGCTCAGCTTAACTCAATCTTCTCTTCCTGTTTGGAGATGGAGAATGAGGTTTGTGGTCATTTTATTAAACATTGTCTCTTTCTCCCTGATCAGGGGGTCCATCCTGGAGCTGGCTGGTGTTGGCTCAGCTGGACACAGGGGAAGTTTCCAGCAGCTTCTGGAAGAAACCACCCTTCTATCACCCCCCACTACCCAAAGGTGGCCATGAAAGCCCCAAACAAACAGAGTTTACTTCATCTGCTGTTACGGAGCAGCTTTTATTCTGTCAGTGAAAAAACAGCCCAAAACAGGGCAGCAAATGAAATGGCACAGAAAAGGTGGTGCAGCTGGGCTGGGTGATTAATACAAAATAGAACACAAGTCTTTCCTGCTCGTATGTCATAAGACATTTAAGGCCAGGTAATGAAGATGGTTTTGGTTTTTTTCTCACAGATCTTTTCACCTTTGAGATCTGCATCAGAGCAGCAGCGTTTTCTTCACTGGCTTCCCTCACTTTGCAACTCCAGCTTCCTAAGTCGGTCCTCAAACTTTTGGATGTCGACCTGATGCTTCATTAAGAACTTCCCATTGAAGTGAAAAACAGGTATGTCATATTTGTATTTATCATACCACGCAGAGTTCTCTGGAAGAGTAATATCCACCTCCAGCAGAATAAACTGTGGCAGAAAAGAAATATGTCAGCTCCTGCTGGACACTGAAAAACAGTATCTGCTTGTCTTCTGATCAGTGTTTTCCTCAGAAATGCAAGGCTGTTTTCTTGGAGACTGTGAATTTATTCTTTGTGTTGTAGACAAGTTTTTTGAGTACAAAATACATGTAGCCACAACCCTTGGCTGCCTCTCTACAAGGGACTCTCTCCCTAACCCAGAATATTCTTGTTCCACTTGTTCTACTGCAGAACCACTCTCCTGTGGGCAGCAACCTCAACAAACACACAGCTGGGAACAAAACAGGCAGCAGAGAGCAACAGCTCTTAATGGTTCCATTAAAGGTTTCATCCTTCAACACAGAGATCAAAACCTGGCTGAAGAGCAGCAAAAACTGCAGTCACACATAGCTCAAACATTCAAAGCCCACTTAGTCACATCCTTCCTAAATTATACCATTACCTGCCTCCTAAAAGTTGCAAACTCCTCCTTCAGAAAAGGCAACAGTATTTACAAAAGGGGTGTTTTCAAGAACTACTGCAACACGGTGTATATTGGTTTAGTTTGCCAATAGTTGTAGCATTGTCACAAAATGCTTTTGGATAATGAGTTTTATGTAAATCAGTGCTGAAATAGCCTTGAAGAGGTCATCCATGAAAGACTAACTGATGCAAATAAACCCAAGCAATTTTCTTTTTACAAAGAAAGAATCCTGATTAACTGTTCTTTCCATATAGAAAACATATACAATATTTCCATACATTACCCTTTTCTTGTATGGCTCAAGAACTTCTTTTGCTTCATCACACAGAGGGCATGGTTTCTAAATGAAAACATTCAGAGTAGCTTAAAGCATGCAGTAAAACACAAAAGTTGTTTGTGCTGTAAAATAACACACCCAGACAGGAGCATTCATTACTGTAAATGCACATTCCCTTCCCTGCACCCTACCCCTGTCCTAGGGCTTTCTAAAACTTTATTTATCAGTGCAGTATGGATGAAAAAAAGCCCAACAAACTATCCAGACACTGAATTTAATTATTTTACATCTGCTATTCCATTCCTCATGGAGGAAATTAACAGTCTTCTGAAAGCTGATCCAAGGCAATGGTCTGAAAGGTCCTGCAGAGACCCCTCATTTTGGTCAGCAATGAATACTCAAAGCACTGTCATCACCAAATGAAGACAGCTGCAGGTCCCATTCCTGCTAAAAGAGGAATGAGGAAGCCACAGAAGTAACTTCCAGCCTGTCTCAGATCAAGACACATGGCTCAGCTCAAATGGGAGAAGAAGGCAATTTAAGATAACCTGTTTGGCTTTGCCTGGGAGAAATTGAGCAGAGCTGGAAGGACAGCACCTCCAGCAGGGAGAAATGGCAAACAACTGCAGTGTTTTGACCTGTGGTGGGGTCAAAAGAACCCTCCCATTTTTGAAAACTCCCTCATCTTCCACTAGGGTTGAGTATCTGAAGAAGTGACTCAAATGAAGGCATGCTGCTCCAATGTTTGCAACAGCAGCATTTGGCCTGTAATTCACATGGTAAAGTATTTGGAGGTGAATGTGATCACTCTGTCCCTCTGCCCCAAAAAAACTTCCACAGCTGGAAAAGACCTTCTTCTCCTTTTTCCACTGAAAAGTCTTCCTAGGGCTTGTTCAAATATGAAGTTAATCTGAAACAGCTACTTTTTATTTCCTGAATGTGAATTACTTCGGATTAAACACTCTACTTTTAATTAGATCTCATTTAAATTGCCTTTCCCACATGGATGAGCCCAGGACACTAAAGTGCTGTGTTCCTCATAGTCCTGAAAAGTTACTTTTGGAGGGACTGGCTTAACAGATACTGGTGACTGAAAGGAATGGCCCTGGATCCTGCACATCAGTTTTGTGACACACCAGGCTCCTTCCAGTTAAAACAGGACACACCTGGCTCCTCTGGGCCTGTGGAGAGCTTCCTGAAGTACCAGGTACATCAATGCATTTGGCAAAGCTAGCTTTTAGGAAAAAAATATGGTGTTACCCACGTGGCAAGCTTAGGCACTGGGTGGTACTGGTTTAAAATAAAAATGGAATTATTTTAACAGTGAAATCTTGTTTAAAAGCAGATTTATGTAAGCAATTGTTGCACAAATCCTGGGGTGGTCAGAAAAGGGGACTGAAATGTGAAACCCATTTGGTTGTTTCCATCAGTTTGATCCAGAAGTCATAGCTCCCTTCTGCTTTCTCCTCCCCTTTTCTCCTCAGTAAAAATAAGAAGGAGGCAAACAAGGGGTCAATTAGCATAAGCTAACAGCACAGATTAATTTTTTTTATAGTCTGCAGTTTTCTTTGTGGTTGCCAGTGAACATTTAAAATTAACAGTCAACATTCAGAGTTAAAAACACCTTCTACAAAAGGCCATTTCAGAGAACTGCTGGAAATCTGCTACTAGAAAATACAATTTCACACAGTGCCTTAGTAGTTAGGAATTTTAAGACACAAAGAGCTTTTTTTCCCAATTATTAACCCAAAGGTAAGAGCATTATTCCCTACCTTACCCCATTTGAATGATGAAAGAGTTCTGAATTGGGCAGGGGGAGAGAAAGCTGCAACTTTATAGTTCTTATTATTAAATGGATGCTGACCTATTATTTTTAACCTATTCATTTGTCACACAGTTTAAACACTTCTGTGTGGTTACTGATGGAATGAACAAACACTGAGCAGGAGGAGGAAATTATTTTAATCGTATTTAAAACCACCACACTGATATCAGCACTCTCAGTGCTTTGCATTTGTAGTTATTCTCCTCTTGAAAGCTGCAACAGCCACATAAATTCAGCATAACTCACCCTGTGCCATCCTTTATAAAGCTCCAGAACTATGCAGGTAATAAAAACAATTCATGGAATGTGACAGTCCACAAATGACCCTTCCTTCTAATCTCATCTGTTTTCTAAATATGCTTAGGAACCCTACACGCCTTTTATTTGTTGCCAATAAAGCAAAAAGAAGGTAAAACAAAATCTACTTTTCCCTCACGTGCTCCCAGCACTATTTGGATACATTTTACAGTCTCACAGGTGGTGCTGAAATTAAACATGAGAACTTTGAAGAGCCTGCTTTGGCTGCCGATGCTCGTGGCTGGCAGATTGTGTGTGTAACAATTCATCTCTGTTCTCCATTTTCAGGGTGAAACACTGGCAGCTGGGCCAAATCTTCAACCAGTAAATGAACCATAGAGTCACTGAAGCAAAACTGTCCTGAAATATTTGTTGATTGCCAATTCTTGCTTGCTACAATGAGAGCAGGACTGTGCTGCGAAGCCTGGTGTGCAGAAACCCACTAAGTAAATACTACTTTGAAGGGGGGTACAAAAAAAAAGGCAAGTACAAGCCATTTAATCTGTGATTCCTTTGTATCAGAGCTGATAAACACACAGTCTTGCCCAGCTTTATTGTGTAAATAGCTCTTACCTTGGTGAATAAAGTCAACACTGGCTTATTCCTGCTGGCTGAGCAGAGTTGTCTCCCCAGGGGGCTGGGTGATTGCCTCACTCGTGGCAGGGCTCTGCTCAGAAAACAGAGCACCATCATCCTGTTTCAGGCAGAAATAAAACCCTGAGTGCTCTGTGCCAAGTTGTAGCTCATGAAATTTAATGTCAGGATAAACGCCACGCTTCTATGGCGGCTCTAAATCACACACAATCAAAACATCCATCCCGGGGTTTTTATGCTCACAGTATCAACATGTTCATCAGGGAGGTGGTTTACTACGTGGCAGGCCAGAAACACTGTGCAGCTCAAAACCAGCAGTTCCATTAAGAAAAGAACAACAAAACACCTACGTTTTCCTTGCTGAAATGCCTCTTTAAAGTCCCTAACGCAAATGCTGGCATATATGCATTACACCGCTCCACCTCCACAGATGCCAGCTGGAATTACACATTTAAAAATGCAAAGTGCTGTGCTTTGAACCTCTGTAATCTTGCTGCAGTGTTTGACATAGTCTACTTACCCGAATTATTCCATCAAAAAACTAATCTGCACCTAATCAGAATATTAATATAATGCGTTCCGCAGCGAGTACAAAGCTGCAGCCAAGATGATTTAACTTGCTAATATTAAAAGCATTCACACTGCCCCAAGTCCTTTCTGAAACAGCAAATTGATTGATGGGTTTGTGATTCTTTTGAGTACGTTAAGTGCTATTGAGGGGTGCCATGCTGGAGTCTTGAGGTCACCTGTTCATGGTGCATAATAACGACACTGCTTCCTCCAAACTTTTGTGGTAATGTGACCTTTAAAAGGCATTTTAGGATCGAGGAGCAAAACAAAAAAAACCTCAGAATCCAAAGGGAGTCTGCATGGTGATTATCATCTGACATCAGAATTTACACTGGGAAAATTTACCCAAAATTTACCCTTTTACCCAAAGCCGAACTGTTTCTGCTCAGTTTCAGGCCTGACTTACCTGTAGCTCTATTATCTAAAGCTAAATACCAATAAATTGTCATAAATTGTGATGTCACAATTTCAAACAGATTAAGAGTGAGCAGGATTTCATTGCAACTGCTAAACACAGTTTAGGATGATCAGTAAAAAAGAGCCCAGCACTCCTTTGCTTCACTGGATCTCACAGTAGCAGTATCATAAAGCTTTTCTTTTTAAAAGGACAGTTTATCCAGAAAAAACACTAAGAAAGAACACTGCAGTGGACTCTAAACTTTAATGCTGTACTTTTAAGCCACAGTCACAAGAAAAATCAAATGGGTGACAGGGCACTGCTCCACCAATCCTCCTGGCCAGCCAAAGGACAGCAGTTATTAGTAAGAGTCAGCTGCAGGGGCAGAGCAGTAAAATTCCTGTCACTGAGCAGTGACTGGCACAGCTCACACTGCCAAAGGTCACAGTCCTTGGCAGATACTGCATTTGTTTCACTTTGCCAGGTGGAAATAGAACTGCCTGGGATTTTGCATGTTAAATGTAAGAACCAGGTTGGAACCTTTCGGGGGAAAAAAGCAGATCTGGATGACAGGACGAGCCTCAGTCAGAGGTGGAAAATTTTTAAACCCACAATAAATAGAAATCCAGAACAGATGCAGTTTTGGCTTGGAGAATTTGCAGCAGGTTGGCCTGTTCACATGCAAGATAAAAAATGGGGGGAAGAAAAAAGGTCTGCTTTCTGACAAGTTTTTTAAGAATGCTTTTGTTGCTAGCTTTTGTAGCAAGGCTTCCAAATGAGGAAGATGCTCTCAAATTGTTTTGTGGCTAGCACAAAGAATGAAGCCCAGATTTCACAGATCACATTCTCCCTTCCATATACATATGTGCATAAAATAACTCCAGCTCGGTCCTATATAGCCCCTTTTTGATCTCTCCATGCTCTGTTGTCCTGAGGATAACTCCTACCAAATCATCAGATGAAGGGGAATGAATAAAACAGTATCAGCTACCTGAGCTTTGAGACGCCACAAAAAGAAATCAGCCAGCAGTCCCTTAACTTCTTACCAATTTTATGTGATTACAAGCAATTCTACCTTCAGAATCCAGCAGCAAACCTTCACTGACCAGTACTGCTACTGAAGAAAGAATCTGCTTTTTCCAGGGCTAGCATGAGTCTGGCTGGATGTTTTTATAAGAAACCAAATGAAAACAGAGTCCTGTCTGTCTATTCACTGAAGTAAAATGATACCAAAGTCACTAAAATGCATGAAACTTCCCATATAATCATTCTGGATCTCTCTCTAGACTACCACTAATTATGAAGATATGCTTGAGGGAAAAAAATGAATACATAAACGTAAAGAAGGATGAATGCAAACTTGAGAATTTAACTTCCCCTGCACCACACAATGCTAAGGATTTAACAAATTACTCTTTTGAGTCTCAACTTGGCCCATGCTCTGTTTTGCAAAGCCAAGTTGGACTCAATTGCTGTTAATAGAATCTCCATCACCCAATAAATCCTCATCTGTAGGAAAATCAAGCTGTGACACTAAAACCATCCATTATTTAGATGAGATAACTATCTGTATAAACCTGGTCTCAGCATCAATCAAGGGTAGACAAGCACAGATGGCTTTTTTCTGGAAGTATTTACCTTTTCAGCAACAGCTGAAAGAGAATGGGGGGAGCAAGTAGGTGCAAATATCAAAATGCATGTTGATGGCATTTAAAACACCTATCTTCTGTTGTCCCTCATTCCAAAGGAGCTATGGCCATCAAGGAAACTAAAGTTTCTGGCAGTCTGCATTTGATTACCTACCAAGGAAATGCTGGACAGGAAAACAGGTGCCACAAGCACAGACCAAGGAGCCCACCTGAGTGGGGACAGCGAATCCTGCAGCTGTGGAGATCCCCACGCAGCTGTTACCCCACCAGATGGTCAGAGGAGGCCTGCAAAATACACAAAAATCTTTTTTTTTTTGCACATGCACATAACTCTAGAAGTCTTTCAGGGAGAATCAGGTTCTTGCAACAAATCAAAATTCAAAGATGACATCAGCAGTACCAGCTGTATCTGTGGGGTGATGGTCTGCATCAATCAATGCTTCCATGCATTTTCTCCTCCAAAGTAGGGCAACCTGGGGAAAATGCCACTAACACGCTGCATTCCATCTCAGAAAGGAGGGAAGTATCCCTTCATCCCAATGGAAAACACATTTTGTTCAGTAATCCCCCCAAGAGTGTGCATCCCAAAACCTGGTCCAGGGCCACACTCCAAATTTCAGGTAATTTAAATAACATCCAACAGCCTGCTGTAATTGCCTGTTCTGAATACTTTACAGAACTTACACAAAACTACAGACTGCTACCATAATGTAAATTTGTAATGGAGCTTAAAAGATAATAGTAATAACAGCATAATAGACTGTAATATATATATATATATGTCGTATATACTATGGAACACGGCATATTTTATACATAACCATGTATCTCATGAAGTTATATTAATATCTTAGATGCTGCACATCCTAAATTATCATATTAACATGTTATGTATATAACATGTAATATGTATATATGTTATGTATATAACATTACATATCCTAAAATTATCATATTAAGAAATATATCATTAATGTTAAAATACTAAGATACTGCTGACATTAATACATATTAATATTTATATAGACCCAATAGAAGGTGGTATTAATATATCATTAGTATGTAGTATTGCTTTGGTGTGTTGTATTGATAATTATATTAATGATATTGTTTTTATGTTATATATATAATGTATCTAATGATACTGGATATTAATTATGCATGTAATGATCTTGCATATTATGCAATATGTATATATTACACATACATCTGTGTATATGTACAGCTTGTACCTTTTAAGTGTATACATATATATATTAAACATTATATATACACACATATATCCATATACACATATACAAATATGCATGTAAATATATAAAATAGATAATAATATGGACTACATATATGCATAAATATAATATATGCATATAAGATACATATTTGTGTATACATACATATAAGAATATATGCATAAGATATATTTTACACAAATATATTTATACATATATATGAACATATGTGATAGATATTTATGAAAATATTAAAAAAATGTATGTGCATACATACATATATACATATATATACACTCATATATGTATATACATATATACACATATATACACTCATATATGTATATACATATATACACATATATACACATATATAAACATACAAACACACATATATATGCATATATATATACACCCATATATACACATATATATACATATATACACATATACACATCTATACATATATACATACATATATACACATATATACACATATATATATTTTATATATGTGTATATATAGGTGTATATATATATATATATTTACACACATATTTATTTATATAAATAACATCAGAAGCGTTTTTTAAACACTTCTATCAGGAAACTTTTGAGATAAACCACCCAGGCCCCGCCGGCGAGCCCAGCAGGGTACAGTGTATCCAGAGGCATCTTCATCATCCCCCGGCTGCTGGTGCCGGTACTCGCAAACCTGTAACCGGACCCTCCGCGGGGACCAAAGAGCCGGAACACCGCATCCCGGGGGGAGCCGCATCCCGGGGGGAGCCGCATCCCGGGGGGAGCCGCATCCCGGGGGGAGCCGCATCCCGGGGGGAGCCGCATCCCGGGGGGAGCCGCATCCCGGGGGGAGCCGCATCCCGGGGGGAGCCGCATCCCGGAGGAAGCAAAGCCCGAGGAAGCAAAGCCCGAGGAGTGGAAGGGCGAGTCCCCGTGTCCGGTCCCGCACGCACCTTTGGGAGCGGCGGCGGCGGAACGAGCCCGGCAGCGCCGGCTGTGACGTGACCCCGGCACGGGAAGGAAGCGACACCGGCCCGGGAAGCGCTCCCGGCAGCCCAGGGGGCGGGCGAGGCCCGAAAGGGAAAGTAAAATGGTAATAGTTATAGTAATCATGTCAATAATGGCAATGTAACAGCGGTGAGAGCAATAGAAGCGTCACAAAGATTTGTTAGTAGGTTGGAGGCTCGCCTGGAAATGAGGGAGGGAGGGAGGGAGGAAGGAAGTGGCGGAAGGAAGGAAGGAAGTGGCGGAAGGAAGGAAGGAAGTGGCGGAAGTGGCGGAAGGAAGTGGCGGAAGTGGCGGAAGGAAGTGGCGGAAGTGGCGGAAGGAAGTGGCGGAAGTGGCGGAAGGAAGTGGCGGAAGGAAGGAAGTGGCGGAAGGAAGGAAGGAAGTGGCGGAAGGAAGGAAGGAAGTGGCGGAAGGAAGGAAGGAAGTGGCGGAAGGAAGTGGCGGAAGGAAGGAAGTGGCGGAAGGAAGGAAGTGGCGGAAGGAAGGAAGTGGCGGAAGGAAGGAAGTGGCGGAAGGAAGGAAGGAAGGAAGGAAGGAAGGAAGGAAGGAAGGAAGGAAGGAAGGAAGGAAGGAAGGAAGGAAGGAAGGAAGGAAGGAAGGAAGGAAGGAAGGAAGGAAGGAAGGAAGGAAGGAAGGAAGGAAGGAAGGAAGTGGCGGAAGGAAGTGGCGGAAGGAAGTGGCGGAAGGAAGGAAGGAAGGAAGTGGCGGAAGGAAGGAAGGAAGTGGCGGAAGGAAGTGGCGGAAGGAAGTGGCGGAAGGAAGGAAGGAAGGAAGTGGCGGAAGGAAGGAAGTGGCGGAAGGAAGTGTCGGAAGGAAGGAAGGAAGGAAGTGGCGGAAGGAAGGAAGTGGCGGAAGGAAGGAGCGGAAGGAAGGAAGGAAGTGGCGGAAGGAAGGAAGGAAGGAAGTGGCGGAAGGAAGGAAGGAAGGAAGTGGCGGAAGGAAGGAAGGAAGGAAGTGGCGGAAGGAAGTGGCGGAAGGAAGTGGCGGAAGGAAGGAAGGAAGGAAGGAAGTGGCGGAAGGAAGGAAGGAAGTGGCGGAAGGAAGTGGCGGAAGGAAGGAAGTGGCGGAAGGAAGTGGCGGAAGTGGCGGAAGGAAGTGGCGGAAGTGGCGGAAGGAAGTGGCGGAAGTGGCGGAAGGAAGTGGCGGAAGTGGCGGAAGGAAGTGGCGGAAGTGGCGGAAGTGGCGGAAGTGGCGGAAGGAAGGAAGGAAGGAAGGAAGGAAGGAAGGAAGGAAGGAAGGAAGGAAGGAAGGAAGGAAGGAAGGAAGGAAGGAAGGAAGGAAGGAAGGAAGGAAGGAAGGAAGGAAGGAAGGAAGTGGCGGAAGGAAGGAAGGAAGTGGCGGAAGGAAGTGGCGGAAGGAAGGAAGTGGCGGAAGGAAGGAAGGAAGTGGCGGAAGGAAGGAAGGAAGTGGCGGAAGGAAGGAAGTGGCGGAAGGAAGGAAGGAAGGAAGGAAGTGGCGGAAGGAAGGAAGGAAGTGGCGGAAGGAAGGAAGGAAGGAAGTGGCGGAAGGAAGGAAGGAAGTGGCGGAAGGAAGGAAGTGGCGGAAGGAAGGAAGGAAGGAAGTGGCGGAAGGAAGGAAGGAAGTGGCGGAAGGAAGGAAGTGGCGGAAGGAAGGAAGGAAGTGGCGGAAGGAAGGAAGGAAGTGGCGGAAGGAAGTGGCGGAAGGAAGGAAGTGGCGGAAGGAAGGAAGGAAGTGGCGGAAGGAAGGAAGGAAGTGGCGGAAGGAAGGAAGGAAGTGGCGGAAGGAAGGAAGGAAGGAAGGAAGGAAGGAAGGAAGGAAGGAAGGAAGGAAGGAAGGAAGGAAGGAAGGAAGGAAGGAAGGAAGGAAGGAAGGAAGGAAGGAAGGAAGGAAGGAAGGAAGGAAGGAAGGAAGGAAGGAAGGAAGGAAGGAAGGAAGGAAGGAAGTGGCGGAAGGAAGGAAGGAAGTGGCGGAAGGAAGGAAGGAAGGAAGTGGCGGAAGGAAGGAAGTGGCGGAAGGAAGGAAGGAAGGAAGTGGCGGAAGGAAGGAAGGAAGGAAGTGGCGGAAGGAAGGAAGGAAGGAAGTGGCGGAAGGAAGGAAGGAAGGAAGTGGCGGAAGGAAGGAAGGAAGGAAGTGGCGGAAGGAAGTGGCGGAAGGAAGTGGCGGAAGGAAGTGGCGGAAGGAAGTGGCGGAAGGAAGTGGCGGAAGGAAGGAAGGAAGGAAGGAAGGAAGGAAGGAAGGAAGGAAGGAAGGAAGGAAGGAAGGAAGGAAGGAAGGAAGGAAGGAAGGAAGGAAGGAAGGAAGGAAGGAAGGAAGGAAGGAAGGAAGGAAGGAAGGAAGGAAGGAAGGAAGGAAGGAAGGAAGGAAGGAAGGAAGGAAGGAAGGAAGGAAGGAATCTTTTGCCATCACCTCATACCCACTTCTGTGCTGATGCTGCATTTTATTTGTGGAAATTTTATTTATTCATTTATCCTAGAACAAGGATGTCTGTCCCAGAAAAGTGCTGCCTTGTCTCTGCATGGCTCCACTTCCACTTTGTTCCAGTTACTTCTTGCTTTTCCAGCTCTGCCTCCAGAGCACAGTCCTGGCTGGCAGCTCCCCCACCTCCCTCACTCCATGCCCTCTGCTACGTACCAGAAAGCGGCAATCAGGCCTCAAAATCTTCTCCTCCCTCCTCCTGCAACATGGATTTTGGGCACCCACTCAGCTGGGTATACTATACAATGGAAACAATCCGAATTTTTGGAGGGCATCATTAGAGCACAAAGGGTCACAACAACAAAAGCACACAGGGAAAGAGCTGGGCCTGTTTAGTCTAGAGGTGACTGAGATGGGATCTTATCAGTGCATATAAGTATCTCCAAGACAGGTGCTAAGAGGATGCTCTTGATGCTCCATTTGACTACTCTGATGTGTTTCAGTTGTCAGGTGTCTTCATTTTCCTTTGTCCAGGAAAGATTTAAGTAAGAAATGGCAAGTGTCCATTGCTGGGCAACTAAAGCTGTGGGCTGATGTTTCGTTTCAGTGGCTGTATTTCTGTCAGGATTTTGGTTTTGTCATAATAGGCCGAGAGTGGGAGGGAAATCTTTTGGGTAGAGGCTCAAGTCAGCTTCCCCTCTTCATCTGTGCTCTGAGAAGCACAACAGCACACAGGGGAAAGGCGCTCCAGGGGTGCAATCCTACCCTGCTGATGTGACACGTGTAATTAACCAGCAGTGAAATTAACATGAGGGAGAGTCAGCTCTGGATCCTAGTGACTCCTTTTCAGCCACTGTCTTAATCCCTGCTGTTGAACAGAGATGTAATGATGCTGACAGCTGACACTGGCCTCTCTTTTTTCTTTATTTTTCTTTTTTTTTTTTTTTTCCCCCCCCACCATCAGAAAATCCAGGCTTTGGTGTTTGGCACTGCTACAGGACAGACCTGACAAGCCTCCCACAAGGGAACTGCTGAGCTGGCTCTCACCTGGCTTACACTTTCTCAGAAAGGGTGGGAGGACACTCAGAGAGAGGACAGAGGCAGGTTGGAAAGCAGGTTTAAGCAAAGAGATCAGCACGCTCTTGACATCTCAGATTAATTTTATCCCTCTCACACATCAAGCCTAGCCTTCTCTGGGACATGTGTCTGCAATTCCCTGAGGAACCTGGAGGAGACAGCTCCCAAAACCAGTTTATTTAAACAAAATTGCTGCTGAAGGCCAGAAGTTACCTGGCTGTGTTCCTTTCCTGCTTTCTTTTTCCTGGCATGTTGCCTAAAACAGTTCAATGAAACAAAACATTGCCTGGTCCTGCCAAATCAGAATTTCCTTACACTGCCACATGTGTTTATTGTTGTGCACCCTGGTGTGGACTGGTTCCAGCCTCAGATCAGGTTGTCTATAATACAGTATAAGTATGTAAAATTTAAAAAAAAAAAAAAGGTTGAAAGAAGATGGGAAAAAAAGAAAAAAAGAGAAATAATTTTAAAAAGAGGTTTCCTTACACTGCAAACATCTGCTTCGCAATTAACCAGTTTTGTTTTCTCAGGTTTTTGATACACCACTGTAGACATCTCAGCACAAAATTATCTCTGGTTTTAATCCAGTATTTATGAGATGAATCTTCTTAATCTTCATAGTGACAGATGCAGAAAGAATTATTACTTACAGCATGTCTCACTATTGCTGTGCTTAGGAATGAGACGGATTGCTGTAAAGTTTGATATTTAAAAATGTGTTCTGAGATCTGAAAGGAGTGCAACTCCATGCTATTTTTCATTATGGCACATAGAACATCTTTAAATTTCAAGGGCAGTTATGACTCCATAGTTGAATTTGCTGCATAGGTACCATGCTATGATGCACGTCTTACACTTTTTTTTTTTTTTTTTTTTTTTTTTAATAAATATCTCTCTTAAATAAAGTGTGGACACAGTCTCACAATCCAAAACAAAAAGAATTCATGTTCTGATGGATTACATTCAATCTGGTTCTCCTCCAGATTTCTATTTTATTTCTCTTTGTTATTTTGACTTACAATGACAGAATCCCAGGATGGTTTGGGTTGGGAGTGACCCCAAAGTCCCCCCAGTTCCCACCCCAGCCATGGCAGAGCCAGCTCCCAGTGTCCCAGGAGCTCCCAGCCCCAATGTCCAGCCTGGCCTTGGGCACTGCCAGGGATCCAGGGGCAGCCCCAGCTGCTCTGGGCACCCTGTGCCAGGGCCTGCCCACCCTGCCGGGGAACAATTTGTTCCTAATAACCAGGTTAAATCTACCCTTTTTCAGCGTAAAGCCATTCCACACCTCAAATCCTGGGGTCAGTTTTGAGCACCTCACTCCAAGAAGGACATTGAGGGGCTGCAGCGTGCCCAGAGAAGGGAACGGAGCTGGGAAGGGGCTGGAGCCCCAGGAGGGGCTGAGGGAGCTGGGAAAGGGGCTCAGCCTGGAGAAAAGGAGGCTCAGGGGGCCCTTGTGGCTCTGCACAAGTGCCTGGCAGGAGGGGACAGCTGGGGGAGTTCAGGCTGTGCTCCCAGGAACAGGGACAGGAGGAGAGGGAACGGCCCCAGGCTGGGCCAGGGGAGGTTTAGGATATCACGTTTATTAAGGATTATTATGCATTGGAACAGGCTGCCTGGGGGAAGGAATCATTTTGTACTGGTGAAAAGCGAAATTCTGAATGCTCAAGTTATTTGAGTACAGAAAAGGTGACAAATAGAAAAAATAATCACAGTGTCACATAATTCAGTAGCTTTAAAAATGAGCGGAGGAACGCCAGAAAAACACGCTAGAGAATTTGATGCTAATGTGAGAGAAAATTTTTGCTGTAAGAAGAACAGCTTTCAGAGATCCTAGCCTGAGGAAAAACACCTTGAGGAACATGCTTTACAAAAACCCCGTAATGTGTTCCTTAAATGATGAATGCCAGTGGAGAAGCATTTTCATTTGCATAAATGACCTGGGGAAGGGAAGGGAGTGCCTGGCCATGAACTCTGCACTGTCTGCCAGCCCAGGGATCATCCCAGCATTAAAAACATGATGGCACACAATTGACACATTGTGTAACAGCAATTTAGGCAGCACTTCGGATTTATTTACTTTTGTATCTCGCATTTTCTGTTGTGCCATTGCCACGGCGAGACATGGTATCCAAAAATTAATTTACTGAGCACCAAGAGAGCACTCGGTCCCAGGCTAAGCCAGAGCCTGCTGGAAATCAATGCTATTCTTCCTCTTCCCGTTCAAAAAGCTTTGGGTCAGGCCATTCTTCTGCAGGCAGCACAGAAAATAATTTATGGTACGTTTGCTCTGAGTGCTAAGACGGAGTTGTGCCTAGCAGCTTTGTTCACAGCAAAATTTATTTCACATAAATTCCAAATCAGTGGAGAGTACTTGAGGGAGATAATAGTTTTCATGGGATCTAGGATATCCAGGATAAAGAGTTATTTTCAAACAAATTAAATCTGCTGTGGTGTCAGCAGATGCCCTACTCCCCTCATCTCTGAGATTATGTAGTTGAAGAATAACGGGATAGTGAAATAATGTGGATAATTTTGTGCCATGTAAAGTATGTGAGGGCTGCAGCAGCCACTTTGCCAACCAAAACTATCCCATCACGTGCCCACTATGCCTTTGACTGCTCATAAGTGACACGTGAACAAACAGCATTTGTTTGGCATTACGAAGTGAACAGCAGAAATTCTATTTTACTCCTATACCTTCATATCTTTTTCCTAGAAGTATCTCCTCATGCTTTGTCTCCCGAGCCAAAAAGAGCCTTTCCTTGTAACATCCTGCAAGCCTTGTCACTTGAAAAAGCATTTACAGTTTGAAAGAAAATGAGAGGAAAGACTGAGTGTGAGGCTCTGCTATGATCTTCAAATTATTTTTCAGGCTAACAATGTACTTTGTAATGACGTGTTAGGTAATGAAGTACTAACGAATAGAAACTGTGTTTCTTTTATTTTCTTCCACAAACCATACAGGTTTGTAAAGGAAGTGGATCTTCTAATACCTCACACTCTTAATACTCCTTTCAATTTAATGTTACTATCATGCAAAAGTCGTTATTCCTAACTTATTACCCCACAGTGAAACACAAGTCATATCCTGCCCTTTTGCTATAAAGCTAACAAGAAATGTTAGAGTGTTAAAACTCTGTATTTTGAAGTCCATCTGAATAAAAGACCTGTGCCTTTACATTTGAAATGACAATTGTTTCAAACCTAATTGAAGTCAGCACGTGGCACAAAAATTCTATTCACATGATTTCTTTCTTTCAGGGATATTTTTTTTTTCTTTCTGCTGCTTCCCCACTCACTACCCAGTAAATAATTGACTGACTACCACCATAATCTATATTATAACCCATTCACTTTAATGACACGGGTGCTTTTTGGTAAGTGTTATTTTGCTTTGCTAAGTTTATAACAGCAGCAGTGTTGTGTTTTGTGTTGATTTAAAATCAATTATAAAATTATTTTGAAGTTAAAAAAAGGTGCATTTGACCCTGATACAGCAAAATGCTCGCAGTGGTCCAGCTGCAGAAGAGTTTCCAGGTCTAGGGACATGATGAGTGATTTTTATGATAAAATTTTTCTTTTATCAGTGGGATGGAAGATCAACAAAGCCAAATGGGTGCAGCTTCAAAATTCACACACAGCATGTCTCCTGAAGAGAGCTTTTCCAAAGCATGGGAATGATTTCCTTGTGGATTTACTGTTCTTTCCCTAAACAAGAACCTAAAGTCATGGAAAAATATCTTCATTTGCTGCTGGGCCTTTACCTGGGTTGTTTTTCTGCCCAGAATGTGATCTAGCAGAATGTGGTTTTACTATCATTTTTTTTTTTTTTTTTCCCACAGATGAGAACTCAGACTTTCTGTGTAAAACCTTGTGACACCAAAAATGTGTTGAGCCATAGATTGTCCTAAACATCTCATGAACTTGGTTTGACAGCAGCAAAAATCAATTGTGGTGTGTTGCGTGGATCTCTGAGTGGGGCTGATCCCAAACCCTGCTCAGAGTTAAAAATGTGGGTTTTTTTTCTCAGTTTGCAAGGCAGTGCTGCCCCTGATACTGCAGAGAGTATCATGATACATGATGGGCTAACTCCTGCCTGGGGTGTTGCTGTCATCATGATCCCACAGTAGAAAAGTTGTAAGGGGACAACAATATAAAGTGCCTCATCACACTTCATCAACTGCTCTGAGATCTGCATAAAATAAAAAGCCAGAAAGGACGGCAACTTTATTGCAGCAGCATTTCCAATTAAAGCAATCCTCTTGTAACTTGTGGACAGGTGCTGTAAAATAGGAACTCCCCATTTTATTCCTAATCAATGCAGCTATCCTACTCACCCCCTCTGTTCTTTCTGTTTGATTTAATTTCAGGGTATTTCATTCAGTACCTCACTGGAGATTCAACACTTCCTTGGAGAGGTTACACTGGAATTCCCACAATTTAAAAAAAAAAAAAAAAAAATGTGCAGGCATTTTGTTCTTTCTACCCAAAAGTCAATTTTTAATCCAGAAGTAACATTTAACGAGACTGTAGCTTTCAGTAGGCACAAAGGAGAAAGAAGTTACTGTCTTCTAATGACTCCTTTACCTCCTGATCAGCTCTGTGTGCAGGTGTGTGGATTACTGGGTTGAAAATAGCTAAAGGAGGGAGGATTCCACAATATTCACCTTTTTTTTCCTCAGTGCTTTCTCTGTCAGTGAATGGATCCTCAAACACAGGTTCAGCTACCGGTGTAAGCTGAAAATTCCTTATTTTGCCCATCTCTACAGTCCAAACGAAAATGTAGCTAGTTAAGTACTCCTTCTTCATTTTTTTTCTTCTTTTCTTCTTCTTCTTCTTCCTTTTTCCTCCTGTTTGTTTAGTTTTCAGTTCTTCAGGAGTAAGACATCATTTGCCTCCCTCTGGACTCTCCACTGCAATCCTGTTTTATCCTGTCACCATGGAATATCACCCCAGTGTGTCTTGTCAGGCTGGTAACTGGGCAAACCCTTAAACTCACACCTCTCCTCCACTGGTTTGTTCTCCAGTCTACCTAGATTTTGTCATACAACGCCTCTAAACCATTTTTATAATGTTATTCATTATTTATTTATTTGTAAATTAATTTGTTTATTGACTATTAAGCGTTTAAGATCCTCGTCCCCAGTGCTTCAGCTCGTCAGAAGGACTTTCTGCTCCTTTCCACTTGTGTTGGAGGACAGCTTTCTTCAGTATTTCAGAATGGGACACAAAACACGCAGTCAGTTGCTGCCTTTATGGTTTACTGTATGTATTGACCTGATTTTCTGTGGTCTTCTTCCACTTCCACTCTTGTTTCATACCCAAGAAAAAAGGGCCCTGCTGCCAGGCAGCTCCAAGGAGAGTTCTTGTTCATGAAGCTTATCTGGAATGTGCATGCTGCCCAGGCATCTAAATAATACAGCACATACTCAACAAAACTGATTTTTGAGAATACCTGCAGAGGTTTTTCTTGCAGTTACACTCCATTCTTACATTACATTTTGTGTCAGTATTGTGTGATGCATGTATTTTTATCTATTTTTTATTTTTTTTTTGTGAGAGAAAGATACTGAGACAATTGTTCTGAACAAGGTAAAAACTAAGTAGGCAAGAATAATTAGTGAATTCTGGGTAAGCACTGTTGTGCAAAGGATGAGCAGAACTTTTATCTAAGCAGTACAAGCAGAAAGCTTTATAAGACAATGCAGAACTCATATTTTGGCTTCAGTGGGGCTGTGTAGACAGGAATTTGGTGAGTCAGCCTACATGGAAAAGGAGCTCCATCACAGCTTCCTTGTAAAAAATTACTTTATTTTCCTGATTTATCTGATTTATTAATATCTCAGACATGATGCAAAACTTATTCCTTAGGGTGCAATCTAGGGCAGAAGGTAAAAAACTACAATCCTATTTTTATCGTCTTCCTGTTAACTAGTAGATACTGTTTTTTTGAGAAAACAGTATTTAGAGCTCATGCTGCTTTACAGCTTTTTTAATTCAGAGTTGGGTGCTAAGCAAAGTGCCTAAGCACTTGATCAATACAACATCACTGATCAAATAAATGAAGTAACAGATGAGATAACGAATCTGGATTGTGTTGATGATAATGATGATGATGATGATGAAGTGCAGTGTTAGTAATTTTGCTGCAGTAGTTTATTCTTTTAACTTAAGAACAAAATTAAACTGACATGGCTGAGATACAGTATTTGGGGTCTCTTTTTTAAAGTTTTTCCTTATATTTGAAGGAAGTCCAGTTTTGATGCTGTGATGTACCTCTGGTGGAGTCCTCTCAGGAGGCAAAACTGAGGCTCAAAATCTGTGTGTAATCATCTGTTCAAGGACTTCCACTCTGTCAGAACACAACAATAACTGTGATTCAAACTTTACATCCAGTACAGGTCTAATTATTTTAAAACGTGCCAAGGATTCTTCAGCCAGACAGTATAAATCCATCGAGGAGTCACGTTTTGTAAGTGCAATATGTAATTTTAATTAGCAGATCTTCAGTCAAATGAGCTTCCAAATGTTCCCTGCATTTTTTTGAGTTTTCATAGTACCATGTAAAATTTCAAGTACCTTTAGTCTTAGGTTTAATCATAACCATGGTGTGCTAGCATGGGTACAGAAACTCGCATTTTCTTCGGCTGTAAATTAACACAGCCTCAAAAACTGGTCCATTAAATAGCTGGCACGACATTTTTCCCACTGTCTTTGCATCTCTGATTACTTTCAGTGGCTGAAATGGTGTGCCCATAGAAACTCATTATTTTTAATTATATTTAAATTATTTTATGAAATTTATTTATTTATTATTAAATAAATAATAATATATTAAATTATATTTAAAATAATTTCATTATTTTTAGTACTACTGCTCTAACAGTTTTGGAGGAGTGGGGAATTTTGCATAATTTTATGGAATACCAGAAATAGTGTATATTACTGAATACAAACAAATAAAATTTCTATTAGTTATATTTATGCTTAATTGTGCAGACAGGTGAGAAGTTTATAAAGAAGATAATCATATATTTAAAGAGGAGTAAGTGCAAGATAAAAATAATTTTATTTGTTTATGCTTCAATTCTTACTTCAGTGTTTGCCACCCTTTAAGTTTTAAATCCCAAACACTATATAGGTGGTTGTGGTATATTTTAGCCCAGATAATCCCACTCTTTTGCATTCCATGACTTCTTCCTAGCAGCTGTTTTAGAAGTAAATATGGCAGTGCTCTACCCATAATAAAGTTACTTGAAATGCCTTTTTTTTTTTTTTTTTTTTTTTCTTTTATTTAGCCTAATTGCCATGAGGAGGTGGTGAGGCCTGGTTTCCATTCCTATTTTAGAGCCTCAGTAAAAGGCATGGGAGGCAGGAGAAGTGTAAACAATAAAAACTAATGAATCCAAAAATTTTAGGTACTGCAGCGAGCTGAGGTAGGATAATCTTCTATTTGTTATGTCTTTGTAGCAGTTTAAGGAAAAGTAATTCCATTCCCCTCAGCAAGGTAGCTATTAAAAAGCAGGAGAATTTGCTATTCTTGAAAATTATCACTGTGAGGTATTACAAAATCAGTATAAAGATGAGGAAGCACTTCCTCACTTTGGGATTTCTACAAGAAGCAACTGCAAGGCACTACAGTTTTTTTTCCCTAACAAGGTTATTTTGCAGCTTTGGTTGTAAAGCAATTGAATAAATGATTGACCAAGAGAGCTGATCTCTGCCAAGGCCATTTCAACACAGATTTACTCCATCAGTGCAGAGCAATTTTTTTCTGAAGAATGGCTGGGGAGAGCCATTTACTACTTAACCTCATCTTCATCCCAGGTACAGAAGGACAAGGCTGCCAGGAGGCATTTGCAGCTCGGCAACGAGGCAGATTTTAAATTAGGAACTCTGTGCATAACACCAGAACAGGTGGAGCATCAAGATCTTGGGGGGGACCAACTCCAAAATGTTAGGAGCCTGTCTAAATACGGCACGCACTAATTAAACCATTGACTAAAGCATCTGATCAGAATTTTGTGCGGTGGTAAGAGCGGAGAGGAAAAGTTGATGGGAGCTTGTCTGGCTCTGCCTCTGCGTTTTTTACTCCCTTCTGTCGTTCTGTTCGTGCCGAATTTCACTCCTCATTTTAATCATTTCCCTGGCTGCAGTCAAGCAGCCGTACCACACCCCGTAATTCCTCACCGGGATGCGAAAACCAATTCCTCAGCGCTTCCAAAAGGCATCACCGCAACTTTCCCCGCTGACCCAAACTCACCGGGCAAGAAGAAATGCAGGAAAAGTTCGGTTTTTGGCAGAATAGCGGCACCCTGTGGCTTGACTTCTCTTCGAAACATTTGAAATCCCTCCGACTTCCTCTGGTGCAGGCTGGTTATTACCACAACACAAGTGAGAAGTTATTTCAGAGTCCATGAAAGGTAGCAGATTTCTTTTTAGGGACATCGATGCTCTGCATGTAAGAGTGTAAAAATACGACTCCGTCTTCCAAATGCTATTAAAACGAAATTTTGTGTGTATTTATTTTCATTATTCACAGAATGCCATGAAGCCACCTCTGAGGTATTTAGAGGCAATTATATGCCCAACAACATGGAATAAAATTAATCAAGCTGACCCGGACCTCAAGTAGTGCTTCAGGCAGGCCTTTGTGAACCTAATCTAACTAATGTTTAGAAACCTAGCATGTATTATTTCGATTAATTTCTCAATTAAGAAGCCTGCTGCTGGTTTCTGCAAGGCCCTGTGTCCTGCTGGTTCAGTGCTCTGCCCACCTTCCAGTGCCACCCCCCTCCTGACACCTTTGGGTGTCACTGTCACTCACAGCGTCTTCAAAACATCCTGCCAAAAAAAGGTGAGGCAGTGACACAAAATTAGGCTCTGCTTGCACTCTTGTTCCTCCCTCTTGTTCAATTTATCCTTTGTTAACCAACCCTAGCATCACTGGGGTTGTTCCACAGCCTTTGTGATGAAATTACTTTATTAATGAATCTATGCAGGGGTTAGTGCTCTCCTCGGAAAGAACTGAAAATGTTGATGTGTTTCTGTTTTTCTGCTGGCCACCAAATTTTCAGCACTCAGCAGGGCTCAGCACAAGTCCCAGGTTTTGTTCCACCAGCACAGACACGTGCCTTGGCCATAATCAAAAATCAAAGTTACAATCAGCGCTCCTGCAAGAATAAATCGTAACTAAAACAAGCAGAGCAGTATGAAGGATTCCTACTGAGTTTTGGGTCGAATTTTCGTTGTGTGGGTCAAAACTGGGCTCTGCTAAGGCCATGCTGCCCAGAACCAGCCCAGCCTGTGAATCTCTTATATCTGCAGGTTTTTAAGCTCATATAAGTTTTATATGCTTATTGCACATGCCCCAACCTGATTTTCCACCCATATTTCAGGGTTTTGTCTCGTTTTCTCATTGAAGCAGGTGCTGAACAGCCCCTGCTAGCTGACATTTTGTCTCAGATATATTATAATCTGTATTATTTAGAAATTAGAATCACAGTTCCAGAGCAGCAACTCCCCCTCCAGTTGGGGCTGGGGTGGAGGCAACGCTACCAAGGCAAGAAATCCCAGAGCAACCTGCCAACAAGTGTAAGAAAACCAGGAGGATAATAATAAAATAAAAAGAGGAAGGGAGCAGAGAGTGTGGTTGGTGGGTGTACAACTGCTTAAGTGAGAAGAAAGAATATATTTTTATTTTGTTTTTCTTTTTTGACAGCTATCAGATTATCCCCTCTATGCAGTGTATGTACCTGACTTGCTTTAAAATTACTGTACAGACTCTGTGTCAGGTGAGATACAGCACTGCAGATCTCAGTGAGTAATTTGCCCTAATGACAAGTTAATTGGCATGTTTAAATACTAACAGCTGCTGAGTTGTTAGCAGTACTCATGGGTTCATGTTTTCAATGTTCAGTGATGCCAGGAACACCTTTCAGGTTTGAGCTGCTGGATGTTCCATCAGAGGCTTGGGAAGCAACTCCATGGCAGGAAATTTACTGAAGAGATCCCGAAAAATAGATTTCATTCTTCAGGTTTTTTTCCAGGAATTTTCAGGTGGGGTTGTGAAAGAAAGGCACGATTTTAAAATAAACATAAGGTTCCTTAAGTACTTTTGAAATCGTTTATCCACTTAGGTTTTGGTGCAGCACAGAAATGATAATTTTGACACATTAGAAGAAAGCACAACTGAAATCTGTCAGTATGACATTTCAGTAGCTGTGCTCCATCCTGCCTGTAGATAGCGTTGGATGGATCATTAACAGTTCAAAACTCTCTATATTTAGGTCGTCTGAACAGACACCAAAAATCTGAAAAAGGTGTAGAAAAAGATTTTTAGGTCAAATCTGCTAGCATTTAATGTAAAATGCACGAAGATAATAATGAAATAACCATTTAAAAAAATCCCAATATTCAAAATACATGAATGCAATACAAAACATAGCGTATATGTTTTTTGGGTTTTTTTCAAAATTAAAAGTTGTATTTCATGTTAAAAAGCATTTTACCATTAGCAAGCACGTAGAGTTTCCTGTGCTGGGCAACATGTGAGGGGTAGATGGCAGACAGCCTGGGTAGGTTTTTGCAAAAATTGCTGGAAACATAAATGAAGATTCTTACGCTAACATATAATGCTTCTTTCTAAAAATTTAATGATAAGCTGATTTATATATGTATAGGTATTTATATTCATCTCATAGACCTAATAGCTGCTTTGTAATCAAGTATTAAATAACGAAAAAACTAGTTTTAAATTTACTCTGATTTATATTTTCTCTCTGAAAATTTCCCGATCAGTAAGACTGAAGAAGTGTTGCTTTTTTTTTTCCTTCATAATCTCTTTTTTTTTTTTTTTTTAACATGTTATTACATGGAAAAAAATATTTATGTAAAGTGCCACCACCAGTATGGTTGTACAAATACATACTATTCTTAGAGGTTCTATGCATTATAGTTGGAAGTAGCCTAATTATAATCTGTAGCTCACATCCAAGCCTGGACATTCAGTTTTAGGAAAGCTAATTATGAACAGAATAAAAGAGATGGATCTTTCATGAGAAACTCAGGTCAGGTAAAGTACAAAAAACATTTTAGGCAAAAGCATTTTTTATTTTTAGACACTAAAAAAGCCCACTTTTCCCCCCTCTCCTTTTCTCAAGGAGAAGAATAAAACTCCTTTAACACTGGTAGCTTGGAAAATTCTTGTCCTAATTTACAAAATGACTCCTCAAGAATTTTATTCAGTAGAAGACTACACCTCATAAATAAATAAATGTAAATAGCTGCTTAACATAATATAATTTTATCTACAGATATCTCTGCTTCACTGTAACAGTGATTATTTATATAATAAAAATATCTATTAGTATATAATGGTATCGAATGTATTTAACAGTAGTAACATTCTGTTCATGGACTTTTGCAGAGAACAAAGACTAAAGCTGTAAAATAATCCTTTTACTGTAGATGTAAAAACACTAAGAAATGCCTTCCAAAGTAAGAACTCTTCCTCTTAAATATTTTTTTTTTTTTCACCTAGACTTCTCCATGAGACAGGAATGTCTGCTTTAGAGTGTATTTTGGAAGCCATACTTCTGCTTCCATCCAGAGCCCTCTGAACTGTGCACTGTAAAAAAACACAGAGGAGGGCAGTTTCAGCCTAAAATCTCACTGCCAGTGCAGCACCTGGAGCTAAAAATCAACACAGAGGTGTTCACACTGATGTTACTTCCTCTGTTAGATTTGTTTATTGCAGCATTGGGGATGGACTGGTATTTTCTACGTAACAGCCTTGACTCCTTTCATCTGGAGAAACTGCCCAAAGAGCCTCCCTTGCCCCTAAATGGTTTCCTTGAATTTTGGATATTGTGTGTACTTTGATGCATTACAGCATTAAATGGAGTGGCTGCAGCCATTCCTGAGACAGCATGGTGAATACACAAAAAAAGGACTGTGCAAGCATTCCCATTCTGTTTTACTTCACCTTCTCTGGATGTGGATCTGCAAGGCAACACATCAGCTTCTGCATCTTTCAGATGCTGAAGTGCAAAAATAACTTGTCATTTCTGCTTTATTATGTGGGAGAAAGCAAAGGTGATAGCCTAATTTCCAGAGTGATGTGAGCGTAGTAATTAGATAATTAATAATTAAATATATATATATATAGATATAGATATATAGATATAGATACAGATATATAGATGTATAGATATATATATGGGATGAAATAAATAAACAAACCCCATGGTAATAAATGAAGTTATTAATGAATATTGACCTGTTGAGTCCAGACACACACTGAAGCCTCTGTGCCTGATCTACTGCCCCCAAGAGTACGGTGATTTTGTTATCGAGAATGCTGTAAATACATAATTGCCTCATTGATTTCCTTCCCCTTAGGTACCAACATGAACAGCAGCACAGATGAGCTAATTTTTCTGTGCCTCAGAGTTCCAGGCAGCATCTCCACATTTTCTTTGCAATACTATTTCCACAGGATTCGAAGCTCTGAGATGATAGCCAATAACCAGTGCCACCTAGTTGAACCTCAGGCTACTGAATAACGTTGGGAGGAATGTGACACTTTTGCTTTTCTAGCCTGGCAGGCACTTCTGGTCTTTCAGACTTCCAGCTCTGCCAGAAAATGTAGCCATTAATACACACCAGTTGTGTTAAACTGGAAGAACAATCACCGTAAGTGTTTCAAGCTGAATTCGAAATGCAAAAGAATTAACCCCAAACCACAACTATCTTTCAGAAAAGTAAATAAGAAAACACTAAATCTTCCAGGAGGGTTGATTAAACCCTCCATCAGTATGGTCATTTTTCTGCTCTGAGGATCAATTTGTCTAAGAGGGTGTAATGAATTATTTTGATTTTAGTTTGTTTGGTTTTTTTTTACTTCTTGTGGGATCTAAGTACAACTTTCGCAACACTTAATATTCTTATTGAAAACTTCATTAGATTAAGGAATTTTTTGTAAGTAATGGGGTTAGTTATCACCTCAAATACGCTAATATGTACCATTCACATACGGAGAGTCTGGCATTTGAACAGGAGCAATCACAGTTTTACATTAGACATCGAGTAAGTAAAATTGTAGGATTTGTGCTGACCATAAGCACTTCTCCAGAGTAGGTGAGCAAGAACTCAAGGGGTGTTTCTGCAGTGTAGAGGTTGTCACATTTACCTCTCATGCAAACATACACTGCTTGGTAATGGGGCAGAAAAAACTTAAGTTATTTTCAAATTTATCAAGTTGGACTCAGTGATTTTAAGGGTCTTGTCCACCTTAAATGATTCTAAGTAGAGAAAGCTCAGGTTCATCCATTGTCACCACACAAGTGGAAATTACTCTATTGGATCTGAGTCCTGCTTTGGTATGGCTGATGTTTACCTATGTTCTTTCTCCTTTTTGTGTAATCTCTCACCCTAAAATCCCATAATTATTGCTGCAGAAGAGCAACCATCTTCCCAGAAATAAAATTCTATTAGCAAGCTTCAAGAATTTGAAGTGGCAGGTTGTCAGAGCCTAGTGCAATCAGATATTTTGGGCTGTTTTCCAAAGCACTTGGAGTTCACTGATAATGGGATGAAAAATTATTTTTAAGAGGTGATATTACAGAACAGTGAAAGGAAAAAAAGGTCATCTGCAATGGTGATAATCTTTATTTCCAAACCAGTCTGTTAATTTACATTACACTCTCTTAAAAATAAAAGGAAGTATTTTAACTAAAGAAATACCCTTAGAGACATAGTTTCAACTGAGATGTTAAAACAGGAAATTACAAAGAAAAAAAAAAAAAAGAGAAAATTAATATTTTTAAATTTTGTCAGTTTTTCCCCTACATGTTTGAGTAGCTATTTCATTTAAACTGCTACTGGGTTTGTTTTCCTTATCTGTGCCAGGAATCAGAATTCAAAAATGTCTTTGAAATCCATGGGTGCTGCATTGATGGGGAGGCAAATTCTTTGGAGCAATATTGTGCATGTAATAATATATAATACAAGAAATAATGCTGATAATTATATATAATACAATCATATTTATATGTATAGTTACATGCATTTTTTTTATATTGTATATAACATCTAGGGTTACTGTGACTTAAAGCCAACAAAAGTTTGGACCTTACATACACAGTGGTTCCTGTTACTGCAAGGCTAATACCAACTATTAAATAAATAATATTTATTTAACAATAAATAATAATAAAATAAAGGCCATATGATAGCTTGATGTTCAACAGTACAAGCATGTGGTAAAGCACATCTGATTGATTATGTCAGTGACTGTGAGCTATTTATGGCCCAATGGCTCCAAGGGACACAAGTAGTTGCATAGGCTAGAAATTGTTTATGCCCTCCCTGGGAATTATGATTACTGCACACTGCAAAGTTAATAGACAAAATTTGGTTTTGGAGAAGAATATGCACTGCCATCAGGGTGCTGTGGTGGTTTTTCCAACACCAGTGTGTGTGTGTTGGTAAGAGTGAAGATACTGAATGTTAAGTAGTTGTCCCAAGACCCCAGAAAGTATTTTTTTTCCACCTGATAGTTCATGAATGCTGCTGTAAAGTGAAGAAAGATTGTTTCCACATAAAAATATTTTAACTCTTACACAGCAGAAAATTTACTAATTCCAGTACGGAATGTCCTTCTTTATTACCTATGTTTTCAAATCGTATATAATTCTATTTAATATTTAAAGTTTTCATCTTATTTTTTTTCACTTATAAATTTGAATGCCAGTTTTGTACCCGAAGCCACATAAGAAAATTTCAGTCAGCACTTTTTTAATTGTCCTGTTTCTCTCTCATGTCACATGGTTATTACATATCACACCAAGACTGCCACCAGGGATCATGCCCAGGATTTTGGCCAATGCTGCTTTTCCTCTAAGATACTAAGAAATTGTTAGAAAATATTGTCTGTCTTGAAATGAAGGATGGACGTGCTTGAAAAACTTCACAAATCAAATGCTATTCTTGCATCATCTCTTTCATACGATTTCACTTAATCCGTTCTCATTCCTCATTTAGTTTATTATTTTTGCTTTGACTCCTTAGTATATTTGCATTTATTTCACACCTTGCCTCCTTTCCCTTTTTTGCACTTTTGCTCTGCAATCTGCTGTCTCCAATCCCCCAAACCTTCACCTTTAAAGTCTAGGGTGCGGCTGTGATCACCCCCTTCATTTTAACTAGGCCTTCTAAAGATCATTCCGGGTCCAGTGATCCCCTTTTCCGCTCTTTTCCTCTTCCCTGCAGCCTGAAAGCGAGCAGCAATGCACTCATCACTGAAAAACACTGCAAGCTTGAGGTGCTGAGGGAATGCAGCACCAATCTCTTGGAGGCAGAAGAATGATGACACCACTCGTAGCTCGTGGTTGTATCACTTCTCTCCTTCATCTTCTGAGCAGGAATATTGCAGAGGGAGATAATGCCATGGCAACACAGAGAGGTTAGTCTCCATCTGACCTTGTGGGCAAGAAATGCCATGGGGTGGACATCCAACAGGAAAGAGCTCGGTGGACAAGTGACCAGCACGTGATCACCCCCCAAAAAAGGACACTGAAGTACGGTGCTGACATGGCAATGTGTAATAGCCCACTTAGAGAAGAAATACTACATAAGGACATAGTGTACAAAACCAGTTTGCTTTTTGCAATAAACATTTCAGTATCTTCACCACCCTGTAAATCAGCTGACACTTTACAGGAGCTGAAATGAAGCCCGTGGTGCCCCAATCGACCTCTCCACAGGACTGAAGGCAAGCAGCCGAGAACAACGGGGAGTAAGGTATCACAGGAAGAAAAGGACTTTGAAACTTATTCTGAAAAAATGCAACAGGAAAACTGAGCCTACAGTTTGGAAGGACTTGTTACGGGCTAAAGACTGTGGTTCGACTTTGACTAATGCAATGTTTCTGACCCTCAGACATGGGACGCTTTGGGGGTTGCTTTGTGGGACCAAGGTGATCAAGGCACACCTGAAAACCCGAGAAAGAACTCTTGTGCCACCTTAACAACCCTTCTGTGCCCCCACTGAGTGAAACACAAGGTTCTGATCGTAAGCTTGGCGAGGCTGTGGGAGGAGAACCAGAGGATGACCCCTGGTCCCCTGATCCATTTGATCCAGAGGGGGAGCCTGATCTTTTCCTCCTCCCTATCTGCATGAGCTGTGGACAGCAGTGAGAAAACAATCTGCCACAGAGGGGAATGCTGATTTATTGCACACTTTTCTGGTCATTCACCAGCCCAATCAACCACCTAGGATGGGAAGGCTTGCCTTAAGCTATCATAAAAGAGCTGTGTTGCTCTGCCTTAGCCAATGGCATCACTGCCCCTCTTACTATTGGAAACTGAGGTGAACTCGTATGATCTGGCACCTCAAGACCTTTAGCAAACCGTGCCACCTATCCTGACAGGTACACAATTCACTGTCTGGATGTCAGAATGGAGCGAGCTTTGCGCTATTCAAGCTGCTGACAATTTACAGCAACCCCAAGGGCACATCCTGACCTACAGGTGTTGAAGCACTTATGGGAGACGGAAAACACGTGCCTACTGCTAGAGAGGCTCAGCTGCCTGCTGAAGCCCTTTGAAGAGAAGAAGAAGCTGACTTGTGGGCTTTTTGTAAAGTGACAGACGCTGGTCTCACTGTGTTTGTTAATGTAAGATTGGTACAAGGAACAACACCTCTCTCATTCATCCCATTGGTGGCACAAGATAAAAAAAAAAACTCTCAGAACATCTGTGTCACTGTTCTGAAAACTAAAATCTTATTTATACAACAGTCATTGAGGGAGAAAAGTTTCCCTGAAGACTTTCCCTTGGGAAACAGACCAGCCAATGAGAGCCCCAAACTCTCTCAGGCTCAGAAAGTCATGTCCACACTCTCCCATTTTTGTTATTGAGAAAACAAGTGAAAACAGCAACTCCTGCACGATCTTAGGAAGATCACTTCTCTTCTCCATCTTCTCAGAAGGAATATCTCATCCTCTAACCATGAAATTGTGGACACAGTCTGGACTGTAAGTGCAAATTTTGCATTAAGTGCAGATTCACTGCATCAGAGAAACACTTTTCTACGCAACAGCTGGGTAAGTCGTGTTATGTATTTTCACACCTAATCATTTCTGGATCAAATTATTTGGCATTACTGGAAAAGTAAAAGATACTGAAAAGCTACATAAGTAGATGATACTCTGACTGTTTACAAACATGTATTTTGTGCTTAAATAACTCTTTTTCTCAGTAGACAGTGTTCAGTACTCCTTTTCAGGACTTGTGCTCTTCCTTCTGAAGCTTTACTACTTCCCAGTGTCACTTATGTATGCTCAGAATCTCTTGTGGATGTACGTAAGTGCCTTGAGCTGCTGACACGGGACAACAAAATCCCCTTTTGAGTTCTGCTCAGTGTCTAGAATTCAGATATTCCATGCAATACTTTGGAAGTTTTTCTTACACAAAGACAAACCAGATCAAAGAGACCATTATTTATTTTTGTAGAGAATCATTCTAGTTCAATTTCTGACGGCTTTTTGAATCTATTAACTTTGTATCAAAACAAAGCTGGCATTAGTTCAATTACAGTGAGATGACAGAAATACCTCGGTTATGCCTTTTTTCCCCCCCATAGCATTTTGAATATATTGCCTCCAAAAATTACTACAAGTATTAGTATTGCAGCTATTACAGCTGTGCTGCTTCCTCACACCCCACCGTGACAGCAGAGTAAAATCCAGCCACACTTCCACAAATAAAAAGATGCAGAAAAAGGCAAAGAGTAGAATCAGGGGTGCCTGACGGGAGCTGGGGCTATCCATGGCTGGTGCTGAGATGCTGGATGGCCGCTCCTTCTTGGTGCCAGGTTGTGCATTAGTAGGATGAACCTGGGGCAGTTCGCAGGAGCTTGTCCGAGGCACAGTACAAGCTGATGTGGTGCCGAGGGAGATCGTGGCAGTAACACCATAGACGTGTGGGGACACCAAGTGGCCAGAGGGACTGCGTGGGTTTGGGACGGCTGTGGGCTGTTGGCACCGAAGTCCTGCCGTGTGAGGGGATTTCAGGGGCACAGGAATGTCGAGAAAGTTGTTCTGAAGCGGGTAGTGGGTTTCCTGCTGATGAAAAGGGGCTGGGGGTCCCCCAGATTTCTTGCAAGGTTGGGGAGCTATTCGCAGGCCTGGTGTCACTGGGGCCTGAGTCCCTGAGCAGTCTGGAGAGCACAATGGTACTGAGATGGAGACCTGGCCACCAAGTCCCCATTTGGAGATCAAGTGGTGACTGCTGCATGGCCAAGAGCTGGTGCCAGCTGGTGCCAGAGCTCGTCTGTCACCTGCAGGTGGAAGCGGAAATGTCCTTGCTGAGGCCCTGGATGGGCAGAGTTGCAATTTCAAGACATTCAAACATTCAAAAACTTAAAAGTAGAGCCTGAAAAATGCACAAATTGTATTTCTTTTTACCAGGACTCCAAAAACTCTGTGACAAAACACAAACGGGATTGTCTAGTCACACAGTTTCAGTTCGGTGGGAAATTTCTGAGTAGGTGGTTTAGTCCAATGCCATGTCCTCTGCCGTGGGGCTCTTCTTTTGTGGATGATCTTTTTGCTTCTCCTCCTCTTCCAGGCCTCCCCAGTGTTATTTGTCTTTTCTTCTGCTTTCTCTGGCCATCGTCCTTATGTTGCCTTTATGAGTTTGATAAATGGTTTTATATTGTTTGCTGGGATCCACCTTGGGCCTGCCCCTGTGGAAACACAAGCACACCTTCTCCCACCAGGTTATTAGGGGGTAGGAGCCCATTACTTCTTTAGTTTTGGGGTCTTTGTTCAACACAGGCAGTTTGTCTTTTAATTGTGCTTGGGTCAAATTGGAGAAGTGCCTGATGATCAGTGGAGATCCCTGAATGAATTGTTCAGAAAGATGAACCTGTAAAGCACCTTCACCAGTCTCTCAATGGAAGATACTACCTGGACTCCCCCCCTCTGCTGATCAAGGACTCATTTGATGGAATGGTGGGGCCCCTCCAGAATGGATTGTCCTGTTGGGGAATGGGGTATGCCTGTGTTATGCCACACACCCCACTGATTTCAAAATAGGTGGAACTGATGTGAGGTGTAGGCAGGGCCATTGTCTGTTTTAATTTCTTGGGGGAAGGTGGAAAAAGCTAAGAGATAATGCTTGATGACATCTTTGCTTTTTTCTTCCGTGTGGGTGGAAGCAAAGACAGATCCAGAGGATGTGTCAATGGACACATGGATGTATTTTACATAGCTGAAGGAGGCAAAATGGGTCACATCTGTCTGCCAAAGCTGGAGACTTTGCAGTCCCCTTGGGTTGACTCCAGCTCTGAGACACAGGAGAGTATACGCCTGACAGGGCATGTAGCCACTATGGATCTTGCCTGCTCTCTACTAATTTTAAACATTCTCACTAGTGTGGGTACACTTCGGTGGAAGAACTGGTGTCTTATTTTTGCTTGTTCAAACATGTTTGCCACCATGGCTAGGGCGCCTGCTTGCCTGTTACCTTCTGCAACAAAGCTGGGAAGGCTGGAATGGGACCTTGTCTGCATAACATAGTGGGGTTTTTTTATGTGGGATGGAAGATAAACAGGTAAGTAAACTATGTAATTTGGGATTTGAAATATCTTTTAAGATGAAATTTTCTGCCCTCTGAAGTACCCTGGCAACATAGGCCAAATCAGTGACCAGATTAAATGGTTAATCAAATATGGAGAATACTCTGACCATTGCTGCTAATTTGGTGATCTGAGGAGACCCACGGACGATTTCAACGTTTGACTCCCTCTGCTGCATAGACAGGAAGAGTTATGGAACTCGCGGATCCATCGGTGAAGGCAGTCAGAGCCTTTAATGGAATTGAATTTCTTAGGTTTTGGCACCAAATTGAAAGCCAGATTGAACAGTTTAAGAAGATTAATTGAAATGAAAGTTGTCTGGGGTAGCTATCTAATGCATATTGCAAGGGCTCAGAAGTTTGGAGTAACCAATTTAGACGGTCAGTGGTCAAGGGCAAATAAATGTTAGTGAGGTCTATCCCTGCCAGGGCACACAGGCGGGTCTTAGCCTTTATTATTAGCTGAGCTATCATGTCTTGTGCTGCTGTGATGGTTCTGCCAGGCTGGTGGGTTCTAAAAGCCCACTCAATTCTTATTACAGATATCTGGGGATCCCACTGAAATGTGAGTGTGTACTATTTGGGGCCGGTGCTGAGGATACCTAAGGAGAAAGGTATCTATGGATAGTACCCGTGTGCCTGCCTGGTGTTTATGCCATCAGCTACCTTTTCTACCAGTGCCCTGGCCTCTGGTGTTAGGGATCACGGAGCATCAACATCCTCCTCACCCTTCAAGAGGTGGAACAGTGGTGTGAGGTCCTCGGTACTGATCCCCAGCAGTGGACAAACCCAGGTGGTGCTCCCGAAGAGACAGTGTAGATCTCAGAGGGTCCTTGGATCATCCTTGATCTGTAGAGGCTGGGGCATGATGATCCTCTCTGCAATTGTGAGGCCAAGGCACTTCCACAGGGTGGTGTGCTGGATTTTCTTGGTGATCTCAAACCCCCTGCTCTGTACAGCTTCTGTGACATCTTGAAGAGCACAGTCTAATAGGAAACGAGTCCCTGCACTGGTGAGAATGTCATCCACGCAGTGGAGGATGATTGCATTGGGGTATTTCCTCCTAATAGAGGACAAGGTTTGGGCCACAAACCACTGGCAGATTGTTGGTGGGTTCTTCATGGCTTGTGGCAAGACTGTCACTGTGTTGTTGCAGAGCTGCCTGTCTATTTAAGGATGGAACTGAGAACACAAATTGGGGGCATCATCTGTCTGGAGCAAGAGGTTAAAAAAACAGTCCTTCAGATTGATGACCACCATCTGCCCATCCTGGGGAATCACAGAGCCTGAGGGCAGGCCAGGCTGGAATATCCTCAATAACCTCATTGCTCTTTCTTATGTCTTGCAGGAGCCATCACCTGTCCTTGCCTGGTTTTTGAATAATGAAGACAGGCATGTTCCAAGGGATAACAGATGGGACTATGCAACCCTTGGACACCTGCTCCTGCATGAGGGACTGCAGCACCTTTAATTTTTCCTCTGGAAGGGGCCACTGATCCATCCATATGGGGTTCCCAGTCTTCCAAGTTAACTGGAGGGTGGTGCACTGCTCAGTGGCCCTGTCTAGAAATCCAGTGGTAGGGTGAGGATTTCTAGTTGTGTTCCCCAGTGCGATAATAGGTCCGTCCCTCAGACCACAAAAGGTCTCACTGTGGCTACTCTGCCCTCAGAGCCCTTAAAGCAGATGTTGTCCCAGCTCCTGAAACTGGTGGTAGCTCCCCCAATGCAAAAATGACCCCAGTGGCTGGTACATGGGACCATTCCTTTGGCCACTTGGAGCAGGAAATGGTAAGGGACATCCACTCCAGTGTCCAACATTCCTATGAGGTGTGCAGTTTTCCCTTCTGAGATAGAGCACACTCTGCAACACATCTACTGTGACCCAGGATCGGAGCCCACATCACCTGTGGATCTGCAGGCATGGTGCCAGTAAAGCCAAAGGTAAGTTTGGGTAACAACAGTGCCCTTGCCATGTCAACGCTTCAAGGATTCCAGGAACATTTCTAGGTCTCAAATGAGCAGTTGATGGTTGCTAAAAGGTATTTGTTGTGTAAAAGCCTCAGTCTCAAAGGCGAAGAGCTCAGAAAGTTAAAGTCTTTGCTGAAAGCTTTTGGCACAAAGTCCTGAGTTCTGAGCAGCAGCTCTCTGGTATAAGGTCCCCATGGTCGGGGCAGCAGCTTCTCAGCATGGAGTTCTGTTGTCCTTGCTGTCCTGGGCCACAGAAGCAGTTGGTGATGATGATGGAGCTGCTGTTCTTCCTTCAGTCGTTCTTTCTTCTCCGATCCCCAATACAGGAGATTAAATTCATGAATTATCCAATCAGCTGAAAACATCCTTCTAAAACAGTATTTAATTCTAACGTGCAAAAGCAATGTTCTTTTTACTTAAATTTTACATATAGGACATTATCTGTTTATGTGAATAATCCTATCTGTTCTTATCCAAGAACGCAAACTATATATTCACTATGTCTAGGGCTAAGTTAAATCTGTGAAGGGTATCATCACTGAACTTTAAACTGGGTAATAAGGCTTTCCACTAGCTAACACAGACTCATAAGGCACTTAAGCTATATGTTTACCTACTTAAAACTAAAACCTATACTTCTACTCTACATATATGGTTTAATATATTTTAATAATTTTCTCTCTCTAAGGAGCTCAGAGACGCTTCTATTTTGGATTCCAACATTGCAGATGAAGAGAGAGGGGTTCAGGCATCAAACCAGAACTGTGATTTCCTGTGTTGATGACCCCAGCACCAGGCCTGCCAGCTTCCCTGCCCAGCTCCAGAGGCTGATTGACACATACTCTGCAGCTGCAGGACAGCTGAAAGCTGACACCCAACCTGCTCATCCCACAGGTGATGCCAGCCCCACTCTTGCAGCAAACAAAGCAGCGCTGCAGACACCACAGCAGCCCCTCAAGCAGCACCATTGCCATGGCCACCCCACACCTCCGGAGCCAGCGAGGGACGTGGCACTGCCACAGCACAGCCCCAAAGAAGCCTGCTGCCCCAAGCCTTGCCTGGCCCACAGCCTCTGGACACGGCACCTGCTGCCAGCAGCCCTTTGGCCCACACCTCCTGCCAGCCCTGCCCTTTCTCCCCTCGCCTCTACGAACAGCAGACACGCTGGGCAGAGAGAGAGAGACAGTGCCCCACGCATCAGCTCATCTGCAGCAACAGACAGGATTCCCTGCAGCATCATCCCAAGGCCCTGCTCTGCCACCACAATCACACAGGACAGCACCTGCACCTACTCAGCTCAAAAACCAACAGCACACAAGCTCAACACAAAGCTGCACAAAGCACAAACAGAACTCATCGGAGGTCTGGACACAGAGCTCTGCTTCCTTACAGCTCTGCACCCACAAATATCCACATCCATCTCTCCTCTCGGATACGTCACACCCACTGGGAAAAGAAACCAACAGAGCCAAGTGCCCCAGGCATGAGCCCCTCTGCAGGGTTGGGCAAGTGTCCATGCAGAATCACCCCATGGCCCTGCTCAGCCCCTGCTGCCGCGGCAAACAGGGACTGATCCATTTACATCAACCAAACTAAACCCAGCAAACTCCATAAACTTGAGAAAAAATGTTCAGGATTAACCAATCAATGCAATAATCAAGATGTAAGGACTTCATCCCATTGAGTCTCTCTTAGGTACATCCTGTCAGCATCTGCACCTGCATCTCCATTCCTGCCATGTCTGCCTCTCAACTACAACTCTGCCCCCATTTAGGGCCATAGCAAGGACACATCCCCCTCCACCTACACGGGACACAGGACCAATCTACTCCACAGTCAGCTACTGTGAACTAAAGCACATCTCTATTGGCCTGGCTAAGGGCAGCATGCAGCATGGGGGGGGTTAACATCACACCTCCATGTGTGACGCTGCTCTTGGCTGCACCGGAGCTCCGGGCTAGCTCTACGGTGCCACTCCGGCACGGGCAGTCACCACGAGTGGGGAACTGCAGGGGAAAGGCGATCCCACTGCAGAACCTTCAGAGCACCGAATCCTGCCGGGCTCTGCCAAATCGGGCGTCGTGGGTGGTGCCAAAAGGAAGGAGGAGACTCGCTCAGCTGTCATTCCTAGGAACAGCTTTATTCGGGAGAGTGGATGAGCACAAGGGTCTGGGCTGGGAAAAAGCAGGACCGAGGAGAACCCAGAGCACCTCTGTGCACTGGGTTTTATCTCAGGGGCGGGCACAGTCCAGGGTCCAATGGGAGCTCACAGAGGGAGGGGTAAGGGGAAGAGGTTACAATGTTAGGGACCAATGGTGATACAAAGAAGGCGGGAACATAACGTAACAACCAATAACGTGACAAGGAAGGGATGATATACATGGAAGGAGCTGGAAGGAGAGGTGGGGTTTACAATGATGGATGGGGAGATGGGACAGGGTAAAGGTGATTGATGGGGAACATTAAGGAATACTGGCAGGGGTTTACATAACAGACAACTGGAACCAACCAAAGCAGTAAATGGGGGAGAACCAGGAACATACCAAACAGATCAAAGACTAACAATTAGAACAGAACTGAATAAACATACTACAATACATGTGCATCTCCACCACACTCATCTTACAGAGATTATTTACATGTTTGCCATCCGCCTTGTTTGGTTATTGAAATATTACAGTCTTAAGGGGTGCGGCTTGTATATAAATTGTGGTTTTATTCTCCTACAGCTACAAACACAGCACACACTCTTACCATCTAACACATTCATCGCAACTACTTTGCTAACGCTTCCTATTTTTTATTATTACAAATTATCTTCAGTATTGTGATGCTTCTTCTACAATTCGGCACCAATTGCATTCCTATACTTTTACTACACATTTCCACCCTTGCTGACCGTTCTATTTGTCATTAAACCTGACCACTTTGCCCACAAGTCACCGTCAGGCCACCCTGCACCCCGGGAGCTCCCGCCATGGGAACTGAGCTCCCACTGCCAGGCTCCCCCTTCTGCAGGCCCGTCTGGGCCTCAAGGGCCAACTCCCATTCCCCCTGCGCTTCCTCAGGCGGCAGCGCTGCTGCTTCTGCCCCCAGCCCGCGCTGCTCCAGGCAGCGCCCATCCAGCTTACCCAGCCGTGGCCAGAAGGACATACAGGCTGTCCAGGAGCCACAGCCCCTCTGACAGCTCACCTCTGGATGGGCCACGCTGCTGCTGAAGGCTCCTACTGCTTTCTCACTTGGCTGCCCACTGCTGACAGCACGGCCATCGATAACTACACAGAGGCCTCAGCACCAGCCCTGCCAGCTCCCAGCTTCCCTGCCCAGCTCCAAAGGCCCATTGACACATACTCTGCAGCTGCAGGACAGCTGGAAGCTGACACCCAACCTGCTCATCCCACAGGTGATGCACTGTGTCTGGCCTCTGGCCATTTGGAAGAAAAGTAGCCAAGCTCTTCCTGACTTGGATCTCTATGGGGAGCACTGCCCAAACCAATGGCTTATTCTGCTCCTGACACTGCAAGGAGGAAATGCCAGAACGCAGAGCCTGTACTTGGCTGCACATCCAACAGAGCCAGGAATCGTAATGTACTGGGCACGCCATGGAAGGAATTTTCATTGCCCAGTCTCTCTAGGCAGATGCTGCTGGTCCTCTTCTGTTCTGGGCAGGCCTGCAGTGGCTGCTGAGGCTGCTGCGTCCAGAACAAGAACCTGCCTGCACACAGAATGGAAGAAGTGCCAAGGTCTCAGGCACCCGCCCCTTCCCATGCCCAGGACACACAGGCTGTCCAGGAGCCACAGCCCCTCTGAAGGCTCTGCTCTGGGATGGGCCACGCTGCTGCTGGAGGCTCCTTCTGCTTTCTCATTAGGCTACTCACTGCTGACAGCATGGGCATAGATGACCACACAGAGGCCTCAGCACCAGCCCTGCCAGCTGCCAGCTTCCCTGCCCAGCTCCAGAGGCTGATTGACACATACTCTGCAGCTGCAGGACAGCTGAAAGCTGACACCCAACCTGCTCATCCCACAGGTGATGCCAGCCCCACTCTTGCAGCAAACAAAGCAGCGCTGCAGACACCACAGCAGCCCCTCAGCAGCACCATTGCCATGGCCACCCCACACCTCCGGAGCCAGCGAGGGACGTGGCACTGCCACAGCACAGCCCCAAAGAAGCCTGCTGCCCCAAGCCTTGCCTGGCCCACAGCCTCTGGACACGGCACCTGCTGCCAGCAGCCCTTTGGCCCACACCTCCTGCCAGCCCTGCCCTTTCTCCCCTCGCCTCTACGAACAGCAGACACGCTGGGCAGAGAGAGAGAGACAGTGCCCCACGCATCAGCTCATCTGCAGCAACAGACAGGATTCCCTGCAGCATCATCCCAAGGCCCTGCTCTGCCACCACAATCACACAGGACAGCACCTGCACCTACTCAGCTCAAAAACCAACAGCACAAGCTCAACACAAAGCTGCACAAAGCACAAACAGAACTCATCGGAGGTCTGGACACAGAGCTCTGCTTCCTTACAGCTCTGCACCCACAAATATCCACATCCATCTCTCCTCTCGGATACGTCACACCCACTGGGAAAAGAAACCAACAGAGCCAAGTGCCCCAGGCATGAGCCCCTCTGCAGGGTTGGGCAAGTGTCCATGCAGAATCACCCCATGGCCCTGCTCAGCCCCTGCTGCCGCGGCAAACAGGGACTGATCCATTTACATCAACCAAACTAAACCCAGCAAACTCCAGGAGCTTCAGAAAAAATGTTCAGAATTAACCAATCAATGCAATAATCAAGATGTAAGGACTTCATCCCATTGAGTCTCTCTTAGGTACATCCTGTCAGCATCTGCACCTGCATCTCCATTCCTGCCATGTCTGCATCTCAACTACAACTCTGCCCCCATTTAGGGCCATAGCAAGGATACATCCCCTTCCACCTACACGGGACACGCGAGGAATCTACTCCACAGTCAGCTACTGTGAACTAAAGCACATCTCTATTGGCCTGGCTGGGGGCAGCATGCAGCATGCAGGAGGTTAACACCACACCTCCATGTGCATCTCCACCAAGCTCATCTTACACAGATTATTTACACGTTCACCATCCGCCTTGTTTGGTTATTGAAATATTACAGTCTTAAGGGGTTGGGGTCGTATATAAATTGTACTCTTCTTGTCCTACAGCTACAAACACAGCACACTCTTCTCATCTAACACATTCATCATAACTACTTTGCTAATGCTTGCTTTTTTTTTATTACTACAGATTATATTTGTTATTACTGACGCTTCTTCTACAATTTGGCACCAATTGCATTCCTATACTTTTACTACACATTTCCACCCTTGCTGACCGTTCTATTTGTCATTAAACTTTACCACTTTGCCCACAAGTTCCCGGCAGGCACCCCTGCACCCTTCAAGCTCCCGCCATGGGCACTGAGCTCCCACTGCCGGGCTCCCCCTTCTGCAGGCCCGTCTGGGCCTCAAGGGCCAACTCCCATTCCCCCTGCGCCTCCTCAGGCAGCAGCGCTGCTGCTTCTGCCCCCAGCCCGCGCTGCTCCAGGCAGCGCCCATCCAGCTTACCCAGCCGTGGCCAGAAGGACATACAGGCTGTCCAGGAGCCACAGCCCCTCTGACAGCTCACCTCTGGATGGGCCACGCTGCTGCTGAAGGCTCCTTCTGCTTTCTCACTTGGCTGCCCACTGCTGACAGCTCAGGCATAGATGACCACACACAGCCCCCAGCACCAGCCCTGCCAGCTCCCAGCTTCCCTGTCCAGCTCCAAAGGCCCATTGACACATACTCTGCAGCTGCAGGACAGCTGGAAGCTGACACCCAACCTGCTCATCCCACAGGTGATGGACTGTGTCTGGCCCCTGACCATTTGGAAGAAAAGTAGCCAAGCTCTTCCTGACTTGGATCTCTATGGGGAGCACTGCCCAAACCAATGGCTTATTCTGCTCCTGACACTGCAAGGAGGAAATGCCAGAACGCAGAATGCCTGTCCTTGGCTGCACATCCGACGGAACCAGGAATCGTAATGTACTGGGCACGCCATGGTTTGGAAGTTTTCATTGCCCAATCTCTCTAGGCAGATGCTGCTGGTCCTCTTCAGTTCTGGGCAGGCCTGCAGTGGCTGCTGAGGCTGCTGCATCCAGAACAAGAACCTGCCTGCACACAGAATGGAAGGAGAAGTGCCAAGGCTTCAGGCACCCGCCCCTTCCCATGCCCAGGACACACAGGCTGTCCAGGAGCCATAGCCCCTCTGAAGGCTCTGCTCTGGGATGGGCCACGCTGCTGCTGGAGGCTCCTTCTGCTTTCTCATTAGGCTACCCACTGCTGACAGCATGGGCATAGGTAACTACACAAAGGCCTCAGCACCAGCCCTGCCAGCTGCCAGCTTCCCTGCCCAGCTCCAGAGGCTGATTGACACATACTCTGCAGCTGCAGGACAGCTGGAAGCTGACACCCAACCTGCTCATCCCACAGGTGATGCCAGCCCCACTCTTGCAGCAAACAAAGCAGCACTGCAGACACCACAGCAGCCCCTCAGCAGCACCATTGCCATGGCCACCCCACACCTCCAGAGCCAACGAGGGACATGGCACTGCCACAGCACACCCCCAAAGATGCCTGCTGCCCCAAGGCTTGACCTTAACCAAGATGTTAAGGACTTTCTCTGTCCCACTGAGTCTCTGTTAGGTACATCCTGTCAGCATCTGCACCTGCATCTCCATTTCTGCCATGTCTGCATCTCAACTACAACTCTGCCCCCATTTAAGGCCATAGCAAGGATACATCCCCTGCCACCTACTCGGGACACGCGAACAATCTACTCCACAGTCAGCTACTGTGAACTAAAGCACATCTCTATTGGCCTGGCTGGGGGCAGCATGCAGGAGGTTAACACCACACCTCCATGTTCATCTCCACCACGCTCCTCTTACAGAGATTATTTACATGTTCACCATCCACCTTGTTTGGTTATCAAAATATTACAGTCTTAAGGGGCTGGGGTCGTATATAACTTGTGCTTTTTTTGTCCTACAGCTACAAACACAGCACACTCTTCTAATCTAACACATCCACCATAACTATTTTGCTAACGCAAAAATTCATCGTTTTTTCATCATTTTTATTGTCATTCCTAATAATTGAGTTTGTGTAAAAAAATAGTATTCCGTTCCCTCCTAGACCTACATTCACATTATGGTTGCAGCCAAACCTTTGGCTCCATTTTAGTCTCTCTTATGTAGACCCTGTCTCCATCTCCAGCTGCATCACCATTTTTGCCACGTTTGAATTTCAACGACTGCCCATCCAGGGCCTCAGCAAGGACGTTTCCTCTTCCACCTGCAGGTGACAGACAAGCTCTGGCACCAGCTGGCACCAGCTCTTGGCCATGCAGCAGTCAGCACTTGATCTCCAAATGGGGACTTGGTGGCCAGGTCTCCATCTCAGCACCATTGCGCTCTCCAGACTGCTCAGGGACTCACAGGCCCCAGTGACACCAGGCCTGCAAATAGCTCCCCAACCTTGCAAGAAATCTGGGGGACCCCCAGCCCCTTTTCATCAGCAGGAAACCCACTACCCGCTTCAGAACAACTTTCTCGACATTCCTGTGCCCCTGAAATCCCCTCACACGGCAGGACTTCGGTGCCAACAGCCCACAGCCGTCCCAAACCCACGCAGTCCCTCTGGCCACTTGGTGTCCCCACACGTCTATGGTGTTACTGCCACGATCTCCCTCGGCACCACATCAGCTTGTACTGTGCCTCGGACAAGCTCCTGCGAACTGCCCCAGGTTCATCCTACTAATGCACAACCTGGCACCAAGAAGGAGCGGCCATCCAGCATCTCAGCACCAGCCATGGATAGCCCCAGCTCCCGTCAGGCACCCCTGCCTGAGCTCCCGCCATGGCGACTGAGCTCCCTCTTCTGCAGGCCCGCCTGGGGCTCAAGGGCCAACTCCCATTCCCCCTGCGCCTCCTCAGGCGGCAGCGCCGCTGCTTCTGCCCCCAGCCCGCGCCGCTCCAGGCAGCGCCCACCCAGCCCATGTATGGCGAGCGGCACCAGCACCCTGCCACACACTGGACACTCCCCGATCCATGTGGGATCACCCACAGGTGCGGCCACTCGGCATCCCCACAGCCTGGGCTGCACTAAGCCGGGCACCCAGGAACCCAACAGCGCCTGGGGACAGCACCCTCAGCACCCCCAGACCTCACGGCCATGGGGGAAAAGCTGTATGGGGTGGCATGGTCGGGTTTTAGTTGCGTGCGGGACTACGAATGTGGCTTCTCGGAGAAGGTGCTGGAACGTCCCTCCCCGTCCCGCAGAGCCGATGGCGCCGGGTCCAGGACGCGCCCGCCGCTGGCAAAAACCGAGCCAGGCAGCGACCGAATTAACGCTTCCGAGACAGCATGTTCAGATAGGGAAAAAAAAACTTTAAAAGTTCAATATTTCTTGCGAATTATCCTAAATATGCGAGAATATATGTAAGTCGTCCTGCTCTTCCTTCGGGAAGCCGCTCTGGCGAGGAGCACATGACGTTTCTTTTTCTGTAAATTTCAATCTCCTGACGGGCCTGCGTTATTAGTCCCTCATGGAGGGAACTTAAGCATTTAGTTGTTTGAAAAGACGACTTCACTCCTCCACAACCTCTTGCGTAGGTACCTATCTTTCACTAGGCCGAATAAAGTTCCCCATGGGGTCCCCACACAGCTCGCACTTTGCCTGCATGTGAGCTGAGGGCAGCGACCCCGGGACTGAGGGGAGGCAGCAACCCCGAGACTGAGGGGAGGCAGCGCCCGCTGACGGCAGCGATCCCGGGACCGAGGGAAGGCGCACCCGCTCAGCACGGCGGCCCGAGCGAGAGTGGCGGGCGGAGCGCGGGGAAGCGGTTAAAAGTGTCTGTGGGCCTGGCCGGGGGCGGTCCGGGGCTGGCGGAGGAGGGGCTGATCCCCGCCGGCCGCGCCGCTCTCACCGCCCCTCGCTCAAGTCCCGGCGGCGGCGGCTCCCGGCGCTGGCTCCCGGCGGCCCGGCGGACGGGGAGGGCGCCCACGGGACAGGTAGGCACTGACCGGACTTGTCCCGTCCCGTCCCGTCCCGGCCGCAGCTGCCGGGTGCGGCAGCCTCGGGGAGGAAGCGGGGGTGAGGCAGCATCGCTCCCGGAGCGGGGTTTGCCCTCGGCAGAAGCATCCTTCGGGCAGCGGGTGGGATGCGGGGCTGCCCGCGGTGCCTCCGCCTATGCAGAGCATCCAGGCGTGTTTGTCCCCGCGTTCGTGCGGGGTGACAGGATGGTGGGGCGGGATGCGGGAGAGCTGCTGCGGTCCCGAGAGTGGACGAGTCGGTTCAGCTTCTCTTCAGAGCACTTTTTTTTTTTTTTCTTTTTTTCCCGTTAAGTGTCTGTTTTTAAAGGTTATGCTTCGTTTTCACGGAAGGCTTTTGGCAGTCGTGAGCAGAGACTGGAGCGAGTGTACGCACTGGAATAGAGGGATGCTTGTGTATAGGTGTAAATTAGCGTGACCTGCACGTGAAAATGCACATCTGTTTAATACCTTGATTCCGTTCCAGCATATGTCTCTCAGCAGAAGCTGCCTAGAGAAATTCTCAGTTGTGTGGTATCCTGCACAGATTTTCTTTTGGCGACAGTAATAGTAGCATAAACATTTCCTATTTTGTCTTTCAGCCAAGGAGGAGGTTCAATCTGGAAATGTAGGCACAAATCAATTAGGAAAAATACTCAGCTGCCTTTCCTCGAATGAGCTGGGAATGGAGAGCTTTTGATAATCTTATTAATTACTTAAATGTTGCTGCCAGTCATTGAGTACTGAAAAGTAGTCAAAGTGAGCATGCATTTCCTAGAATCACATACAGCTCTGAAGTTTTTCCAAAGTACCAACTTCTCTCTACAGAGTGAGTTTAAAACCTCACTTGGAACGTGTCATCAGTATAGAAGATGCTTCATAGCTTATTTTATCAAGTTGGTAACTGAGCTTTGGCAGCAGTGTGTTCGAAAGCTGATTAACATAATGACTGTCTATAGGAAAAATGTTTTTATCCAGCATCTTGGAAGAACAAATAACAAAAAACCAAAAAGACAAGTCTGGAGAGTAGCATTTGTTTCCGAGCAGATAAGCTGCAGATCTTTTCTGAAAGTCTTGCGTTCTTTGATTGAGTAGCATGTCTGATGTGAGACTGAAACTGAAAGCTGGCTTCAGTTGCCTTGTCAACATCCCTAAATGGTATTTGTGCCTGTCAGGAAAATTAATCCACAAACACCAGAGGTATATGTCCAAAAAGGAGACAGAGGAGTCCTTTTACTTTATTCGAATAAAGGGAGAGAGGCCATGGGGCATTCCCCTGAGGTCTCTCAAATTTTTGGAGGGCGCAGCCTCCCTTTTATCCTAATTCCCGGCCGCTTGTCCCTTCTCTCTTTCCCCATAGGCTCAGGGACTTGAGAGGTACAGACTTCCCGGAACGCCAGATACCTGGGATACCTTCCCCCCGCCCCCCCCCCCCCCCCCCCCCGACAATGCATAATCCCTTCTTAATTCTAAACTCTTGTGGAATTGATGGTGCTCTTTCAGTGCCTCTTTCATCTTTCAGTGGAATCTATCCCATTGTTTCTGTTGTCTCTCACTGATAGCTGCATCTTATCAGCAGACCCACAACTTGTTTGTAAAGACAAACCTGTCATCCCTCTCATGCCCAATAGCACAACACTTGGAGGAAAGCATAAGTAATTAGGTATGTGAGTTCTTCTTGAAGTGGAGGGAGTGGGGATGCAACTATCTGAGCTGGAGACAGAATTTAGGAAAGTACCAGGCTGGGTGGCCAAATAACTGTATTGCTTTCTACTTACTGGCCCTGCAAATGAAATCATATTAGCACGTCTAGTTTGATTTCCCATCTCAAATCAGAGAGACCAGCTGGGCAGGTGTGCTTCAGATGTTTAATAAGATGGACAAACTGTAATTCAGGACCAAGTTTCTACTTATTTGCCTGTGTAACTCATGCTGCACCTGCATGGCATCAATATATGGCACATTATGTAATAAACTTCATTGAATTTTTCTTACACAGCCAAACATGTGGCCTTGTCACACAATCAAATTTAGATGTGTGTTGCTCCCACAGGGGGTTAATCAGTGGCATCATATTAGTTTTAGAGGTGCCATGGCTTTGTGCTTTGCTCCTTAGTGTGTGGTTGTAAGTCTGGAGTGTTACAAGTCTCTGAGAGAAAAGAGCAGCTCACCCGACTGGCTATGAAATTTGTATCCTATGGACATTGGGGATATATCCACATTTGGCAGATGTGGACTATGATTATAGTCCCTATCTGGCAGAAAAAAATCTAAACTGCGGGCAGCTCGGTGACCTGTGTGAAGTCAGCTGGCTGTGTCTACTTAATTTCCCTGGAAATAGAGTTGCCCTTTTCTGGTGTATCAGGTGGTAAAACGGTCCAGATGTGGCACAGGTCTGTAGGGGCAGGGCTGGCTGTGTGTTTAAGTCCCCAAGAACAGAAACTGTACTACCCTTGTGTTGGGCAGGAGGGAGATGCCTTAGCCCTTTGTATATAAATTTTACCATTTAAGTGTCTACTTAGATAGCTAATGCCATCATTTTAAGCGTGACTGGTGGGGTGGGAGTGGGAAGACCTGTCCAGGGGTGGTTACAGTGTTAAAGGAGTTGTTTTGAGGTGAGCAGAAGGGTTTAGCCAAGTGAAGTCCTTTGCTGACTTGCATAACCATGTTTTCCACAATCAGCTGTTCAGCTGTATGGGTACACGCACCCCCTAAGGAAGCAAGTGCAGTTAACAAAAGCAATTAAGTCATCTATGCAAAGAACACAGGAACTGTGCATTAACATACTTAAGTTTGATTAACATCTAGCAGGGTTTGGAGTGGGCTTTTGACTGCAGCTGGTAAGGATCCCTTGAATTTATATTCCAATTACTTGGCAGGAGTTTTGTGTAGTTTCTCTACATCACTTTTTCTAGTCTAAGCATTTTCACTTCTTATTAGGGGAAGCAGGTGGCTTTTGAGGAAGGTAAAAAACAAATTCTTTGTGTATGTGACACAGTTTTAGTCTAACCAAAGATAAACTGCTTTAAAAAACCCAAAGTTATGTAGACAGTGCTGTAAGATGGATGTGATCCCATTTAGTTTTTTAATTTATTTTAATGGAACACAGTGTTGATGAGTAGTGTTTCTTCAGGTATGGACAGGAATGGTGTAGTGAAATGACAAAGTTCTTGCATCCTTACTACTGTTAAGTGGTGTCTTCCTTGATGAATGATGCCAGTGGAATCAAATTTCAGTATGTAGCAGTTATGGTATTGACTCACTGCCAGGAATTTGATCCTGATTTTTAATATTAACAGATTAGTTTGTCAGTAATTAGTACTGACTTCATATGCTCCAGTCAGCATAGCATAAATGTAGATATAACTGCAGTATTTTTTCATCTGTGTGAAGAATCTGTGTCTTGCTATTCCAAATGAGGGTTGTTGTTTTTTTTACTTATGAAAAGAGTATGTATCATCCAAAGCCATCTGTCAGAAAACTAGGAGAAATATTCTGGGGTGGGATTTGCTTTACTGGAATAGCTTTATTGATTGTGTCAGCATTCATGTTAATTAACCCATTCAAACTGTCTGGTCTTTAATTGATGTTTTGCCTGTGTAAGGATTTGTGGTTCATGCCTTTGGATGTACATGTTAGGTTTATATTAAACTGTGGACAGCCATCTCTTCCAGTTTTATCAGTGTTTTGTATCTGATTAATTACTCATAGTCAGCAGTGAGATACTAATTCTGAGGTTTTTTAATGTGCAAGACAATGAGAAGATAAAGTTAAAATCATGTTTTTTGCTATGAGATTGACTTGCTGTGTGACCTCAGGAAAGAAATTTAATTTTCTGTTTTTCTGTTGCTGTAAAAGAACACCCTTCTCAGCCTACCAGATCATTTTTGTTGAACACACAGGGGTGCAAGTGTGTGCAAAATTATTTTTTCAAAGAAATTGAAAGACTTCATATTAGTATGTCATTTTAGAATTAGGATTACTGGCACGAAGAGCTGCAGCTTGTATGGTTGTAGTGTCCACCCTTGCAGCCACAGGAGATACACAACAGAAGAACAGTAGCAAAAAATGATCTTGCCTTTTGTGATCTAAACTCCAAGACAAAAGGCAAGAGGAAATAAGGAGAGACAATGAAATAACAAAGACAGGTGTCAAGTTAAAGTCTCCTTCTTCAGGAAAAGTCAATGGAAGTTCATACATTTAAAGGAATTAATAATAGCTGTTTTTCAGATGAGGTTCTTCAGATATGAAATGATGAAGAACTATTTCTCTGTGGTACCAGTATCTTACCAATGATGGCTGGAACCAAGGCCTCACCAAACAAGGGGTCAGCATCTTGTAAAGTACTGGAAATGCTGGGTATTGGAAGAGGCCATGAAAGGCAAGGGCCATCTCAGAGAAGTCATGACCTTAGGATGATGCAGAAGGTGAATTTGTCAGGCTGGACAAGAGGAGACCATCAAGGGTTTTGTGGTCTGGGTGGAATTGTCCAGGCAAGAGTCAGGGTGGCCTTGACGCATCGTGATGATGTTTCTCTCGGGCAGTGCTCATCTGGAAGGGTCTGCAGTGGAGGGTGTAGAGAGGGAGGAAGGCTGGCTCAGGCTGCTTAATAAAGAAAAATGATCCAGAGGAAGGATAATGTGTGTTTAGGGTACCTGGCACACATATGAGCAGTACCAGGGTGGAACACCAAACCAGGGCTCAGAAGAAGTTACGTTACTTTGATGGACTGCAAAGGAAAGAAAAATGAGCTGGACAGAAGATGGTACATGAGCTGGTAGCTTGTTGTTCCATGCACAGCCCATTTCTTTCGGGAAGAAGCCGTTGCTTCCCAAAGTTTTCTGCACATCACAGGCATTATGTCATGAATTCTTCCCACACAGTGCCTGTTTCCTTCAGGGTTAGGTCTTGTCAGTCCTCTTCAGAGTGCTGTATTTCAAGAGTAGCTGTACAAGACAAAAATTTCCAGTACAAATTTTTTCAAGAGACAGTACAGGCAGGAGGATGTTGTTCTTAACATGGTTTGGTCTCAGCCCTGTGAGAATACTTTCCATGAATGAAAGCAGAGACATCCGTGCAGGGTTTCAATGAGTTCAGCATGTTTAAAGCAACTTTTGAAGTTTCTCCTGTACGGAAGTCTTGTCTATGTATTTTTCAGGATTTTTTTTGGCAGGGGAGAGGTTGGGTGTTCTTGGGGAATTTAAAGGATTTATAGAGCAAGTAGTAAAATAACATTGTCACCTGGCAAGTTACTTGTCTTTGTCCTGTGGAAATGTTTTGATTTTATCTTGCAGGCATTTTTCTGAAGTGCAGGAGAAAAATATTCAAGGTGGAGATAACTTTGACTTGGGTTTTTGGTTTTTTTACCATCCCCCACATTGTGTTATTTGGAGCACAATTGTCTGCTGTCATAGGGTCTAGGAAAAGCGATTTAAAGTGCTTTAAATAAATGATGGTTATATTACGTTACTTGCCCTGCTCTTCATGTGGCCCATAGAGAAGCTTCATAATCGGTTGATTTGGATGAGAGCTTTTGAATCCTGACTTTTGAAGTTTCAGCATTGCTGGGCTGATTAACTAAAGTGCAGCAAAAGAGTTTTCGATCTCAGGGCTCTGCCAAAAGGAGCCCCCAAAGTGAGTGTTCTGTGTGAAAGCATGCCTTGCAGTTTGAGCCCAGAGTGACAATGATTGTAACACAATGCTGCTCATGTGACAGTGAGACAAAGAGCCCATTATGCACGGCTGACTGGCATCAGATCCTCCAAAAGCCAATAGTCAGACCAAGCTTGATCACCCTGAGAATGTGAACACACTGGAAGCACTTGCACGTTTTCAAAAAAAAAAAATAAAAAAAAAATAAAAAGACATGTGTGTTTGTGTGTATGCACATGCCACGGTCTGGTTGAGTTTTAAGTACAAAATGACATAATTGATTTGTTTATGTTTTTTTAGAAGCTGCTGTCAGGAATCAGCAAAACACATGTAACATAGCGTTCAGAGCAGACTTAGTGGGAATAAGACGGAGTATGCCAACAGGCCAAGTGGATCTTCCACTTCCTTTGCTTCTTTGCTCCATTGCTTCCTTCTGTGTGCTTTTCTGCATGTGTAGCTGAGTTTTAGTCTCAAGTGTTTACAAAATTTTGGTCTGTCAATACACACATCTTACGATCTCTGGAACTTCAGCACAAATAATGGCTGTGTGTGTTTGTGGGAAACATCTGTTTGGTGATTTATAAACCCTCTTCAAAGGGTTCAAGAGCACTTGATACTCGAAGAAATATCCCTGACAGGTTGTGAGCTGTTGCAGTCTTGGTCCCAAAGGCAGACAGTGCTGGAAATCTAGCAAGTAAATAGGACACAGCAGTTGGAGTGGAGAGCTCTTCAATTAGAAATGTATTTGTTTAAAAACAGCTGGTTTGCCTTTGCAGCCTTGAGGGCTGCATTGACTTCTCCAGCACATGGGAGGTGGCACCTGATGATAGCCAGAGTTACTGGTGATCACACCCTGCAAAGAGGTTTGGCTTTATTCCCTAACTGTGCTGTGTGTCACTTTTCCTTTTTGCTGTTTTCCACCATAAGAAAAATCTCACAATCTGCACAGGCTGCCTGAATCCATCACTGTCACCACTGAAAATCAGAGGCTGCCTCTTTCATATCCTCTTTTTGCCTATGAAAACCACTCTTAACTCTCTGGTCTCCTTCCCTCCCAACTTCTTCCTGCTTAGACAGTGAAAGTACGAAAGCAGAATGACGATTTGGGCCTCTTTTTCCAGAGCTGTGTGTGGGCTCCTCCGGGTCTGGGGGAGCCCCCTCGGGATGGAGCACAGGACAGGATATTTACCAGCAGCACCACCGGCTCCCCCGTTTAACTCGTGGCTCTGCTCGCTCCGTAATGGAGCTTTCCTGCCTTTTTAATCCACGCCACATGCGGGTGACCCGAGCAAACCCTGTGGGAAGACAGAAGCCCTGTTGTGTGTTTGTGGAGCAGTTGCTCGGAAGCTGATGTACAGCTGTGGCCGGGCTTGTTTGGAAGTGAAGAGTAACTTGATCTTTTAATCTTTTTTTTTTTTTCTTTTTTTTTTTTCTCCTTGGTCTTCATTTTTTTTTTTCCCCCTTCCCCAGACTGATACTGCAGATAGCAACTGTTTCTGAAGGGTACCTGCCAGTGAGATTGAAATGTGTGTTTTAAATTGAGGGGTAGAGTTCATGAAGATTTTATCAGACTGCAAAGAATGTCATTTCTGTTCGTTTGTATTTTTAAATTAATAAATTTAGCTAGTTTAATTCATTTTAAAATAAAAGGAGTAACTGTACAGAGGATCCAGTTTTCTTACTTGCATTTAGTAAACCAGGAGTGACTCAAGCGAGATCACCGAACTTCCAGAGTAACTGAGTTGAAAGTTCGTAATGCCAGACCCATTGTTGATGCATTTTAGGGTTTGTGAAGACACACACATCTGGGTCATCCAAATGTACCAAGGCTGCCTCCACCAAAGCCAGAACAACTGGCCTCTTTTAATAGATAATTAAATTTTCTTTTAGACAAAAGCAGAATTGCCAGCACTGTGATGGACTCTGCTGAGAGTACATACGGTGCTCCTTGTGCTTTAGGGTTGGTCTGGATTAAATGGTCTACACACTGCAGATTCTGCTCTGCAGGTATGCCACAGGCCACCATCACTTGAAAAGAGAAGATGGTGCTGAAGAAAAAATATCACTTCTTCCAGGGAACTTGTTTAAACTCTGAATCCAGGAAAGATTGCATTTTTAATTATTGAGTAAGGAGATTGGGTGAGTAGTTGTTGAAATAGTAAAACAAAAACACAGCAAGAGAGAAGCTTCCTTGTTTTAAGTATCCCCTCTTCTTGTCAGTGGATTTTTCCATCTCCATAACCCATTTCAGAGAGCTGTGAGACTTAATCTCATCTCTGGAACAATATTGTTCCTCTGCAACATTAATGCTTGTTTTAGATATGCTTCATTCTTTCTTGCTGAACACTAATTCATGCCAATATGCATTATGTATGAATAATCACAGCCAGGATATGCATTCATGGTAAGTGAACCTCAAAGGATGCAGTGGTTTGGGGTTCTGGTCTGCACCACTAATATGCAGGAGAAGTTTTATTTGTGCTTTTGCAGATTGCCAACCTTTCTGTGCATATTTTGACAGTGGATCAACTTCAGAAAAGAGATTTTTGTTTGGCTGGCTTGCTGAAGTAGTGTCAGGATGCAGGGAGGAAATGCCCTTTCTCATCTAGCAATGAGACAAGTTGTGAAGAAAGCCTGGGGTTACTGATGCTGCCTCTTGGTCTGCACAAGGAGGTTTTTTGGAATGAAGTAGAAATCCATTGCAATCACTCCAAAAATGTCTAGTGCCACTGAGTAATGTTTCTCGAGCCTCCCTTCTAGATACACACTTTATCTCCTTCTCTTGTGGGAGTCTCTCAGTAGACTTCCGAAAATTACCCTGCCTTTTGTTACATGGCTTGTCTCCAGCGAAATAGCAAAGCTTTATTACGCTGATGTTTTCTCTTAGGCATATGTGTGTGTTTTCCTTCATTGCTGATTCCAACAAGAACACCAATGGGAAAAACAAAGAAGTGAAACAGCAGACTGACAAGAAGGCATTATTGGCCTCTTCAGAGGTGACCCAAATCTGTAAAAAAAAAATTCTCTCAGTCGTGACATTGGGTGTAGTCACTCCTTTGTAAATGTTTAGGACCCAGAAGTTTGGATTTCCTTATTTGCTACACCCAGTTAGTACCACGATGCTCATGTCATTGCCATCGTGGCAGAGTATCAAAGTGGAGGCGTGGGTCCTGAGGGTGGGTTGAAAATGGAGACTAGCAGACCTCTAAATTCTGTTTTCAGCTCTGCTGTTGACTTGTTTTGTGAAACAAGATGAAACACATAGACAGACTGGAGCCGAATACTTTCCATGTACAGTGTGGTTATTAAGACTAGCTTCTTAACAGAACAAAAAGAAACAAAAGGCCTTGCAGTGTTAGAAGAAGTGTTGTATATCTTGTAGGGAGTTATGTCAGTTAAAATGCTGTATGTGAGATTTGTTACATAATGTGTATTTAAAATAAATGTGCTTAAGTGAGTGCTATCTTTTGCTGCATTCACTAGGATGAGGGAAAACAGATATTTGCAAAAGAAGAGGTCTCCAAGTAGAGAGCCATGTGGAAACTTTCTGGACCCCCTTGTAGCATGGAGCAGCCTTGAAATCCTGAGAGCCCAACAAAAGCCTTCAGCCAGTGACAAAGAGCATCTGCCCTGGCTTGTCTCACCCATTGGGGCAGACTCCTTCCAAAAAACAGTCACTTGCTCTCCTGGAGGAGGAGAATTAGAGTGTCCCAATCTGCCCTCCAGAGAGAAGAAAGATTTATGCATGGATTAGTTCAGTGGGCAGCTGACGGGTTGGGTCAGGCCAAGTGCCCATCGCTCACGCAGCCCATGGTGGACAGCCTTCCTTCAGCTTCCAGCACAGCAGCATCCTTCTGCCTTTCAGGAGCAGATGCAGTGGATATTGGTGCAGTTTTTGTTGCTCTTCCACACATACTTTTACCTTTCTTTGCACTCTCTGGGGCAGCAGAGAAAATTGGTAAGGAAGGTCGAATAATCCCTTGCTCCTTACTGGATGAAGTGGATGAAAAGCAGTTTTCAGAAATACTGCAGCTGGCCTGTCTGTCTTCATGCTTACAATAGCAACATACATTTCTGTGCTCTTGGTAGAAAGCCTGTGTGAAATTGGAAAAAAAAAAAGTTAGTTGAGGGAGAAAGTGTCATTTTGCTATGTCAGGACAGTAGATGCTAAGAGTTTGGGTTCTAGAGCCAAAAGAAAATCAGCTGGTCATACAACCGCTTATTGGCTAGCTCAAAATAGCTGGGGTTTTCACCAGGTGTCATATGTGGATTACAGAGAAAGGTAATTTCTGAGTTCAGGTTTTATCCAAGTTTCCATGCAGATCAGAGGAGACTGCCCATTCCATTTTTGCTCTTCCTAGGAGCTCCTTCACTGTGATTGTCCACTCACTCTGCAAATGCTGTGCTGTTTGTCACTGTCCCCTCAGCCCTTTGCTCACCTGCTGGCAAAATAAGGCAGCAGATGCATGCTGAATGTGAAATTTCATGTGGTGCAATTTCCAGATTTTCAGTTGTTTGTCTGTCTCATCCATTAATGAGAGATGACACGTTCAGACATTAAGATAACCACTGTTCCTCCTTCTGAACACAGGGGCTGCTTTTAATTTACCTTTAAGAAAGAAAGAAAAGAAAAAAAAAAAAAAAGGAGGTATAATTTGAAATACTTGGTTCAATTTATAATGAATTACTGAACCAAGGCCAATGTTCCTGTAGTTTTAACTGAGAGGCAGCAGAAGCTGTAACAGAGATGCTGCTAGTGCCAGTTGGGCTATAAGTTATAAGTCTACTTTACAAAGTTTGCCTGTTTTCTGGCACAGTCTCTGACACATACACTCCAGTCAATCAAAGTAAAGTGCCTAATAACAGATGTGGCAATTAAGCTGAAGAATTCTGTCTCTCTCTCGTTTAATTTTTATTACAGAGAATAACAGAGTACCTCATTAAACCCACCATCATAGAGATTTCTTTTTTTTTTTTTTTTAAATTTGGCATACAAATGTCTGCAAAAATTAGATCTCTGAATAGGGTGCTTTGTTACTAAAGGTGCTTTGTCAGACAATGATATGAACAGACCATTTTTGTATGACAAATACGTGGTTGTGCTACTGCTGTCCTTTTGCACGCTGCAAAGAGGTACTGGCTAAAAGAAGTCAACGTGTCCTGAAGGATAATATTTTGTGGGATTTAGGGCCTTGTGTTCAAGTTGTTAAAAATGTGGTCTTGATTCTTCTGGGTTCAAACTATGTTGCCCTCAATTGAATTCAGCAGCAGGCATTTGAAAAGGTTTCAGATAATCTGAAACCCAGGTCAATTAACATATTAGAGAAACTTTCTTGATAACCTAAAAAAGTTGATTAGTTGATTGTTGAATTGTGGTTCTTCTGATTGTTGAAGCTTCTAAGGCATTTTCTGTCATTAGTTTCTTCTACTGATGTATTGGGCACTCTTTTTATAAAGGCCTCTGCTTCATCATTAGACTTAATTAATTCAATAATTTAATGATCTGAGGTGCTCTAAAATTTATGGTAAGAGAAAACTGATACTGATATAAATCCGAACAGGAAGCTTTTATATGAAATTACTCTGTTAGTGCAAGAGGCATAAAATACAAAGTTGTTTACTTGGTCATTCTTAGAAAGAATTTGCTTTTTTACTGCCTGCCACAAACATTGATAGCAATTTTTTTTCTTGGAGGTTCTATTAATTCATATAAGCATAGCATCATAGTCTACAACTTCAAGTGATACTGTAGGAGTGTATTGAACCACTTTGTGCCTGTGTACATTCACCTGCACATTTTATATCCTCAGTGTGCAGAAAACTTGCAGACACCACTGGCACCTGGCAAAGTTGGATTTCTCCCCAGGAATTTTTTATTTTTTTCTCTGCTGGCAGACAGGGAGACTAAGTAGTAGAATTCCACAACTGCAAACATGGTTTTAAGTTAGTATTAATGTTTGTGGAGGATGTAATGTGTTTGAGCCAGTTTACTGTGAAAACTACATTTTTTGCATGTTCTTCACTCTATAGGTCTCTTGATGTTGTGTTGTAATCCCTGTGAAAGTTCTAAAAGGCAGAAGTTCTTCAAGACTTAAATAAAGATAGGATTTATCCCTTTAAATATGGGTTTGTTAAAAAACTAGAATTAACCAGTCACTTTTTGGTTCTGAATCCTGTTCTTCCATTTTCTGCTTTGAGTGCTAGTAGTATTCCAACCTCTGAAAATAACCAAAATAAAAGCTAGAAGTGAGCGAATGAACTGTCAAAGGAAACACTTCTGCGTTCCCCATTCTTCTGCTAAAATGTTTTGAATTTTCTTTGCAGGGTGGTGGGGGCATGTGAGGCTTTGTGCAGTGAATCACAGATGCTTTGATTGTTGGAGGCGGAAAAACTGATCTGTAATGCATTGAAATGTTTCAGAAGCTGTTAAGGGGAAATGGCATCAGAATTAATTAATTTTGGTTTTTTAAGGAGATCATTTGAAAAGTGAAGTTTGTGAGCTGTGATAAAGATTTACAGGAGTGTAATGCTTTGTGTAAATCATGAAAACGGGAGCTAGCTGGAAGGACAACTTTATTTTCTGCTGGGTGTTACATGCAAAATGGCATTTCACTAGATGATTTACAAGGACAAAGGTACTGAAGCAGAGTTGCCAGCAAATTTTTTTTTCACGAGTTATAGCATCCCGTTAGCAGCTAGAAGTTATAAACAAATGCAGGAGTCCATATGTCTGATTTTCACAATGAAAGGGTCCAGTGAAAGGCTGTGACAAGTGCAGGGAGCTGCAGACTGAAGAATTTTGCCAGTGATAACAGAGGCTGTGTCTAGGAAAAGGAAGAACCTAATGTATGATGAAAATGTATGTGGAAAAAGAGAACATGCATGTGATGGGGGAGGGAAGGAAACAGAGGCTGTCTTTGAAGAGGGCTGAAAAGCAGAAGACTTTTAAATGAAGGTGGGCACATTTGAAATTGATCCTAAATTGCATAGGAAGCTGAAGTAACTGAGTCCTTTGATTGTACTCCTTTATATCCTGGCAATAAACTGGAAGTGACACGGTGTCTGTAAGGCTGGTAATAGGAAAAGAGGGGTCACAGAAACTTTGTTCAGGAGAGGGTAAAACCATGAATGGTAATTTCCACAGTGGTGGAACCAGGGCATTGGTGTATTTAGGCAACCACAGGATTGTCCCAGGCAGCTTGTCAGTAACCACAGAGTTTTCACAGTTACATCCATGTGCAGTGTGCCTTTTTTATGACTCCCATTAAGGGGGAAAAAAAAAAAATTAAGTATCAGAAATCTAGATGGTATATGGCTGAGGGACTATGACAAAAATTTGATACAGATATCTTTATCCTGTAACTCTTTAATAAAGCTTTCATACATGCTAGTAATACCTAATTTCAGAAATAATTCTCTTTAAACACATGCAGTCAGACATTTTTACTTAAAGTCTTCACCTGTACCACTAAAATAGACCTGAGGTTAATAGAAAGAGGTGTTTCAGTAAGGAATACATTATTTGAAAAAATATTTTAAAATCTATTAATTAAAAAAAAAAAAGAAAAGAAAGGGAGAGGAGGGGGTAAAAAGAAGAGGGGTGTATGATTTTTGTCTCAACCCTATACTGTATAGACTCTATTAAATTACGTGACATTTGCAATTTCTGCTGAGAACTGTTAGCTCCCAACATCCACCCTGGGAAAGATGCCTAGGGCTGAGAGGTGCCATCTGTGTATGGACATAGTTTTTTATGTTTCACCTGAAATGTCTTGTATCAAACAAGCAAATCGGGATTTACGTTCAAGGTGCTATTTCATCTTCTTAAAGTGTGCTTTTCAGAAAATTTGTGTTGGATTCTACACAGCTTTAACTGTCTTTATTTGGTAAATTTTCACTTGGGTGGAAAAAAAAAGGAAAAAGGGAACCATATTTAGCCAAAAGGTTTTTGTTTACAGCTTAATCCTGCTGGCTCCCCATGGAAATAATCTTTAAACACACAATACCAAGGGCTATAGGTAACCTGAGTGGCTCAACACCTATACTTCCTGTCTGCCTGAAAAAAAAGGAAATCCTTTCAAGTGAAAGGGCCCTAATTTAGCAGATAATGAAAGCTACAGTGAAGTGACCCCATGTTTGTGATGTTTGGCAGCCTTCCTCTGAGGAATAATAATGAGTCCATCTGCAGAGTATCTGGCATGCTGGCATTTGTCTTTACCATGCCTCTTTGCCTTGTGCAGACTTGACTTCCACTGAACTGTCTTTTCCTGCCCTTTTAATGATAATTCAAGGGAGAAGAGGACTGATAAGTGGATATATGGTCCCTGCCAGTTTACCAGCTTACAGAACTCCCACTGAATGGCAGTAGGTGAAGTCGTGGGCCAAAGAGAATCTTGTTTTTCAAGAGGACAGCTCCCAGAGGAAACTCTCATGTGATCTTTTGCAGTAATAGATACTGCTGAGTGTTCTGCAGGGAAGGACAGAGTCCTTGAGGACCCTGTTGAAATATTCCCATGCTTTTGGTCTGTGCTGCAGCATGATCCATGCTATCCAGCCACCCATTCCACCTGGAACCACGTGGCATTACTAGTGCAAATCCACCTTAATTGCCGGGTGGTAAAGATTTCTGTTTCCTCCCATGTTTGAAGTTACCTTATTTCATTCTGTGCTTGTAATTACAATCCAAGAGGTTGTTTGATGCTTACAAAACAATGTGCAGTGTGACAGCTCCCAACCTCTCCAGGTTTCCACCGGAAAATGTTTGTGTTTAAGGGGAAAAAAGAATTTTTAAATACAGTTTAACTCCAAAATTTACTCTCGTTTAGAGTTTTAATATAGTTTGAAAGGTGCTCTCTGTTATTTAAGATCAGGTCAAGTATTATTGCATTTATATTTAGCAGGAATGATAGAGAGATGCATTCTGTGAAATTAGAGCATTACTTGATGCTGTAGCTTTCAAAACTGGTAGTTCCATCACTTAGGGCAAATAAAGCTTGGTTTCCTCCAGACTTTTGCATTATCCCTGGATTCCCTGGAACTCCACAATTCAAGACTTCTTCCCCTCTCTTGCTTCCAGTTTAAGTGACCGATGAAATTACAACTTACTGGGCATGAGGCCACAACACACAGACAAGCACTTTGATTACATAAACCTCATTTTCTTAGAAGCCTCTGATAATTAAAGAGAGACTGAAAAATAAAAATTATCTAATAACCAAAGAAAAATGATTATTGATTACTGATTTCTTAGCAGCATAACATGAGAAAAGTAGCAGCATATCTGTCTCCATCAAGGAGACTTGCTCCAGCACACTCAGCCTCTAACTTGGTTATTCTTCAGACACCAGTCTAAATGAGTTGTTTTTCCCACATCTCTTGCTTAGCCCATCTTCAGCACCTTTGGACTCTCCAGATGTGTCAGTCTCTTTCACAGTGAGGTTTGAAAAGCAGCACAAGTGAAGAGGGTCAGATCTGATTAAGCTGCATCAAGAAGGTCTCTTATAATCTCTGATCATGGAGGGTGTGGAAGTTTAGGGCACTTGAGTTAAGGGCTATTGGCTTATTAAGGATATTGGATTATCCTCTAGCAAACTCTCATGCTGGCTGTGCAGATCCCACACATTTTCTGTCAGGCAGAGTCTCAGCCCTGCCAGCTTGGTCTGTCCTGAGCTCCCCGTGACAGTCAATGCTGCCTTTGGAGTGACATGTTTTGAGGATTTGGGAAAAGACCAGTCAGTTCCCATTTGCTGTGACTGTACATCTTCAGCCAGCCTAGGGTCTGTGTGATAATGCTCCTAATTCAGGTTATTTCATATTTCCTTTATGAGTGAGATTTCATGTGACAAAGTGTCAAACTGATTTACTGATTTCCAAAGGGAAAACGCCTTCTGCTCTTCATCCATTAATTCTCTAATGTAATCGATAAAAGCAATCAGTTGTGGGTTTTTTTTTTTCCACGGAAGCTAACATGGGATTAATCATCATTGACAAGATTAGGTCAGATTCAGATTTTGCTCTGCCTGACATCAGTCGTGGGAGAGACATTTTTATAAGCAAATTGTGTCCCTGGTAGGGGAGCTGAGCCTCTGGAGTGAAGAGTGTTACGGAAAAGGCTCTGTAGGAAGTGAAAGACCAAACAATTCTTCACCAAAAAATATTTAGAAAAACTCTTTTTTCTCACATGGAGCTGTAATTTCCGGCTGCAGTCACCAAGTCTGTATGGGGTGCTCTGGAGAGAGGGAAGGCGAGGACACCTGCAAGGGGCCCTGCACAGATGACTGTGTGGTTTACAATTCAGTCCAAAACTTGAAGAAAACTACGATGGACCAAGAGAAAATTTATTTGCAAGTAGCACTTGCTGTACATAAGAATAGCCCATGGGTTTGCAGCTCAGAAAACATTTTGATGTTCCTGTGCCTGTTAAGGCACAGGAAAGAAAGGGAGACTGAGTGCTGTAAAACCTTTGAGATGCCACCACAGAGTACGAAAGGCTCTCACTTCCCTGCAGTTTGTCTTCTAACTAAATGGCCCGTTCCTGCTGCATTTCTCATGTATCAATGGTAAAAATGCTTTTGCCATGGTAATGGGAAAGCTGCATCAGCATTTCCCTTGGTCTTAGGTCCATTATGTCATGTTAGCAACTGTGTCATACTATTCTCTGTTCCTCATGCAGTTCTAATCCTGGTTAATTCTCTGGCAGCACTTGATTTTGCTGACCAAAAAATATCTGTTTGCAGCCTTGAGCAACCTTCAGTTATTTTACAGTGTACATCATACCCTCCCCTGCCCTCCCCTCCCTGTTCCACCTGTATTTGTTTACCTTTATTACAATAAATCTGAGGGAGAACTGTGTGCCCTCAGTTTTGCCTGTGGGTATGCTCTGGGTGGGTGGAGAGATTAATTTGTAAGCATATCTTATTTTTCACCTCATAAAGAAGAATTTTTTAATTATTATTTTTTTTTCATTATTTTTTTATTCAAGCTTTTTGTTCTTTCTCTGTTTTTCATCCTGAACACTACATGGGGAAAGAAAAAAAACAAACCCCAAACCAAATAAAAACAACACAGTTGGTAGTGGCAGAGAAAGTGCCTAAAAATCGCATATATTGTGCATTAATGGTTAACTAACTGTGTTTATGTAGTGCACATAAAGGATTTTTCATCAGCTTACTAGTGAGACAAATGCAATTCATGTAGCTGCTCAAGTTTAAACGTATTTTAGGGGAGTACCTGTAATTTATGGGAGTATATTTTGTACACTTGTGACACCATTTTAAAATAAGCTTATTATTAATTATAATAAACTTTGGGATGATCAGGTTAATTTTTTAGTATGATTGTTATTGATTACTTAATTTTTTTATAATAAGTAGAATAATAAAAAATAAAAAGAAGTTTAATTTCCTAAATTATTTTACAGAGATTTAGGGAAGTACTCTGCATTTGTGTTCTGAAGCTGCACTGCTTTCCTGTTAAAATTTTTAGATAATGGGCCTGGGTTAAAGTTGAGGGAGACAGAGAAGTCTGACCTGAACGGACACTGCACCTGCCTTAAAGTTCCTGCCTGAAATAGGAATAAAGATACAGCTTTGTCAACAAAAGATTTTGCCTCAAATACTGCAGAAAAAGCTAACAGGCAGTAAGATTTTAGTGTCCTGTTGTGGAAGGAAGTCTTGGTGGTGAAACATCAGGGATTAACTTAAATTTTTGGGGTTTTTTTCTGTGTCATGTATGCACTAATTTACACAGGGAAGGCATTCCTCAAACCGAGCATTTTCAGTACTTTAACTATGGGTTCCATGTACATGTAGATAATGAAAATACTCCTGTGTTGTTGGGTGAGATAATTTGAGCAATGTATGGTATGAAAAGTGAATCTCTGAGCAGTTTTCCTTGGAGAAAACCATAGGCAGCAAGAGTTAAATGAGTCATCTACATCTTTTATTGCTAATATCAACACTTAAGCAATGCTAATCAGCTGTACTGATTTTCTGTTTGGATTTTCCTTAATAATTAAGCAAAAGATCTGGAATGCAATCAAGTTTTACTCTAGGGGGTTCATGCAAATTTTTATTTATTTTTTTTAATTTTAAATTTTGTTAAATGTATCCTGCAAAAGGAAAGTTGCTAAAGTTGAGAATAAAAGAAAAAAAAAAGGAAATACCATTTACAGTCCACTTAATCAGAGTGAATATTTTCAATGAAATCACTACTTCACTGCAATTATTAGCTGAAAATACAGCTGCTCTTTAAATAGCTGCACATTGACTACTTTGCTGCATGCAGAGAAATAGTTACAGACCATGAAATATCTTTCAGCAGCTTGATTTTTCAAGATTAATTTAGCAAAATGGGATCATCTCTGTATCCTCAGATACCTTAGATGTAATAGTTTCTTGTTGTGAGCTTTTTTATGCTGACTTATGAAGTAAGGGTTAAGTAAGACTATTTTGTCTCTTTTTTTTTCCCCCATGGCCCTATGTTCTTTTTTCCTCATAAAATAAAGTGATTTCTGTCATTTCCTTTATTCTGTTCCATAATATTTAAAGTAAGAAATTGCTATTTCTGGATTAATTTACTTAGTTAAAAATGTTTATATTAAATCAGACATATTTACTAGAAATTATTTTCTCATTGTATTACAGAGTAGATTTAAGGATCTTATTTATATGAGATATATCTCATATAAATGTTAGAATATATGTCAGAATTAATGTGTATATAATGTTAGAATTATAATGTAATTATATTATGCTAGCTATAATGTTAGAATTGGTGTGTAAGTGAGGAAATAAGGTTAGATGTTCACTGAAACAGAAATGCAGCTTAAGTCATTACAAATAAATTACCTGTTAATAGCACCCATTCTGGCCTTTGTGGATTAATGACCAGTTGGATTAAGAGTGTTTCAGCACGAAAGTTAAAACAATTTGTTTAGTGAAAGTGTTAGGATAATCTTTTTAGACCTTTATGTCACTACCACAGCTTTTTTAATGAACGTTTATTCTGTTTGGAAACTGTAGAGCCGGCTGAGGAGGGGGTATTAAAAGAAATCAAATTAAATGTCGGGGATCCAAGTTTAAAGAGCAGTGACAGTGCAGGGTGAATGTGAGGCTGTGCTGGCCATGGGGAGCACCTGGGGAGGCACAAACCCTTCCTGTAAATGAGGGACATGCAGGGCTTCTGGTGCTGTGCCTCTCCACTCTTGTGTTCTTGAGCAAGTGCCAGCCTTTATCCCAAACCCCAGATCTGGCTCTCAGTGTGGGCAGAGCCTGGCTGAGCACACCCAGCCTGGGTGGCTGCAGCTGGAAGGGACAGCAGCACCTCTGAGATGCAGTTTTTCCACCAGCTGACCCCGTATGAAACTGCTCTGTTTGGGTTCTTCTTCTTCTTCTTCCCAAATGGGCATGGTATTGCTGCTGCTGGGCAAGCAGGTGTGTGTTCCTTGAAGTACCCTTTTCTTTAGGTTGATTATAGATGGTCAACATTATTAGCTAGCTTATATTCTGTATGGTATTAATGGATTAATTTACTTTTTTTTCTTCACAGTCACCTCTTTGGAAAGATGGTTCTTCATTTCAACTCCCTTTTTGGCTTCTCTGTCATACTCCTGTACCACTGGATGGGTTCAGCTGTGTCTTTGAATCTGGAGGATCCCAATGTGTGTAGCCACTGGGAAAGGTAATACTTTCCTTTTGGAAAAATTAGTGATGTAAATTGTGATGTAATAATTTTGCATTGCTTTACTTGGCACACTTCAAATTATTGAAAGCTTTTAGCTGAGATTAAAAATGGGGGAAAAAAATTCTCTTTATTGCATGGGCAGGTGACTTCATGGATAAGTTAAAGACTATTTAACAGTGGGCTGAAATGCATCTTTGCATTGGGGGTTAGGATGCAAAAAACCACTACAGTGGTACTAGCAATGTTAAACAGCCATCTGGGTACAAGAAGTGAGTAAAAATAGCTCTTTCCAATTTAGGTGAAAAGAAGTTTTACATATGCAAAACATAATTAACCATACTGGAATTTGGCCAAATTTGATTATGCTGATTTTCTCCTATTCAGCACTCACAGGATCTGAATCAAGATTTGTTGTTTAATTATTTTGATGAGGTTCAAAAATTTATAACATGCAAAATTAAATTCATCATCAATGTAGTTGGTCTGTTTGTTCATCCAATTTCATGCGAATTGCAAAATGCCACAATGGGCAGGAGAGGTTGAGCCTCAAGCATCTGCTGAAGTTCTTTCCTTGTGCAAAGGTTATGATAGTGAAAACAAGACTTCTGGTCTCATTATAACTGTTGTGCCTGTAATTGATCAGCTGGTCCATGAGAGTCTTAATTTTCACAGTTCAACTTGAAAGTCGGTATTTCCTGCACTTAATGTAAACTGTGTTTTATGCTAAATCATGGAGAGTGCTGCTAAGCCACTGTACATTTATTTGTGATTGTTATGGCTGAATCTTTACAAAGAAAATTGAAACTTGTAGTTACTTTTTTATAAAGTCTCTCTATTAAAAAAAAAAATACCCAACACTTAAGGACTTTCCTTGGGAATTTACCTGAGTTTTATGTGAAGCATTTGGCACCTCTACCTCAGCTACTGTGTTTAGTTCATACAACAATGTTTATATGAAGTAGTCACCATATTAAGTACCTGTTCACAGTAGTCAGGCACTTGTCTATAATGTTATTGGATTCTGTCCTATAATGTGTGCTTTGTTTGCAGTTTTTGTAGATAAAAGTGGTTTTGGGGGAAGCTACAAGATAGTAAAGGCAGAATGGGAAAGAAACCCTGAAGACAGCTATTCACACTGCATAATATAATTTAAAACAAGCTAATCAAAGTCTTCAGAAGGAAAAATATACCGCAAAATGCATCTAGCAAGCATGCCCACTTCGTTCCATGAACATTTTTTCCTTCATGTGCTGTGTCTCAGAAACGGGGCAGAGCTCCAAATAAACTTGGTGGAACATTCACTCTGCTGCCCAAAGCAGGTGACAAAGGGACAGAAGTATGAAAGGGCAAAGCCCCAGACAGAAGCTCTTGACTGCCACTGGCACTGTTGTGTGCTTTAAATAAAAAATAAACCTCAGTCAGTACTAAAATGGTCTTTACAAATGAACTGTGAGAAGAGCGCGGAGCCTCGCGCAAGCGCCAGCATCCCACTGGTATTTTGTTGGGCTGGGACAGCTGGGTGGATTAGGGCTGCTTGCCTTCATTCAGGAAAACAGGGAGCAGGGTGTGTGCCTTTAGGGGTGAGTGGCTCTGGATGTGCTTGCCCTTGGTGTAGATGGTGACAGCAGAATGAGGAGACTGTGGCTGTCACCCTGCAGTGGGTGCTCAGGGGGTCAGGGTGTGATGAGTGGAAGTGAGGGAGAGCTGGGCAGGCTGTTCAGTGTTTTGGCTGGTCCTGGGAATCAGAATCCTCCTGCTGCAGGAGCTTGCCACGCATTCCTGTATTTTCAAGCTGCCTTGCGCAATCCAGGACTGGCTGCCAGCACAAACAGCCTCTCGAAGAGTTTTCTAGGATGATTCAATATTTTCCCCTTTTGCGACAGGGCTCTGCTCCTGTTGCCCTACTGACAGCTCTGGAGGCTCTCAACATGGATTTGTTTCTAGGACACTGTGTAATTGTGTAATTTGGCAAAAAAAACCTGTAGGATTTTGTATAGTGTTTCTGGGGGTGTGGCGTGAATGGTTCTGTGTTGAAAATTATCCAGTAAGCAAAAGAAAGCAGGGTCTTAAGTATTCATTAATTCTGATTGCTGATTGGACTGTTTGGTGGTATGCCTGTAATGTAATTTTTCAGTAATTACTACTCAGGTGTATCTCTGTGTTAATATTCACTTAGTGTCTAAATGTTTTCCTGCAGGCCCAGATACAGTTTTTACAAGAAATTTTTCAGAAAGTCCTATTTTTCTATTTTGAGTGATGACAGAAAAAACCTAATTTTCTGTTTCCTTAACTAGCTGTCCAGTTATCCAGTTGCATTAATAAAAGTTTCCACAGGGGAACACCTAATACATGCTGCTTCCATTTGCTGCCTGTTTGAGATACAGGTGTTCTGGTTTTAAGAAAATTTAGGCGAACATTACTTTTCTTTAAATGTCAAGTAGTGGAATTTCATCAAATGTGCTACACCGTAGAAACACGATGACTCTCTGTATGCTTTTCTTCACAAGATTTCTGTCTCATTTTTTTAGACATGAGTGTTTTGTTACATTTATTCCATTCTGTAAAAGACCTAATGAAATGAGACTACTAAAAGCACTTGCTTGATGATCTCCCTTTTTTCTCTCTGTCTCTCCCCAGTTACTCAGTTACAGTGCAAGAGTCATATCCACATCCTTTTGATCAGATTTACTACACCAGTTGTACTGACATCCTGAACTGGTTCAAGTGCACACGACACAGGTGATGTATAAATCCTAGTATTGTCATTTTGCTGATATTGTTCAGATTCTTGATTCGAAATCAAGCATGATATGTAGGATTTTTTTAGCTGTAGTACCCAGCCTGTCTAACTGCTGTGATCTGTGTCAAATGGAAAATGCCTGTCCAAGCAATATCACTGGCATTTTATCAGCAGGTTGGGGTGTACCATCCCATGGAGTGCTAACAGAAAACAAACAGCTTGTGAAAAACTAAATTCTCCAGACCCTGCAAGGTGTATTTGTTCAGAAATATCATGGAGACCCCTTGCTGCCTGCAGTGTTGTGTTCTGAGGGTAGTAAGTGTATGCTTCTTGAAAGAAAAGTAAAACGATTTGTTGAAGGAAACTCCATGTGCAAGCAGAAAGCAATGAAGGGCTCAATGATTAAAAACTGCTGACATCTATGAAGGGTATTTTCCTCAGAGGAATATTCCCATAAGTATGAACCATTACAAGTGGAAAAAGTGCTGTTTTTTGACCAGCCATGGGCATAAGGCATATCAGGGAACCCCTTGGACTCTTGAACTTGGCAACTGATAAATCAAGACCACTTGAAGCATTTCTTTCCTCTTTTCTTATGACATCTGAATGTTTTTTAAAATGTACAAGAATATATCCTGTCTTGTTTCTGACCCAAGCTACATGACAAACACTCATTCCTCTCCTCAGGATCAGCTACCGCACTGCCTACAGACATGGTGAGAAAACGATGTACAGGCGCAAATCCCAGTGCTGCCCTGGATTCTATGAAAGCAGGGAAATGTGTGTCCGTAAGTTCAGCTTTCCTTTCTTCCTTTTCTCTTTCTTTGGCTTTGAAATTCCCTGCATCCATCCCTGTGCTGGTGTGACTCCCCTCTGGTGGGTGACTCTTGGAGGCCGAGTTGCAGGGTTGCTCGTCGGTGATGCATGTGCAGCTCTCACTGAAGCCAGCAGGGCTTGTGCAAATGGCAGGATGGTTGGATTTCAGATGTCCCAGTGGCCAGCCAGCCTTCATGTGGTTCTAAATAATGGTGCTGTGGAAAATGCACAGGGCAAGCCGTCAGTGTTTTCCAGCACAGCAAATAAACACCAGGTTTTAAAACCACAAGGGAAATCCACTTCTTGGATCCAGTAGATCCTCATGTTGAACCTCTCTTGGAGACACAGAGGTCTTTTTGGATGTCTCAGCACCTTTTTTGGATGTCTCAGCACCTTTTTTGGAGGTCTCAGCACCTTTTTTGGGTGGGACATGCCCCTCATGTCTCCTCATCTAACCCACAGCTGGGAAAATTTGTGTCTGGGGAGTCTGGCAGTGACCTTGGCTCAGTTTTTCTCTCTCTTGTGTGGCCTTGTACAGACTTAGGGAGGTCTTAAAATGTTTTTTGCTAAGAACATATTTTACATCCTGGAATTTGGAAAAAAAAAAAAAGAAGCTTTGATTCAAAACATTTTCTGCATGTGAAAAAGCAAGGTCAAAAATATTTGTAAAAAAAAATATATCTGATATCAGATTGGGAATGATTTTAGCCTTTTTGTTTGTAATATATATATATCAGATTTAAAAGAACTGATTTCTGACTACATGTGGTCATTACACAGCATGTATGAATAATATTTAATTTTTTTATTAGGTAGTGTACTTTTTGAAGTGTGTTACAGTTTGACTTGTGATGACAAATATGATGGTGATTCTCTTATGTGACTGCAGGTTTTACACAGCCATAGCATATGTAGTAAATCCATTGTGTTGACATAAAGATATTCAGAACCTGAGAAATTCAAATTCCATTGGACATAATAATTTTTCCTGTTATTACATAAAAGCATGCCTGATAATGGTACAGGACATATCTGCTCTGACTTCTGAAGTGGTTGTGGAATGCCTCAGACTTTAAATTATGTGAAAATACAGACCCTTCAGTGTAGCTGAGTTTGCATTTATTTGACCTTGGAGGAAAGAGAGAGACCTTCAGCCTTCATGATCTCCAGCTGGAGAATTTCTGTTACTGCAGTTTTATTTTCCATGAAGTGTAGATCATTTTGTTTAGAGGCATGCAAGATGCCTCTAGAAGGCTAAAATCCTCGTGATGCTGTTGATATTTTGTTTGTTTCTCCCTTTATTTGACTTCTCAATTTAGAATGGTAAATTAGAAAAGTCTACTGCTGGATGATTTTGGTATGACTCGACGTTGCGTGAATTGGAATTTCATTGCTTCTTCTCAAAAATAATAGGAATCTGTGTTTTATTAGTTGTGGCATTTCACTTAATCTTAATTTAAATTTAATTGTATTAAAATTTTAAATCCAACATCATATGGGGTCAGTACTTGGACTGTTTTATTAGAGTGTAGCTATCTTGTTTGTAAGTACTAATTACCTTTCACTAAAAAAGAATGCTTTGTGCTGTCCTCATGAAACTCGTGTTTATAGAGGATATAAATAATGTATAGATTTCTCTCTTCTGCCTTCACTATTGCCACTACCTCTGTGGAATAGTAGGTAAACTGGACCTTGGGTTGTTATTTTTGCTCTTAAAAATTTTGGTGCACATAGCAATGTTTGCACCTGATGCACTGAGATGATCTGAATGCAGTTTATGTGCAGATACAAAGGCAGAACAATAATCCTGTGAAGTTCTATAAAGGAGCTTACTCCTGGCCTTAGCAACTCCACCCCAGGCTGAGTGACAGACTAAATTTCTTATTAATTTTAAAGAATTTCTTGCCACTTGTCTGCTGCTATCAGTGGCAATCCCTAGGAGATTTGGCATGATAGGCTTAGCTACAGACTAGAAACTTTTTCAGAAGTTGCTTTTTTATTTTTTATTTTTTTTAGCATGTTTTTGGAAAGAAAGATTTCAAAGGCTTTAAGATATTTTCTTGTGGCTTTATTGGAGATGAACACGTAAACAAAAGTTGATTGTTCCTGACAGCTTGAACATTAGCCTCACTTAGTTGCTAACACTGTAGTACATTTCTAAGAAACTTAATGGAGACCTTTGTTGAATTTTCTCAAAACATGAAATAGAAAATGAACCATCTATCTTAAGATATAACTGAATCTCACTCACTTTACCAGCAAATAGCCATCAAGCACAGGATCAAACAAGGGGTATGTTCTAGCATACAATGTAGAAAGACTTATTTGAAAAAAAAAACATGTTTATAATGTAGTTTAATAGATAATTGATTTTTTTTCCCCCACGACAAAAACTTGTTTCAATGTGTTTGGAAGAAGTTGGAGTTAAACCTTGCAATCGTTTATGTGCATAGTTACAGCCAAAGTGTTCCAATTTTATGTTAACTGGTTTGTGGCTGGCTTTTCCAAGTGAAAAAGCAACTGATCCTAAAATGCATGCATAAACTTACATCAAAGATAAAAATAAATTTCTTCAAGTTTTCTTTTAATATCAGATAATGAAGGCAAGACTGTAGAAAAGATCTTGACAAAAAACAGTAAGGCACAAATGAGAAGGGCAAATAAGATGTAAAAACAAATGTTAAAGACTGCTTTTCATACTATAATTGAGCTTTCTCTTGGAAAAAAAGAAGACATGCCAGTTGCTGTCAGGGATTTTTTGGTGCTTCTTCACACTGGTCAGTAATAAAAACCCAGAACCTTAATTTTAAGTTTTTCACCTGCCATGCCCAACAATTCCAGAGAAAACTAAGATGAAGTAGTTCATCTGTTCCTGGTATCATTCATGTCTTTTGAGCTTCTTTTAGGTGCTTTTTATGTTGTCCTCATCTCTTCGTAGCTCTGGGTAGTAAATTTTGCTTCTCTCATCCCTGTGTCCACTGTGACGTTTGGGGTTTTTTTTTAACATGTCCTGTCTTATACAGATGTAGGAATCAGTTGCCAAGAATCAGTAAGCACAAAAGGTGTCTGAAGAGTGATTTCTTTTGCTTAGAGAACAGATTTTTATATATATCTGGAATGTGGATCTGTGTGCTCAGCGTGGCATGAGGGGCAGTGCAAGGAGATAGGTCTGGTTTTTACAGCTTCTTTCCTTCCCTGTTCTGTTCCAGCTGCCTCACAGAGGAGGTGGTGGAGAGTTGCCTCACTGTATTTAAAGCTCAGTGCACAGAAATTTGGGCTGAGCATGTTTGCATTCCCTGGGTTATTCACACAACTGCTCACACTGCATGTTCAGAGTGACCTCCTGCTGCCTCAGGCTTTGCTGGCAAGGTTTTTCACACTTCTGGTTTGTGGAGAGCCTCAGTGCCCAAGGCAGCACTAACTAGGAAAGAATCTTCAAAGATACAAGTGATTCACGTCAAGTTATGAGACTAATGGAAAATTGTGATGTATTATTTAAACTCAGTCTTTCCATAATACATAAATAGGCAGCAACACCTTTTGTTAATGCCTCGCTTCATCAAATGTTTAAAAATTATTATTGTCTCTGTTGATTTTTAATGAAGGTAATTTTAATGCATGTCTGAAAAGCAGCTTGTTAGAAATAGTTGGGAATGAAAACTAAAGGCTGTAAAAATAAGCAGTTAATGGCCGAGATCCCATATAATCAAAAATTTTTATTTTATAGGTGACTGTGTGGTTTTCCTTTTTCTTGGACACACGAAATGTAAAGATGACCAATGTGCTTCATCATCTTTAACTAGAGAAAAACCCAGAACATTTGAAAATACTTTACCTAAATATCTAATTACTCCAGAACTTTTTCAATCAATTCAGAACCACAGTGTAGCCCCTTTAAACTTTTTTTTAATGTTTGTCTCTTTCCCCTTGCTAACTTCATATTCATTGGTATAGCAGTCAGATTTCTGCTTTAGCTTCGCTAGGAATGTTGGTACAAAGGAAAATCTCATCCTGTGCATATTTTCTAAGTTTTAGTGTTGTTCAGAGTAGAAGGAAGTTATTACAGTGTATGTATTTTGGAAAGGTAGGGGTATTTTGTGATTAATATGATGCCAGCAAATTGTTGCTGGTCAGAGATTCTTCCTCTTTGGGTGTATTGCATTCTGTCATTGATAATGCTGAATATCAAAGCCATTTCAATTTTTTCTTAGATGTTTCAAACAAAAGATCTGTTTCAAAGTAAGGCTTAACTTAGAGATGTGCTTGCAAAAAATCAAAAAAGAATAAATTTCAGGCAGCCTGTTTAGCACTTAGAATAAAGGTTGCAGTGATTCATAAGGTTTATATGTCATGCTTTACTTCAGTCACTGTAACTGTTTATCCTTCAACTGAACTGTGCAACCATTTGGACAAGTTGGTATTAAAATACTGGTGTTGCATATTTTATCCATGCTGTTGCAAAAGAGAATTTCTTTGGAATGCCTACTGAAGTTCTTCTCTTTTTCTCGGCATGAGGGTTTGCTTCAGGGAGTCACAGGATGGTTGAGGTTGTAGGGGCCCTGTGGAAGTCATCCCATCCAAGTTTCAGGCAGGGCCAGCCTTGTCCAGGACCATGGTCAAATGTGTTTCCAGCCTGGATCATTTGGCTCTTTTTTCATTAAATTTGGACAATTTCCTCAGAAGTATTTGAGTACTACTAACACATTTTTAGCTGGAGTTTTCAAACTTAAGAGAAATAGAAGAGACTGAAGTGAAATATATTTTTAAGAGATGCCACCAAACATGAATACACTTGTATTTATTTTGCTTTTAAGAGGTACAATTTTTTGAGACACAAAAGAACTGAGTTAGGACTATTTTAGAGTATTTTAAAGAAGATTTTTCCCAGTGGCAAGATTTCTCTAATTGTTTTATTTTATTCCCTCCTCTGGCAGCTCACTGTGCTGATAAGTGTGTCCACGGCCGTTGTATTGCTCCCAACACCTGTCAGTGTGAGCCTGGCTGGGGAGGACCCAACTGCTCCAGTGGTGAGTTTTCACCTGCTTCTGCCTGTCTTGTACTCTTTCCATGGTGTTATCCTCTCTTCTGGACAGACAATCATCAGTTCTGTGCTTGGGCTTCTGCTGTCTGATCAGGGCTTTTTTCTGAGTTATCAGGTTACTCTGTGTAACCTGATTTTTCTTCATTTACTTGCAAACGGTGTTCCCTTGTAGCAGCACTAATGAGCTTTTTTCTTTCTTTTTTTGTGCTCAGAAACATGCAGATAGCAAGGTATCTGGAGTACAGACATAATTTTACTTTACATGTAAGAAAAGCTCACAGTTTTTATTTTACTAATGTGCAAAGTTGGATGGTGCCAGGTCACTTTTAAAAGCCTTCCTAACAACTCTGTCCTCCTTTTTCACTCTGCCACTTTCCCCTTCACTCATCACTCCCTGAACTCTCAGTGTCTTTCCATTGTACTCTGGTCAAATTTCTCCCACTTTCTACTCCTTTCCCTTTGCCATAAGAGCATGTGCAGGAGATGAGGGGAGCAGAATTGTACAGAACAGAAACCACTACCTTTTCTTCCCTTTGGTTGAAATACAATTTCTCAAAGTAATTGTTCAATTCATTGTAATTCTTTATTTATTCCAGCCGTGTAACTCCCTTTTTTAAGGTCTTTAAAAATGTATTTTTGAGGTTGACATAAAATCACATATTTTGTAACAATCAAGTTCAAGGTGGGTCTCTGCTATTGACTGTCCAGCTGAAAAAAATGTATTTTAGCCAACAATAAAAACAACTGTATGTACAAGTTAAATTCCATAGACCTTACAAATTTCTAGCAAATGGCAAAGATATTGCACTGGTAGTTAACTTAATACATTATTCCTATAAAATTAACAACTCTAATTTATTTTTATTTTTTTAAAAAAAGGAAGTTTTCTTCAATTTTCAAACATGTTGCTATCATAACTCAGTTCATCTGGGGCTGCTCTGTTGTTCCAGCAACATATTTGTTGGCAGGAGGATGAATTTAAGTATTTTAAAATTAATTACACCATTTTTTGTGTAGTTTTTATGTATGCTTACTTGGGATTCATGTATAACTCCAAATAAACACCCAAGTTTTGCGTAAGGCATAGAAGTGAGAGAGCCATTGTTCTTTGTAACAGTGTTGCTTTAAGACTGGTCTTAATCTAATGTACTGAGTTTTCAACATAAATTATCAAAACATGCTATCTTTCTTTCTGAAAATTTATGTATTGAGCTCTTCTGTAGCTGATCAAACATGCAGAAGAAATGTGAATCATTAGACAGCACAGATTGCAAAAATACTGTTATATTTATTGTAACATATTATGTTATATATATTTATTGAGATTTTCAAGTCTGAAAGTGTGCTTTAGACGAGACAGGAACCTCTAAATCTGCCTTTGGAATTAACCCTTCGTCTCACAGGGTTTCTGGTGTCCATTTCTCTTACCTGTCTGGTGTAATTCACTCTGAATACATCTGCAGCTCTTTTCCTCTGCTTCCTTCTTCCTCAGCTGCTTGCCTTTTGTGTACCTTTGAACAGTGATCTCTGGAGAGGCTGGTGATCCTCTAAAGGCTCCTGTATAACATTAGGGCTACCTGGAACTGCCAAATTTTGTTTGGGATCACTGGCAGGAGAAGGAGGGTAGGCTGAGGAAGTGGATATTTCTGTACATGTGCTACAGCAACATTTGTTCTGGGATTTATCCCCTTCTGTGTCGACAAATCCAAGAAAGTTACTGATTTCACTCAATTGTCCTTCTGAGTTTGAGAGCTGACATTTGCTGCTATCTGTCCGTGGTTTCCTTATCTGAAGAGCTACAACAGGTCAGACTGAATGGAAAAACAGTGGATGATGTTGGAAAGAAGAGTAAGTGAAAGGTGCTTGGCTTTCTGAGCTTCCTTGTTGCTTGTCCAATGTAAAAGATTTTGATACTCTGCCTTTAGTTGGATTTTCTGCATGATCCTGAACTTCTTGTTTTAGTCACAGAAAGGTACAATGGTACAAAATAAAGATCTGTGCTTTTTTAATAATATTTTTTTTTAATATAGCGAGTTTTTAATTCAGTAGGAATAGGTGTGTATTTCCCTACTGTAATGATGTCCATCAAATAAACATTTTCATTACTTAACTGAATGGTGGAACCATATTAGAAAGACAGGCCAATGTTTTTGTAAGGGAAAGGTTCAGGGATTTTATGGCTGCTGATGACCAGATAAAGTGCCCTGACTGAACAGAAGATACTATCCTCAAAGGGTGAGGTATTAGGCCAACTTCCAGATGTAGTCATCTGTTCATTTTCATGGACTCACACATATTGGAAGGAACTGTTCTACCTAGGGACAAAACATTTTGTAAAACTGCAGAACTAAACACTTTCTTCCAAATTGCTGTCCTATCTCTATTGGAATTGTTTATTCTCCTTACAAAGGAATTTTATCTGCAAGTATCTGAGAACAAATTTAGTCCTCTTGCAGCATCTGTCCATCTGCCAACCCCCCAGACTGATTTTTATCTGTTGTTTCTCAGGAGGGAATAATTTTTTTGGGTGACTCCCATTTCCTTTTGTAGCAAATATCACCTCCTTATTGCCATGACTCTTTGCCAATTCCTGAATTGTTTAGGTCAGTGGCTGCTCTTAGTTTAGGGAGAGAAGGCCTAATGTTTGACCAAGAGTGCTGAGCCTGTCTTTTTTCAGTGCTCAATTCTAACCCAGACCATGACTCTGCTCCCTACCACATCCTCTGCCTTTCTGAAAAAATTACATCCCAGCTGCACAGAAAACAGGATTGGATCTATTCTTCAGCAAGCAAAACCCGAGTGGTGGCCTAGGAGTTTTGTTAATTAAATAACGTTTCCTTGGGGAGCATTTCCTGCACAAGGTGTAATTTTTCTTCAGGTATTTTCTTTTATTTAAAGGAAATGGAGTGTACTAGGCAGTGTTTACTTGCAGTGAAAGTCAGTGTGAGGTGGATCAACAAGGTGATGAAAATGTAGATAGACCTGAGAGGAAACACTTGGATCAAGAGATCACCTCTTTGCAGAACACTTGCATTCTAGTGGGAGAGATGGCAGTCATGAAAAACAATTTATTCTAATAAAGATTTATTGACTGAACACAACAGTCAGGACAAGGGAGTGGACAGAACATGTGTTGAGTGAGTGAATCAGCACAATCCATATGCTGTCAGCTCCCCTTTGAAGAAATACTTGTGAATTCCAGAAATATAAGTCAGACAGTTGTGGGCTGGGGAACTACAATATTAACAAAAGCGCATGGACTGCTAAATTATAGGTTAAACAAATAGATTTTATTGAATCAAACAAACAAACTAACACAAAATTGATTGATTTCAATCAATCAATCAAACAAACTAACACAACTCTTCCCTCCTGAACTAAATTACTGTTTTATCAAATTTTTTAACTGCCATCTGTCAGATTGGAAGTTCACTTGTTTTGAAAAGTGCTTTTGACTACAGGCTGAGAATAGAATAATCTTTTGTAGAAGCTGGTACATGTGCTAATAGTTGTACATTTAGACCTTGTTGTACATTTATAATTTATGTTTTCTGCCCGTTTTCTGCTCACACTCCTATTTATATTATTATCTATTTTATAAGAGATGATATATGAGCCTGATTGTGAGTTTTGAGTGGGCATGCAGTTCAGATCCACAACCAGGACATCCACTTTGTTTTTCTTCTCATGCCTAGCAGTTCACAGATAATTCCTTCAGAAATCAATAGGACACTTTCTGGATAAGCTGGAGCAGAGGCAAAAATCAATATTACACTGACTTGTCTGAAATGGTTATAGCCTTGTGATCCCCACAGCTGGCATGAGTGGTAAAGCAAAAAAGGGAATAACGTGTCTTTGGTTTATGACTAAAGCATGGTCAGGATTGTTCATGAAAATGGGAGTAGGATTCTTCCATTTTTATTGTGCTGCAGTAATCTTGAGATCTGTTTGAATGACTGAGTTTTAATTTGTAATTTGATTCTGTTGTTGATTAGTAGAGCTTTATTGGGACTATGGTCTGAAGGCATCGGAGGAGAAAAAGTGGTATAATAAGACATAATTTGTCTCCAGGGTTTTGTAAAACATGAGAAGAAAATAGGATTTTTCCCTAATACTTTAAGCTTCAGGTTTAAGTCCTGGCACCTCAGAGAAACCTTTACCTTTAAATGGGCTTATTAAGGTAACTTTTAAACTACAGTAGCTCTGCTACTATCAGATTTCCTTCACAGCCGTGGGTGTTTTGTAAAGTTCGCAAATTCCGTGAAAATCGCTCTGTTTTCTTCATGGGACTTGGCAGATGCAGGCCATGGCAGAAACTGGATCCCTTGGCATTAATGTGTGTGAGACACTCACGTGAGCCACAGGCAGTGCCAGTTTCCCAGTGCAGCCCTTGGTTTCCTTTAACCCTGCAGGGGTGGATGTGTGACTTTTCCACTGCACCCCAAGGGACACAGCCCCTGTGTGGTATCTGCCTGGAACCACCTTGCACACTTTGATGGCACAGAGTCCTCCTAAACTGAGCTTTTTTTATTATTATTTTAATTTTTTGGGTTTTTTTGTTGTTTTTTTTTTGCCAGGGCATTGCTTTCCTTTTTCCTTTGTCCAGAGCATTTTTAACTAATGCAGCTTGCAAGACACTCTTAGGGAGTTAGCTCATCCCTGAGTTTTCCAGGCCATCCAGCAGGCTGCAGAAATGAGTTCTGGTTTTAACCACATCCTTGCATTAGGAAGGCTTGGTTCCCAGAACTGGGGAGCTGGTAAGCACACAGGCAAAACTGCAGAGTATCCTGGCAGAGAGCTGTTTACTTGTATGGAAAATGGAGAGAAATAGCTTATTTAAGTAGTGCAGAACTGCCCCCAGCCCAGCTCCCAAAAAAAAGTGCCAGCGGGTCATGAACAATCTTAAATTGAACCTGTTCATATTTAATGTATCTTCCCTATGTTCACTACCTGTAATTCTTCTATAATTATTGCTGCTGTAACTCCCCCGACTGACTTCTCAGTTTTTCCAGCTGAACACTTCATTTTCCTCTCTAACAAGGCTGGATATCTTTGAGTTGAAAAACTAACCCACCAGCAAGTCAGATGAGGTGCAAATATGAAAAACAGATATTTCATGGAAGTTGCCATCGCATTCATTTTTCACAGTCACTACAGTGTCACTGTGGTAGGTGGTATCAAAATCTCCAGGGCTGCATAGCACCTCTCCTTGTGTAGAGGTTCAGTACAACTATGCATTTGAAATAATAATATTCTTATGCTTAGCATATTTTTGGTACTGTGACCATTTTGGTTTGGAAGTCCTAGGGAAATTAATAGATTTTATGGCCACGCTTCAGAATTTTGCTTAAGTACTGGATCAGTCTTTAGGCAAAAGTAGAAACAAAAAAATTGCCTTCTGCGAAACAGAGTTATAAAATTTGTTTATGTTGAGATTTACTTAAAGGAAGGCATTCCAGTAAATGGTAGTAGTTTTAATGCTTTGTAAATATTTTCTGGACCAGAGAAACTTTTCATTTCTGCTTTTCACCATTTTGGAAACCTAGTAATTTGTACTGTTTGCCTAAGCTGATTTTTTGACTAAAGTCTGTGGGTTTGGGGTTTTTTTCCTAGTAACAGTGCATAAGTATTTTTAGTGCTGTTTTCATTTCAATCTGCCTTATATATTGGCGGGCTTATATATTTTCAGTGGCTCACTTCGTAGGTTTTCAAGGATGTGAAGGATACCATTTGTGGCTAATTAAAAAAACACAACTAAGATGACCTTCAAGTCATTGCAAAAAAACCAAACCAAAATAAAACAAAAAAACCCAAAACCAAACAACAAACAAAACCAACCAACCAACCAAACAGCGAACTTATGGTTCCTACCAGGACATCTCTGCAAAATTAGGGTTACGGACAGGATGTAGGACAAGAAAGTTCTTAAATTTTTTCCTATAATAATTATTATTTTTAACAGGTTTTATCTCAGTAATGTGATAAAACAAATACCAACAACCATCTGTGTGTGTTTTCCTTATCAATTATCCATCCTGGTGTTCTGCTGTCCAAAGCACTTTAAAGAGTCTTGGAAATTTATGGCATGTGAAAGGCATATAGTTCCAGTCTTTCATAAGATCTGAAAAACACATTTCCATTGTTCTTCCACTTCACGGATCAAAAGGCTTTTATAAAGTAAACAAGAAAACCCCCTGAATTAAGTTTAAGCTTAGCATTTTGAATAAAAATCCTTTCTAATACACAAAACAAAAAGTAACAATGAAAAATACGCCACAGGGTAAAAGGCCTACAGTATAATAAATGCAATGAGATAGAAACAAAAGACTGAAAGAAAATTCCAGATCCAATAGAAATGGCATTCTGGAAAAAAAAAGAAATTCCATGCATTTTTGTGACTGGGATGTAGGTAAAGTAGGTCTTTTAGTAAAAGAAAATGGTATTTTATAATTATTATGTGTGGTTCTCTGAAGAAAAAAAAAGAGATTATTTGCTTTTTAATATTCATGTGCCATTTTCATAGCATTTTGAGATGATTAGAACAGAACAAAATAAAAAAAAACCACAAAAACATGGAGAATAACCCATGGTTTTATGAAATAATACTTTGAAGATTTTCTGCAGGATGTTTTTATTCTAGTTTTCAGAGTAGCTGGCTTTGTTTCCTGGCTTTTTTGACTCATCTCTGAAATTTCTGTTTGTCATGTTCCACATTTGCTGTCCAGGCTGACAGACAGGCTGATGTCACCGGGGGCTTAATGCATCTTGTCAAATTTGAAACACACTTTGAGTATTTATAGCTTTCAAAATCGGCATGAATTTATTTTTACTTGGCTTAAATTCCGATTGGGAGAATTATTATCTGTTTCCTATCCTGCAGGAATATCCTAAGGGAAACAAATGCAATCCATTTAGATCTGTAGATGGAAATAGCAGAGAGTAGTTTCAAGAGCACTCTCTAAACTTTACAGTAGGTGTGATGTGAGTATAGATTACTGATAATATCCATATTTTTGTCATTTTTTTTTGCTTAGAAGAATCAATGGATTTCCCTTCTGTTGACTCTTGGAGGTCACACCCTGGGGCATGTCCAGGGATTAGCAATCTTGTTTGTAGTAATAAGACTCTCAGTGGGATACTTCTGGATAAATCAGAGTTTTCTCAGTATTGTCTTTTTTTAACTCACACCATCTATGGTTCACTGTTGGAAAGGAAAGGAAAGGAAAGGAAAGGAAAGGAAAGGAAAGGAAAGGAAAGGAAAGGAAAGGAAAGGAAAGGAAAGGAAAGGAAAGGAAAGGAAAGGAAAGGAAAGGAAAGGAAAGGAAAGGAAAGGAAAGGAAAGGAAAGGAAAGGAAAGGAAAGGAAAGGAAAGGAAAGGAAAGGAAAGGAAAGGAAAGGAAAGGAAAGGAAAGGAAAGGAAAGGAAAGAAAGGAGGAAGCTATGGACAGCTTGTTGGTTTTACATGCTGAAGCAAGGGAAATCACCTTTCACTAAGTTGGGAGTTTTGAGGGCAGATAGGTAGGAATATGTGTATTTGCCAGTGTTAGGTTATTTTAAATTTATACTTCACAATATTACATTCCAAGGGAGGGAGTATTCACTCCCTGCTGTCTGTGGCAGGGAATTTTGTCTTCAGTTTTTCTAGAAGACCATAAAAATACATAAGCCTAATTGAGTGATAAGGATCTCCTCTGTTTTCAAACAGCAGTGTGTATTTCCAGGAACACACTGCAATGTGTCTTGCAGAAAGATGGGTAAGATAGACTAAAATCTCATTTAGTTGTCTTGGTGCTACATATGAGACACCTGCAAGAAACTGACAGCAAGGACTGTAAATCTTCATTTTCCTGTAGTTCTTCTCCCTCCCCAATGGCACAAAAAGCAGTGATCTTTAAAAATAGCATTTCAGTAAACATTTTCTGGCTTCAGTGTGAAGTTATAAGGGAAACTGTGGCATAGTTAAAAGGTAGTTGCATGTTAGAGCTTCTAAGGAGGTTTTTCTTCTGTTCTTTGGCTTGATCTGATAGCCTTATATGTTTCTTATTACAGGCTAACCTTTAGAGAAGTGCAGAATTTTAGGTGGTCAAGGTGGGTTTATCAGGAATAAACTGGGACTTGCTTGCACTTTTTTTTTTTGTTGCACTTTAATGAAATCAACATTTCTAAAAAGCAGGAAAAAACCACACAAGCGTGTGGCCATATTTAGTTAAAAGTGTTTTTTGTATATAAAGAGCAATAAAATACTTGCCAAATTCTACACGTGTTCCACACTGTTAGAAAAAAAAACCTAAAAAAAAAAAATTTAAAATATCCAGGCTCCCACCACCCGTTTGTAAATCACAAAAACGATTTGCATAAAACCACATTTAGCCCAGCACAGTAACAAGATGCTTTACAGTAAATTTACAAAGAAATCATATGCTATACAGGAGAACTTTACATCTTCAAAGATGCTACAAAAGGCCCCAAATTGGTAGCAGTTTCCATCACAGGTTTCAGCTTCTTCTAGAAGGGTTGGGTTTTTTTCGCCATTTAATCCTTAAGCTTCTCCCTGTTTTTCAAATCACTTGGTCAGCAAGAGTTTTTATCATGGTAGACCTGCATAACCTTAGAGAGTCTTACCACAGTGCTGATGTTAAACAGAATTTATGCAGTGCAGTGCTCTTATTCCAAAGGTGAATTCCTACTTCTGCTCAATAAACCAAAGGGGAGAGCAAAGTTTTGCTCCCTGTGTCTCTGGCATTGTGTGATGTGCACAGTGCATGCTGTGGTGACAAAGAAGATATTCCCAGATGAATAATAAAAGGAAAAGATGATAAGAAGACGTGACATTAATACCACAGTGTTAAAAGTGGTGTTTATGTTCATTTTGTTTTTTTCCCTACTGCATAAGGGGAAGGCAGAAAGGACCCTGTGAATCTGATACTAAAGCTGACAGGGAGTGTAAGTCTTCTGTTTAAAACATAAAAAAAGTATGTGTGAAAGGCAAAGAGGGCCTTTTGTAGAGAAGGTGTTCCATGTAAGAACAGTTCTGTAAGGATCAACACAGAAAATTAGTGCTGGTTTACTGGCTGGGTTTTGCACCACCTCTGAGTGGTTCAGACTTTGCAGGAGTGATTGGGGCTGAGATGCACAATCCTTGTGCTGAAACCATTCTGAACATTCTCTTGCCTTTCTGTGTTGCTCTCCCTTCCCCTTGTGCTGAGAGCCATGGTATGACAGCCCTGGATCTGTTCAGAAAATCAGTGTATGAGGATTTTGCAGCTGCCTGCTTGTGGTGTGTGCCCTGTGCGTGTGTGCCTGTGACCTGGCTGCAGCAAGCACAGCTCTGCTCCTTAAACTCCAGCTGACACTCTGTAGCCTGGCAGGAGCCATGAACTAACTCCCATTCCACCAAATTAGCAGATGTGTGTGACTTCCAGCACAGCTTTCTCAGTGTCTGAATCCTAGAAATAGTCTGAGATAATAATTGGTCAATTTAAGCTCCAAAACTAATTAAAAGTAATCCAAACTCGCCACAGGAAATGTTTCTACCCTTCTTCTTTTCTAGTACTAAACAGAGCATCAGTTTCTGAAAAATCACTCTGATTTCCTATGGAGAATATTATTGATGATCAGTCAGGGGACACAGAGGTAAAATGTGTAATTTATCCATCTTGTTCAGTAGTATTATTTAGTAGTAGTATTCCCCTTAATTCTGCACATTTCTCCACAGTTCTTCCCATAAGTCACATGCTGGTGACAGACCTTTTGGGAGGGGTTGTGGCAAAACTGTCCTAGGGAATATAATGAAAGATTGTGAAGTATTTGTCATTTACCTGGTCATTGCCAGGGGAATGGTCCTGAGGCTGAGAATGCTCTTGCCAGCCTTTGGATGTGCTTTTGTTGTAAAGATTTCCTGTGAACATAATGAGAAGGCCATGCCAGGAGGCTAATTAATGGTTATGCACAGGGCAGTGTATCCTCCTCAAGTGAGGCTGGGTGCTGGATGCAGTGGCAAGTGCTTGGTAGAAGTTTCTGGTCCCTGTGGCTCACAGATTTGTTACACTGGGTCTTCAGGAAGCTGCAGGAATGTTGGTGGCCACACCAAACACCCCATTCCCAGCAGCTGGTAAAACAGCACAGCCTCTCACCAACCAACCAAGCATAAATCTTCTCTTGCCAGTCCCATCAGGGCATGGTCTTGCCTGAGCTCTGCCCTGGAACAGTTGTGGTGTGGCAATCAGTCTGAATTCTCCCATTTATCAGACATGCCTCGACAGGGCTTTTTGGGTTTTGGAGTTTTAAAAAATTATTATTATTAATTGCTTGATTTATTAATTAATATTTCCCCGAGGAATGGCAGAAATTGAAATTTTGTCTGAAAGAAGGAAGACTTTCATCTGTAGACTAATGTGTTAATTTTTGAAAAACATTAAAGAAATTAGGGGCTTCTGCTCTATCATGACAGAAGACATGAGTTTATCAGGCATCTTGAAAGCCATACATGTCTTTTTTATATCCTAAAATAGCTACTGGAGGAGGAGGATTACATATTCTACTCTGTGCAGACATGTTGAAAATGTTGGAAGTTATCATGGCAAGAGGCAATTTGAGAGATGCAGCGTGCTGTAGGTAGCAGCACGTTACAAAACTGTTGTAGACCTGTTGTTTGTCCACAACAAAACCCACACATTTTTAAAGAGAAAGGCCAATAATAATAAGATGGGCAGTTGTTCTTACAGCCCAGCAGCATTGCTGGGTGTTTGTAACACATAACACTACTTTCTGTTGCTCTCTGTTTTATTGTGTGTAAGTGCTCACAAGATCTCCATTTATGGATGCATGTTCTAGTGACCTATCCTGGAGAAAAAAACAAAACAAAACAAAAAACCAACCTTAAGGAATAGATTCTTGAAAAGACCCTAATTCCTTTTTATTTGTGTAGCCTGGGTGAACAGCTCTTACAGCTGAATAATTCCTACCCTGAGGAGCATTCTTGAATTACTTTGCATTAGTCTAGGAAAGTGTGCCTGTTCTCTGCCTGGCTTTTTTGCCCCAGGAGAAGACTGGGAGAACAATGGTTGTCAGTCTCCAAGAGGAGAGCCTGGGCTTACAGTCACTGCAATTGAGGCTTTCCCATTGTGCTGCTGTTATCAACAGAACATAAAAATAAAATCAGACCATTTGACCATATGATTAACACATTCCTGTTGAACTCCAGGTGACCCTAATCTTCTGGCTCTTTACAGAACTCCTGTGTTTCTTAGGATAAAATTTCTTCCTTAACATTAAGTTCTTTTGATGCTGAAATACCCTCTGAATGGTTTGCTTATGGGGCTTCAGTGGGATGCATTGGGGCAGACAAGAAAAGATGGATTTGAATGATTGTAAAGACACACTGGATAACCAAATTCCTAACATCCAGATGAAGTTTAACCATGTAATTGTTAATTTCCTCTTGCTTGCTGAAGTGCTTCTTGTGTTTCCTTTTGCCCTATCACTATATTGCAAGATTGCAAAGGAATTATTTGCAATTAGGTGAACAAGTAGGAATTCTTTGATTTGCCCAAAATCATAAATCTACACTAAGCAAGTTTTGCAACCTCCTTGTGGGATTCAGAGAGTTGTTTGATTTAGACTACATTTTTTAAACTTAGACTTCCCTCTGTAAAGGGAAGTTCATGGTTTGATGGTGGAGAGTCACAATGAAGAGTTTTGCGAATTAAGAGATTCGAGCTTGCATTTAGTTCTCAGTGTTTTATAATCTTGGCTTTTCTCGGGAAGAATCACTTGCCTGAATCTCACAAACCAAGTCTGCCCTGCCTGCCACGATCCATAAGGACCAAGGAGGAATAACTATCTCCATTCCATAACTTGCTGCGTGGCCAGCTCGCAGCACCTCCAGTGCTGTAACCACAAAAAAAAAATCGCTCTAAAACCGCCGCGCTTTTTCTCCCTCTGCCCATCCAGCGTGCGACAGCGACCACTGGGGACCCCACTGCAGCAGCCGCTGCCAGTGCAAGAACGGGGCCCTGTGCAACCCCATCACCGGGGCCTGCCACTGCTCCGCCGGCTTCAAGGGCTGGCGCTGCGAGGAGCGCTGCGACCCCGGCTCCTACGGCAATGAGTGCCACCAGAAGTGCCAGTGCCAGAACAGAGCCACCTGCGACCACGTCACCGGAGAGTGCAGGTGTCCCCCGGGATACACCGGCGCCTTGTAAGTGTCTTGAAGTGGCTGTGTCGCTTTTTGGGGTGGTGGGGTATGAGTTTGGAGGAGTTTGGGGTGAGTTTCCATGCTGAGCAAGCAGGTTTGGGCAAACCCGCGTTGCAGGGCGCATTTCAAGAGGAAATAAAGCCTCGACCCCGATGGGTAAAAACGCACAAAAAGGAGCAGCAGAGGGTTCTCGGTGGCCATCACAGGTTTGGGAAATGGCATTGAAACATGGAGTTGTTTGGCCTTGGTCATTCCAGAGCTGTGTCAGCAGCCCTGAATGAGCGCCAGACTGCGTGTAAAGAGATGTTTTGGGAGCAGTAATTCCTAGAATGCCAGGTCTGCTTCCTTAGATCCGTTGTGTGGATGCCGCACAACGCTCGGTGCTCATCCCTCTGTGTCACGCTGCTCTCTGGGCTCCACAATTTTGGCTGGAGGAGCTGATGATGATAGCCCTGAAAACAAAGCTGGGGCCTGTGGTAACGGGTGTCTGTGCTGTCCCCACCCTGTGCACAGCTGTGAGGACCTGTGTCCCCCCGGGAAGCATGGCCCACAGTGCGAGGAGAGGTGCCCGTGCCAGAACGGAGGCGTCTGTCACCACATCACCGGGGAGTGCTCCTGCCCGCCAGGATGGATGGTAAAAAATGAGCTCTGAAACTCCCCAAAAACCCCCCCAAAACTTCCATATTTGTACATCTCGAAGAGGGGGAAAAAAAAAAAAAAGGGTAGCAAATGAGGATAGCAAATGCGGTCTGCTTGTAGCCAGGAGTAATGAGAAACATATTTTAGCATAAGGGACTGAAATAAAATGCTTGCGAAACCATCTGTTACTGAAAATGCTCCAGCTCTGCACTGCCTTTTTAACTATATCAGATTCTGGGATGCAAAAGGAACAGTTGTGCTGTGACAAGGCAATATCCTTTAGATCTTGCCTGCAAGTCATTGGTTTCTTCATGTAGGTTGATATTACAGGGAGATGACACCACTGTGTTTGTTAATAGTGGGGTTTGTGCCCATTTTTGAATGTCAAGTACGTATGGAAAAAAGCCCAAACCTTTGCATATGTGTTCACTGCTGGGGAGGAGATGGGACATCAGATCTTTGACATTATCTTTAGGCTTCCTTCCCTTTTATCAGAGGGTAGGGAATTAAGACCCGACCTTGGAGCTGCAAATTGCCTTCCCTTGCTATCAGGCTGCCTGCTCTGAGTTGGCAAATAATGCAGCTAGAAGGTGATCAAGGCCCAGATAAATTCTTTAAATACATTTGTTGATAATACTGATCGTGAGCATTTGATAATATTTTCCATTTAAATGTTTATTTTGTGTGAAAATTCACGTTTACTGATGGTTTAATCACCTTTTGATTGTATTATCCTGAGAAGAACCTCTGGCAGAGGCCAGTTTTTCACCAGCTAGAGAGCATGCTGTAAAATACAATCTCTGGTTATCAATTTGAGCAGAGCACCTGACTACCTAACTTGGAATATGGCCATTTTTACTTTTTATTGCATTTCATGCTAGGGAAGCAAAATTACTGGTCTTGGAATACAATGTTTGCAAAAATTCTTAACTCCCTTTATCTCCCTATACACAGGTATTAAAAAAGAGATATATAGCACATGAAGTAGTGAGGAAAATTTTATACTAGTGTTTGTTAACTAATACATTATTATTTAGACCTTTGACTAATTTTCCAAGTAATTATTTAAGTATAAATTTTAATTTTAGGGCTTTCAATTCCATGAAACACTATTTTGTCAGTTAAACTTTTTTTTTTTTTTTTTTCTTTTCCTGTACGGGACGGGAGTTTTAAAGTAGCCAGGTGCAAATGCTGCAGGGTCGTGTATTAGGTGAAATACCTGGATGTCTTTTGTCTGATTAAATGCCTGTAAATACCTTTTCCTTGAAATGGCTTCCTAAAAGTCTTAGGTTCTGATGTTTCCCTCACCACCCAGGTGTGATTAATTCCAAGGATGTGAAAGGCAGTGCAGAAACTCGAAACCCACTGAAAGGAGCAATCATGCTACTTAAGCTTTTAGGATATCCTTCTCTAAGTGAAATTGCAAACAGCTTTTTCATTCATCAGAAAAAATACCCAAGTTACTATAAAGTAGAATAATTGGGGCATTAGAGCCTCTATTCACTTGAGGGCATTTCTGGGTATATTGATATATAGTAATCCTGGTAAATAAACTGGGAAGAGCTTGACATCAGTTAGTCTTACAAGTGTGTTTTTACAGGTGCTTAGAGAGAGTATTTTTCATGAGCTTTTACTTCCAACATGGAAATCCTAGAAGATTATTCCTCCAGTGTTGGAATATGCCCCACATTTAAAGCTGGAGAAGGGTCTGGCATTTCCAAGATCAGCACTGGGAGAGTAAATACAGGATCTCCCTGACCTTCCCTTGTTTTCTCCTTGTCCATTCAAGCTGCAGTCCCAACTCTGAGATTTCTCTCCTGCACTCACAGGGCATGGTGTGTGGTCAGCCTTGTCCTGAGGGTCGTTTTGGGAAGAACTGCTCCCAGGAGTGCCAGTGCCACAACGGAGGGACCTGTGACTCGGTGACGGGTCACTGCCACTGCAGCCCGGGCTACACAGGGGAACGGTAAGGAAAACCCACTCCTGCCAGGCTGCTGACCCTGGAGGGCTCTGCTAGAGCAGGGGAACCTCGGAAGCTGGTAGAAAGAACAATGGAAGTATCTGAGACACGATCAAAAGTGCTAATTCTGGTGACAAAATGCTTGCCATGTCACTCGGCTGATGCCGGATTGCAAGTTGGAAGCCCATGTGAAAGAACACTTCCTGTGAAGGAACTGCTGGGTTTTCCTGCTTTCCTGCTGTGTTCTGGCACTGCTTGTGGATCTTCCTCCCTTGGAGAGCCTTGCAGAATGGTGCAGCCTGTGCTGTGGTGGAGGGGTGAGGAGGGAGGCTCGTGGGTTTGTGCAGATGTCTGGCACTCACAGCAGCAAGGGAGGCTCTTCAAAGGCTGCAGGCCAGAGAGTTGTCTCCTAAAAATGCTCCTCTCGAATGAAATGAAAAATTTAATCTTCTGATGGCTGTATGAGTTGACTTTGGCAGATTGGAAAGATAGCAGTGTGAGACATCTCTCTTGAAGGCAGTGGAAAGCGATGAAAGAACATTTTCCTGCGTGTATTTTAAGCAGCACACAACTCATTTGCAGGAGTCAGCAGCAGCCTGATCACTGGGGTCAGTCCAGGGGATCTCTGCCAGCAGCTGTGGGTATTGTAACCATATGCACACATGAACCTTCACAGGACGTGGGAAGTGCTCTGCCAGACATAATGTGGAAAAAGAGCTCAAGAAGAAGAGGAATAATTAGTCCGGAGCCATTTGCATGCCAAAGTTATATTTGTGTCTGTGAAGAAACAGTGCAGAAGGTGGTAGATGGATTTAGGCAGACACAGACAGGGGCTCCAGGGGGGAATCAAAGGAGTAACCACACAAGTGTCTACACAGTGCCTCTACACTGGTGTTTCTAAAAGTAATTAAATTTTTCATATTGTAATAATTTAATATTGTAATTGAAAATTAATATTTTCATACCATAGCAATTTCAGACTTTCATCTGAAATGCCTTGCAGTTTGCAGCATTTTGATCACGTTTGCAAATCTGAGCCTCCCTCTTTTCCTGCAAAAGAGGCTGTATTTTCAATTTTTTCATTTCTCAAGATGGTTCCAAGGGTAGGAAGAAGTCAATGGCAAGGTTGTAGAACTGGTCCTTATAGATGTCAGAGAACTGTGTGGGCAGTGTCTGAGGTAGCCCAAACACACCATCTCCAAAGGGATGGTTTTTGCAAATTAAATTCAAAAATAATTAAAAAAAAAAATAAAATTCAAGGTTAAGTTTTGTCTAGTTTGGCTGGGATTGCCTGGTTGGCATTTGAAGAGAATTCTTTCACAACTTTATTTGTATAGCTTAAATCAGGAAATATTGATACAGGGTAATTAGCTCTATTCTTAGGCTACACCTCAGGAGAAAATAAGATTTTATTGGTGACTTCAGTTAGGACAGAGTTACAAATAACTTGAAACTTCTGGATATCAGCAACAGATTGAGAAAAATACTGCAGAACATGTCTACCCATTTTACTTCAGTTGGAAGGCTCTGCTAATTTCTGTTACATTTTGCAGTGACTTGTATCATGTGTCTTTTAAATTCTCGTGTAATGAACCACTAGTCATACCTGAAAACAAACCAAAACAAAAACCCAAATTTATAAGAAAAACAGTGGAAAAAACCCCAAAACGAAAAACGACCCCATTAATAGTGTGTTATATTATCAACTAGTATTTTTAACAGTCTGTAACTTGACTGGCAATCAGAATTTAACAATTCCTTTCTAGAACACAGGGAAGACAAAGCTGAAAACATCAAAATCTTAAGACACAGCCAAATGAAGTTGCTATCCAGAAAATCATTAGTTAATGATTTGCAAATTTGAAAAGCAGGGTACTGAAATTTTGTATTCTAGTAGTCAGGCTAAAGATACAGACTGATCTTTAGGTTAAACGACGTGTTCCATCTATAAAAAATTAAAGAAATAAATCTGTTGGCAAAAGTGTGTATCTTCTTAAAACTCTGTGAATGAGAGAGGAGGAAAAGCTTGGTCTTTCTTAAGAAAGAAGTCTCTTAAGATATATTTTCCTTAAGCAGCAACAAAAATCATTGCTACTTCCCCATGTGGATTAAACTCCAATCTTTACTGATTTTCATTTTCATCTGTCAGAAAAATCAGATGAAAAGAAGGGGTTTGATCTCCTGAAGGTTTTTCCAGTTTACACAGATTTTTGCTCTTACTTAAGTGACGTCTCTGACCAGCAGAAGACATTCCTCATAAACCCCATTTCCTTTAAACCTCCATAAGCTATCATTTATGGGAAATACAACAGTTTTTTTGTTTGTTTATTGGGGTTGTTTGTTTGTTTATTTTTTACCTCACAGGTGCCAGGATGAGTGCCCAGTGGGGAGCTACGGGCTGCGCTGTGCAGAGACCTGCAAGTGTGTGAACGGTGGGAAGTGCTACCACATCAGTGGTGCCTGCCTCTGTGAGCCAGGCTACACTGGGCAGCACTGTGAAACCAGGCTCTGCCCCGAGGGAATTTATGGCCTCAAGTGTGATAAAAAGTGTCCCTGCCACATGCCCAACACCTGGAGGTAGGCGTTGCATCCTCTGCCCTGCTTTGTTTTTCATAGGTAAAACACAGAAATGCAAATGTAACCTGAAAAGGGGTTATTTCCTGTTTTTTTCTAATACTTTCATGCAAACTGGAGCAGCTACAGACTTGTATTTGACATTCCATGGCCATAATCAGAAAGAAAACACCAACCCAAAAGATGCTTTTAGTTTTTACTTGCAAGCATATTTGATCATAATGTTCACTGCTGTGTTTGGTCTCTGACCCATTAAATAAATACTAAGATAAATCATATGACCTTTATCTGTGTTTGCCACCTGAATAAATCATTATGTTGCTCACTGCATATAGTCATGGACTGTCTATCACATACTCTGGTTTACTGCAGATGAGAAATAACTGAATTGAAATCAATGGATGTGTAAAGTCCTCTGAGTTGGGCATGAGAAGCTTTGACATTCCTCTACCTCAGTCTCTCTCTGTATATGAGAATTTCTCGGTGTGACTATTTCAGTACAAAATTTCAAAACCCTTAACTATTGTAAATCTGGGTTTGAAAAGTACATTTTTTGTCATTGAACTGGTTTTCAAAGGAGCAGGTAAAATCCGATCCCTGGAAATCAAATGAGAAATAGTTTTCCCAATAGCTTAGCTTTTACACATCTCCTTACTCAGGAAGCAATGAGCCCTATTTTTTTGAGGCTTTGTGGATTTTGACAGCATTTGGGCATATTGTTATGAAAATATAAAAACTAGTTATGTGGAGACAGAATTTCAGCTGTGAGGGAGGGATGTCAGGTGTCAGTTGAGGCAAGCCAGTATATTTATAGAACAATTGTGGACAGCTTTCTCTTGTTACAAAACAGTTCTTCTGATTACATACTGTGGTCATTGTGCATTCACTTAACACTTAATTGCATTACTATTAACAGTACCTTGGACAAGGTTTGTCAGCACAGTCTAAACTTTTGCTGCTGAAAGTAGCTGTGGGGGGAAATTTACAGGAATTATTGAGTGTCACATAGAATGCTGCTGTACATTAATTAATATAACATGCACTTTTTCTCATAGACAAAATAAAATCCTTTAGTCAGAATTTAGCAGTGATGTTAAATCTGTGAATGGAAATAGCTACTGTCTTAATTCTCTGTGAAAACTTACTTTGTGGTTTGTTGGAGTTGTCCAACACACCTTTTGTTGACAAACTGTGATAAAACAAACTGAATTCTTTCCTCCTTCCTGTCATATACTTTTACAGTTGTGTACTTTTGCTTCTGCTCATCCCATTTGCCTGAAATACCTTGAAAAAAATGCAGAGTTTTTTTGATGTAAAATCAACCAATTTATTATTTGGGCAGTGTGTTCAGGAATAAATGGCACTATAATGCAAGGCTCTCCAGCTCTCAAACTAGGCTAGCACACCAAATACTATTGTGTTATGAATTATTGTTAGCTGCTTCCCTGAAAATCTGTCTGCAGACCGTTGCAGCAGCCTGGTTTGACAGGAATGCATTGCACTGTATACCATTTCTAATATTACAGGGATTACTTCTGATTCATGTTCCACACAGCTGCTCCTTCATTTATACCACTGGAAGAGACAGCTCGTGGTCAAATCAGATCACAAATGTTCACACTGGTAAACAACAGCATTTCACTGGTCTTTTTTTTGGGACATTTCCCCCCCTGAATGACAAATCCAAAGGCACTTAACAACCTTGAAGGTGCTGGAGCATATTTGCCAGAGCATCATGATGTGTGAGAAAAACAAGTATCTTCATTGCTTCACAAGTGTATTTTACATATATGTAAGTTCCTTCCCCTTGGGTCAGCAAGTGACCAAGACCATAAATAGCAGGAATCAGGGTAATGATGAAGAAGATAAAACTCGCTGTGGACAGTTGAGGCTTTTGGGAATCTTTTTGGAAACCAGTTGTGTCTGGCTGTCCTCACCTCTTGATGTCAGTCAGCCAGGAGGCAACTCTTAAATCATGTCAGGGAACACCCTCAGCCCTCTCTTGCCTGCCACAAGCACTGCTTGGCCTGGCTGTAGCCTGAGGAATTTCATAGCACTAATCCATTTAGCAGCAAAGTAATCCCAGGGCACAAAAAAAAGGGGGTGGAATTCCTTCTGCAAGTAAACTTTGTGTGTCTGTAGGTCTGGGGTTCTGTTTTGGGGGCCCTTGATACCATAAAAGCTTTTTTTCATCTGGGTGTGATCACTGGTTTAGATATCCTCCAAGAGGAGCTATTGGTAGGCTTAGAGCTCTGGGTTATTTGTATTAATCAATACAGAAATGAACTAAAGGTTAATTTTAAAAATATGCTTAGCTCTAAAAAATCCTGCTCTAAAGAAGGTGTATATAAGTTCCAGAATACAAATATGTTTTTAGTAGTTTTCTTCACATACTTCTACACATATATTGTGAAAAATGCTCCTTCTTTGTTTTTTATTCCCGTTTTATGATTGACAAAAAGATGGCATCAAAACAGCTCTGACAATAATTCACTATTTGCATTTTGGGTAGGATAAGCTGTAGGGATTTTGCTGCTGCTGTTGGTCGATGGCAGCTCCTGGAGATGAAAGGCAGACCCTTCCTTGCTTTTGGTTGTACCAGCAGCCTTTATTAAATGCTTTGTGGAGCATAAAAATAGCTACACTTGAGAGATTTTAATCTGTCTGAGGGGCCCAGAGGACAGCAACAGGTAAAAACCTTGTACCAACACCCTTGGTGCAGTTCAGACTGCAGTTAAGATTTATTCATGATGTGAACACTAGTGGGGATTTTTTTTTTTTTTTTAATCTCATGCCCTTTCTGAGATACCTGTGTAGGATTGCTTGCAGTTTTATTGGTGGAATTCATGTATTGGTCCATGTAGTTTGGCTCTGTTTTTAAAGTAAAGATTAGGGCCTTTTAATTTTCCATTTTTCTAATGGGCCTGTATGTACAGATACAAGAGCTTTTCATGGAGATTTTATTCTTATTCATATTATGTTTAGTTTTTAGGGTGATGCACAATTTGGTTGGATATTTTAAAAGCAAAACACATGAATGAAGCATATAAAAATCATTCTTTTCATCTAAGTCATTCAAATACATAATATTCAATACCCACAAGTCATTTTTTTTGCCTCTGTACAGAGTAGGGTTGCATTTCCAGGAGGTGTGAATAGACAACCAGGAATAAAAGAGGATATAATGCCAGTATCTCTCAGCATCTCTTTATTTCCCTACCTTAATATTTAAACATTACTGCCAATTAAGATAACTGCGTGAGAACCCATCAAAAACCTCCAGAAGTGCTTTGGCTTCCTACTTCTAATTACAAATCACGGAATACTAATTTGGGCGTCAATCAATACGTGTGCAAGGACGCCTCAGTGACACTCACTGGGGGGCACAGAATATCAATGCCTCTGCCTCATATCCAGTGCTTCCTCATGCATGTGGGCTTCTCCTCTCCTGGAAGGGGAAAAAAACCCCACAAACCCCAACAACAAACCACACTTCCAATCAGGATTTTTTAGGAATTTATCCCATGAACTCTGGGATTAATGTCTTAAACGTGCCAGTGCTACTGAATTTATGTTATTAATATATTCTGGTTCTTATTCTGACTATCTAGTTGTGGATTGACTTTTTTTTTTTTTTTTTTTTTAATTTCCCTGCTCTGCATTCTTCCACTGATGAGAACTTGGGGTCCTACAGGAATTTAGGGCAGGGTACAAACCTGATTATCTTGCTGCATCATGTGTCTTCATAATTTTGCCTGTGTTTTATATGAGAATAGTTCCCTTTCATCTTGTTTCATGGCAGGTGTGCACATAAGTAACAAATAACCAGGGCTGTTCATGAGTTTTGAACCATTTCTGCATGAAAAGGCCTTTCCTCTCACTTTGTGTCAACACTGTCAAAGGTATTTTAATATTCTGAAGACCCATGAATTTTTATGGTGCCATAGCTTGTGCATTAAATATGCAGAAAGCAGAATACACAGTGATGTTCTAACTTTCACAGTCCATGCCTTCCCTCATTAGCAATGGTTGCTTTCAGCAATTTTAAACTCTTACTTGGACAAGAGCAGCCCTCAAGTCCAAGAGCACTTGCAGCCAATGTTGTGTTCCCATGTAACACTGCAGCTCTTTCAAAGATTGCTTTTGTAATGTTACAGCACCTAAAAGTGCAGCAGGTATTTTTTCAGACTCTCAAATGGTCAGAAAAACACTCAGTTTCCAATACACCCCCACACACAAAGTCAGCAAGTCTTGCAAAACCAGGCTCTTGTCATGGGTCATTTAATTTGTCTGGAGGAAGACTTTTTTTTTTTTTGTCCTTCCAGCGCTCTTAAAGGAGCTTCACTTCAATCAGTGGGAGGCAAATATCTCTGAACAGTCTTCCCATTGTAAATACATTGGATTTGGATAGCAAGGCTTTCCTTTGGTGAGAATTAAGCAAATGCTTTGTCTGCCAGAGGGCTACAGAGCACCCCATTGTGTCCTCTCTCCCAGCCTATATATCTTTGCACAGCTGATGATGTCCATTTGTTACGAGGCAGCAGCTGCCTGTGTGGCCCTTCAATGAAACTGCTGTTCCAGGTACAGAGGCAGCTGCTCTGCCACCAGGTATGGCCAGCAGAGAGGGGAGATATTCCCCAAAAGGTCACTGCTCTCATGCTATAGCTGGCTTCTGCCCAGTGCTGATGGTTTTGTACCATTCCCTGAAAGATTCCAGTTGTCCTCTTCCGAGCTGATTTAATGAGAAGAATGTTCTCTTGCTCTGCTGATGGGGTGCTGTGTTGTTATTTCGTGTTGGATGGTGCCATGTTGTTTTTCTTGATCATGTTTCACTGCTGAGCTTCTGCAGTGTCACGAAAATGATCCTCTTAGAGTGGGAATGTACCAACAAATGCTGGGGAATTTAATGGTTTCATCCTCTTAATATTTGTATCCATAGATATCTGTCTTATGGTAAAAAAGGTGTTTCAGCAAGGTTTCTGTTCAAATACAGACAGAAGAATGATAGCCCTCCATTTCTTTCCATGTCCTCCCAAAATGTCTGTATGCTGTGTCATGTTCCATTTCCTATTTTAATTGGCACATATTTTTATATAAACACACCAAATCACATTCTGGGAAGTAAAATCATCTCACACAAGGCCCTTCATGCAAGCCATCTGCAACACCTTTCTTTTTTTTTTTTTTTTTTTTTTTTTTTTTTTTTTTTTTTTTTTGTGTGTGTGTGTGTCCTGTGGAGAGAAAATAATATTTATGGCATGTTTAGTCCTGAATTACTGAGTTAACCTTTCATCCCCCACCCGTGGCAGCTGTCACCCCATGTCTGGAGAATGCTCCTGCAAGCCAGGCTGGTCTGGGCTGTACTGCAACGAGACGTGTTCCCCGGGCTTCTACGGGGAGTCGTGTCAGCAGATCTGCAGCTGCCAGAACGGGGCTGACTGCGACAGCGTCACTGGGAGGTGCACCTGTGCCCCTGGATTTAAGGTAAAAGAGGTCTCACTTTCACAGTTTCACACTTTTTCAGCCCCAGTTGTGCGACAAATTCTTCAGGGTGCCACCCCATCCTTTCTCTGCCACGGTTAAAGGGAAAGTGAGGGTGTTTGGGTAGCGCTGCTTGTGCTGTTGGACCCTGAAAAGTCAACATTTCTCGTGGGTTCTCAGTGCTGAAATGAAGGTGTTTTTAGAAGGAGAAGTTGTTTGCTTTATAAGATGTTGGTAAGAATGAGGGCATGCTGTTGAGGTGTAAGTAAAGGGAGGAATGACAGGTTTCAGTCATCAACTCCTCAAGCTCCATCCCCAGAAACTCCAGCCAAAAGCAGTTCTTTTTATACTTCAGGACAGATTATTCTGCAACTTTTGCACACATTTGCTGTTACATGTGCTTTGGATGCTAACCTACCATTTTACAGTATGACTGTTCTTGTAAAAGTAATAACTGAAAACATCAGCCAAATTAGCTCTGAAAAGTTCTTTACATACTCATATAATTTACCATTAAACTGCTTTCTTACTGTCTTGGTTTCATAAAGATGTCCTTTATTACTGCCCATTGATCTAACCAGGTGCTTTGTGACCTGAACCCTCACACCAAATTGTAGAAAACTAGTACTTAAAAAGACTTAAAAATACTTCAAAAGTATGAAGGTGTCCCTCTCCCCTAAATTAAAGATAATTTAGTGACAGCCTAGGACATGTCTGAGCTGTATTTCTTCTGGCTTTTGTATCACTTCAGTCAGTTGTATTGTCTGAGGCTCCTCAGATAGTTTTTAGACTCTATTTTTATTTTTATTTTTATTTTTATAATTTAGGGTGCATCATGTGGTACCCCTTGTCTGCCTGGAACTTATGGGGTGAACTGCTCCTCTGTGTGCAGCTGCAAAAACGGGGCCACCTGTTCACCTGTGGATGGCTCTTGTGCCTGCAAAGCAGGTAAGTGTCTCCTCAGATTGATTTTAATTCTCTGTAACTGTGAAATTAAATTGGGTTTCTGAAGTAGAGGAGAGAAAACTTAATGAGAAACAGACACTTGATATTTCTGCTGCTCTGGGAGGTGAAAACAAGGAAAACATGTTCTCAGGGAGGAAAGCATGTTCTCTTCTCTGTCAGGAGGTCTGTGGGTTGTACCCTTTATTTTATGTCAGCATTCCTAATCAAAATCATACAGAATCCCAGAACGATTGGAAATTATGTAACTTTCTGTTGTTTTTTTTTATTAATGATTTTCATTCACTCTTAATAATTTGGTTTTAATTCATCATAACCAGTACCTTCAATATAAGCAGTGTGTTAGTTTTGAATCACTTTTAGCCACAATTTAGCAAAATTTGTTGTAAGCAGCTATTGTGATACAGCTTGGGAAAAGTTACTGAAACTTCAAGTTCCACTTAGCTAACTTTGATATGCCTCAGTGAACAAAGACTGGGGGAGGGAGAGAGAGATGTGTTGTTCAAAATGAACACAAGAAGTGCAGAATTTATGGGCTACAAAGACATTTTGCAGAAACCAGAGGATGAGGAAGACAACAAGATAACAAAGACTCCATGTATGTGTGTTGGAAACTCCCTACATGGGGAAAAGATAAGAAAAAGTGTAAAAAAATACAGACTAATTAGCCTGAGAAGCGAGGAATCAATTACCAATAGAAGATAGAATGCTATGTAATGAAAGAGAATTACATCATTTAGAACCAATGAATAATAATTTCGTCGTTTGCTAAAAATGTATAAATAGGTGAGAAAGTTTTATGTCTGCATCTGTGTGGAGGCCAGAATTTTGTCAGCCACACACACAGACCCTGACCAGGAATAAACTAATGCCTGACTTGCTGACACAGAAAAGTGTTAGAGGGGTTTGTTTATACCAAGGACTTTAGAGAATTTGGTAACACTTTGGGTTGGAAGGGACCTTAAAGATCATTTTTGTTCCTCCCTCTGCCATGGACAGGGACACCTTCCACTATCCCAGATTGCTCCAAGCCCCATCCAGCCTGGCTTTGGACACTTCCAGGGATCCAGAGGCAGCCACAGCTTCTCTGGGCACCCTGTGCCAGGGCCTCACCACCCTCACAGGGATAAATTTCTTCCCAATATCCCATCTAAACAGAATTTGCTGGACAAATAGCCACTAAATTTTTCAGGGACTGACACTGTTAAATTAGTTGTGGAGTAAATGTGAAACTTCTACTCTTTCCAGAGAATTTGGGCTCATTTAACCCTGTTCAGGTAGATACTGCAAAGCAGCTAGTTCATGAGGAGAAAAATATTCCTTGGGCAATGCAGAATCCTTTCTTCCTGTATCTCATGCAGTTTTAATCATACTACAGTGAAAAAGGGCAGCAGAAAGTAAAATTAAACTGAACCTAGGTACTTGCCATGTAAACAAAGGAAGATTATAAATCCTGGGAAGACAACTGAGGGAAAGTGTCTCAATTTCCTGGCCAAACTGTAAAGAATACATTTCCTCCTGAAATGACCCCTAAATTTGAAGTTATCAATGAAGCACGAGGCAGCCTGATTTCTGTGCATGTGTTTTGCATAGCCTATTGATCAGTCTCAGTGCAGAATTATTTTTACCCTCCACTTACTGTAAACAAGGTACAAAATTAGAAACTTGGCCTGTGTCACTGGTGGTGGTAATATGTGACTGACTGCCTCACACTGTTCCTCTTGAATCCAATGGATGACCACATTTTAAAAAATCTATTCACATCCCAGTCTATCCAGTCTGCAAACCATTGCTATCAGGCATGATCAGTGGTGAATGCTCCATTTTAGAACTATTTTCCATTACATTTCTTTTTGTACTCGGAGAGAAGTACAGAAATCATCTGAAAGCTCTTCTGTATTTCCTTGAAGAATCCAATTTATGCAATGCTTTAATGGGATTTTGTTGGTTTGTTTTTTTGTTAAATACCTATTAAAACCATATTAGAGGACTGTCTGAGTTGAATGCTGGTGGAACAATTATGAAAGCAGCAGCTTGAGCCTAGGGAAAATATTCCTATTTATTTCCAGGCTACACCTTAACACTCTCAGTGTAATTTAGAGCTTCTCAGTGAGGGTGTCTCGATTTCCATTTCAGATCTTCCATCAGTCTCTTTTGCTTGTTGGCACCCACCTGCAGATGTGTGCTGTGCACAGATGTTACAAGGTGCCCTTCAACACCTTTGTTCCAACCTGGACAAGCCCTCAGCTGAAGCTGCTGATAAATCCTGCAGTGAATTTTACCCCAGTATTGCCCATCTCAGAGACATGCCCCATGGCAGGCAGAGGCAAGCATCCTCTGAAGAGAAATGGGGAAAAAACTGATTAATTCCTGGCTGTAATCCCTTTTTTCCTTGGCAGGTTGGCATGGTGTGGATTGCTCCATAAATTGCCCCAGTGGCACGTGGGGACTGGGCTGTAACCTGACCTGCCAGTGTCTTAATGGAGGGGCTTGCAACGCTCTGGATGGAACCTGTACCTGTGCCCCAGGATGGAGGGGAGAGAAATGTGAACTCCCTTGCCAGGTAGTTCAATAATCCCACTGAATTTTGAGGTTTTGTAGAAGAATATTGGATGAGTCCCTTTGGAGTGCACAGAACAGGGTGCAGGGACAGGCACTAACAATTCTCCTAACACTTCTTCACCAAATGCTATCAAACTGCTACTGTTCAGCTACTTTTAAGTATAAATAGTGAGAGAAAAATACCAAAAATACACCCCAAACCAAATAATGTCATTTAAATTACTTTTTTTCTTATGTCTATGTTAGAGTATGAATAAAGAATTTTCATTCCTTCTCAGTCAAAAGTGAGAATGTACTCTCAGCACCCAGTTCCATGACAGGGCTTTGCTTTTCTGCTGGGGCTTTGACTTCTACTCTCTCCCAGACTTTGGAAAATCAGAAATCATTGTGACAACAATAGCATGCTCCTTAACAGCTTTGTTCCTTCTTGTAATCTGCAGTTTTGGGGAAATAAAATACATAAATTCAAATACGTAATTTCAGAAGTTTCTAAATCGTAAAATTCCAAGTGGATTTGTTTTATTGTGTAACTGTTCAGTTTCAATTATATTTCAAACACTAGAAAAAGAAGAGACAAATATTATATATTTTACAAAAAAATAAATTTCCAGAGTCCACTGTTTTCAGTGATGGACTTGAATTTTCTGGGAAATTTTTAACAAAACTAATTATTAAAATAAACTGCTCTCTGCTCTTCTCCTTTTCCCCTGTCAGTTGTTAACTTTTGCAGTGTATGAGTGCAGAGCAGGTTGTTGGCTTGATATAACTGCAATGGAGTCACTTGAAGTGAACACAAACCTTTTAAATTCCCCTCCCACATCTGATTTAAGCTTCTTTCAGTTTGGACAAGCTCTACTGAGCAATGACATGATGGGAGTAACTGAACTGCAGCAGAAAACTTGAAATCACCTCGTTTTGAATGAGAATTTGTTCTGCTGAACTGCACTAGGAACACTCAGGAGTGACTTTTTGGGTGTTTACATTTGGTTTTAAGACGAAGCACTCCTGTAATGAGTAAAGTGGCAAAGGAAATGGAATATATTCTGGAAGGCTGATACCAGTACCACCTGTGCAATGTTTCCAACAATGCATCTCCATCAGAAGACTGATTCTTCTGTTTTCTCAAACAGCTTTGTTTACCACTTAGTGCCTGATTCTGGAGGGCAATGAGACCTCCCAAGCTGCCTTAGCTCTTCCAAAACTGACATTTAAAAAAGACATGTATCGTTTCAGAGCAGCTGCATTACTATCCCAAACTTAGTAAAATAAAGCTTAAAAGCATTCTTGTATCAGATAATTCAGCATGCCCAAGCTCACTGGTCTTCCTCTCCCTCTCTCCATCTGTATCAAACCATGTCCATAAGCATTTATCTATTTCAAATGCAAATTCTGCTTCAAAATTCCAGAGCGGGGGAACAAGCAGAAATTGTTCGTTCAAATAATAATAAATATAACAATTTATAAAAAAAAATAATTCAAATACTTCTAGTTATCTGAAATGTTTTTCATGTCTGAGTAGAGACTTTATTTAAATCAATGTATTTCAATTTGTACTTCAGAACATTATTATCACTGCTCAGATTGTTGTTCAAGATTTGAACTACAGTTTGGACTTCAGTCCAAGTACATAGCAGGCTAAAAATACTGCTTTTCAACAGCATATTTGAGGATTTCCTTTCATTCCAAATCTGATTGTATGCAGAGGAAATGCTTAATCTTTTCTTTTTCTTTATATAAGAATGTATTGTTGAGATGAGCAAAAGGCTCCTTACTCCAAAGTAATGTAAGATTTTCTTATGCTTTAGACTTGGAAGACTGGCAGTTGAATAGCTAAATCCTGTGGCACTTGGTTGGAATGTATGCATGAACATCAAAGAACAGCAGATTAATTTTCATACAGGTTTTATTAAGATTTATGATTATTGATACATGGTTATGATTTATTATTATTATGATAGATTTTTAATGCAACTGACCCCACTTTTTAGCCTTGAATGTAAATGATAGGGAGTTAAACTGGACATGTTTTTTTCCCTTCTTTGCCTTTGCTATGGGTAGCCCTGAAGTATTACAGTAAATTATAGTGGCCTTTTTTCCATGTTCTTTTTTAAATTTGGTTCTGACACTTTTAATTCAATATCAGTGTAGTGTTATACTTGCCTTGTTTGGAAATTGTAAAGAATCTGCTTGGGTTGATTTTGTAAAGAATCAATTGGGTTGATTTTGTGTGAAAAGCAAATTCAGATGTTTAGATGTTTTCCATGAAAAAAGAAATAAACCAACAGGATGATTCAGCTTGTAACTTTAATCTCTTGTTGGTTAAAAAAATGTTGCATAGGTAAAAATAAAAGTTTTGTTTTGTGCACTGTCCCAACAGCCAAAGATTATCTCTCTTTGATGGAGTATATGCTGTAGTGCAGAGAGAAATGTTTTTAATCAAAAGAGAAATGTTTCTAATCAAAAGAAAGTGAGTGTTTGCGTTATTTATGCAGTGAACCTCACACTGAAGGTATCTTGTAATTTACTGGTTTTCACTCATTTTCTTAAAAATTATGCCTCTGTGTGGTACCCATTTTGACCCCTAAGCAGAGATCTCGGGGTTTGATGCAGAAAGGAGACTTAATTGCTTTAGTCTGTGATTTTTCAAGAGAGCATAATTCATTCTTTATCTTCCCCTCTTTAATGAAAGAACGAAAGTGTAGGATGCTGACATGTTCCAAACGCCGCGAGTGTTTTACATTAACATCAGCCTGGAGATTCGGGAGAGATCTGTGGTTGCTTTTTCAGGCTGGGCTGACCACAACTTATCTCTCCTCCAACTCCCAGCTGCCATCATCTCTGAGTTGTTGTGGGGTTTTTTTTTGTTGCCATAGGACGGTACCTACGGCCTGGACTGCGCTGAGCGCTGTGACTGCAGCCACGCGGACGGGTGCCACCCCACCACGGGCTACTGCCGCTGCCTCCCAGGATGGTCAGGTACAGGAGACGCCCTTGGGAAGCACAAACACAGTTTCCCCCTCAGTGGGACTTGGTTTTGTGGGCAAAGGAAGAGTTTGTGAGGTTGGAAGGGGAAAGGGCCCCGTTCTCTGGCTGCTGAGTCCCTCCTGTGACTCACGGGTGGGAAAGCTTTGTCCAGCGTGGGATCTGCAGAAAACTGGGAATGGAAAGGGAAACATGAAGGCTTGGGCACCTCCACTACACAATTACTTAAAAAAGTGGTGATCAACTGGAGATACCCAAGGTTGTTCTGGTAGCTTTGGGGTAAAGCATCCATGTCCAGGAGCTCAGGAAGCTTCATTCAGGCAGCCAAGAAGAGGATGAACCATTGTCATAACTTGTCAGCCTCCTGACTCATCTCAAACCAAGACAGCCATGCAGACTGTGACAAACTGTGCTGCCATTTCAGTGTCTGAACCTTCTTTAAGTTTCTCTGCACATCTTTTGTCCTATGTGAAAATTCTTTTTTTTTTTTTTCCTTATATTTTGATTTTAAGAACTTATGTCAGTCAAACCATTCACCAGAATTTGTGTTTGGCACTGTTACTGCCCCCCTCTTGCTGGTGGAGAGCAAGATTTATTGAAAACCTGGTGGAACTGCAGAAGGGCAGCTGTCATGAAATGTTCCCTTTATCTCTAGGAGGGAGTTCTAAGTCTCACAAGAATTTCTTAGGAAGAGCTCTTTGATCTTCAGTAAGTTTGCCCCTCTTGGAGTGTTCCAGACTTACTGCCTCACTGTGATGCTGCAGTGTTGAAAGGGTCAGATCTCACATCACCTGTCTGTGTGGGCTCCTTCCACTTAATAATGAGGAGTCAGCATGAAAAACAAACCTCAAATGAGCAAAGCATGTTTGTGCTCTGAAAATCAGTGATTTGTGTTTCCTTTGTGATTTCAGACATCTTCCACTCTTCTATAAACTGATGTTTAGCCTAAGTGACTTGAAGGTTGATGGTAGAATTGTTTTCCTTTTTCTGTGGTGCTTTTTGACAAAGTAGGTGGAGGTGAGCTTTTAATTTCCTCAGATAGATACAGTCTTACTATTGATTTTTTTCCCCAAACCTTTATTATGCTCTTCCTAGCTGGATGGATTGCCAGCATCTTGTTTGAAGTACATAATACTCAGTATCTACAATTCAGGTTGATTAACTGCAGCTGATTACAGCTTACCTGCTGTTTTTCTACTTTCTGTTCAGATGAACATGACTTTTTGTGATTATTGGGGGTAGGAAGTGGAAATCTCTAGGGATTACAGATACACAGGCAGGAACAGCTCCTGCTTTGCCCTGGGAGACCAAACTTATTATTTACTCATTTTTTCTGTTTATTAGCTCTTTGAGAAGGTCCGTCTCCCCATTCCCTCTCAGTGTGAGTGAGAGGAGCTTCAGGAGCCAGCACCCACCTAGAACTGGGGCAGGACTTTCTTGGTTCAATTCTCTTCCCACAACCTGAAGTGGGACTTGCCCTCAGCCACTCAGGAGTGCAAAAAATAGAAGAAGCTACCTGAGTGAATTACAAAAAAATACTATTAGCCTTATACCAGCTATTGTTATTTTTCCTGACATTGCTTTGTGTTTATTCTGTTAAGATGTTAATGTCCTTAACTTTCAGGTAGTTTTAAGGTAATTGTGTGTGTGTGTGTTTGGACACATTTCCACAAACGTACATTTGAATCTGCTGAAAATATGATCTCATAAATTACTAAATGAAATCAAAGAATACCCACCATAAAAACCTGTGAACAGTTGCTGATCTTAACAGTGCAAGTAGGTAGAGCTGGTCACAAATCCTAAAGGCACAGCTTGAAGCTCACATCTTTTGAGTCTTCTAAAATTGAGATAGACAATCAGGGTCAAAAGTTGTGTTAATGAGTAGATCCAGATTGAAACAGGCAGTTTTGAAAGGCCAGATTAAGAATCTAGCAGCAGTTTTTATAACAGGTTATAAAAACTACCTGGTCACTGTGATATAACTAACCCAGGGTGTGACAGAGGCTTCAAATGCACCACAAACCTTGACTGTGCTTGGACTCAGGTATGGGAGAGGATAATGTATCAGTAATATATATTATATAATAAGGCAAATACATAATGTAGTAATTTTGTGTAGCAAAACCTTACTTTGCCTTCTTTCTCAGAAAGGAAAAAGACTTCACAAGAAAGAGACTTCAGGCCTAATTATTGATCAAATGGAGCCCCCCATCCCTGGGTGATGTCATCAGAGCAGCATGTGTGTGACAGACTAGTTTTGACATGTTGGTGATGTCTAGACACACTTTACAACATCCACAGCATAGCTGACTTTATACTCTGTGTCTGGAAAAATCCTCCTCCCACACTTTGCATGTCAGAGCAATACCCAGTGAGGAATCCAGGCTTTGTGCAGATGCTTATATTTGGAATGATTAAAAAAAAAAGGGGGGGAATACTTCAGGAAAGGGCTCTCAAATAGCTGTGCTGTAACAGTGCATTGCAGGAATAGCAGTAGATTGTAGGATTAAGGAGGAAGGCTGTGCATAGAGTTGTGTGGAGAAGCAGGTGGAGGAAATGTGGAAAATACAGGAGCTTCTAAAATGAAAGAAACTGTTAGAGTGGCTTAAATTTTTTTTTTTATCTTGGTGTTGGATTTGTGAAAGTAACCATATTTCATACTAGTTTTTCATAATAATTTTGGGTGGGTAGTATTGCCGACCTAGTTGAAAAACAAGATTTTGGATCAATTTAATGCTTATTCAAGCCAAATGAAGGATTTAGTTTAAAACCACTGGGAATGTAGCGTTAAAAATAAATACATTTTGAGGAAGCTTAAAAATTTGAACTTGTCAGTGCTTTTTGGTTTTAAGCACAAATAAATCCATGATGCTAAGGTAAACTTCCCAAAATGTTTTGATGCCATCAAAACAACACAGATTTTCCAAGAAGGTACTTGAAAAGCAGCATTTTCCTCAGCTCTCTGAACAGAACAGCTATCTGCACTTCCCCCAGGGAATTTCATCAGAGGGAACAATTTATGTAACTTTTCAGAAGCAAATGAAGGAGTGACACAGTTGTCCCACAAGGCTGGGGAGGGTGGATCAGTGACCTCGGGGTGTGAGGGAGCTCTGAGCTGCTGACATGGGCATGAGGGCCTGGCCTCAGCCTCCAGACAGAGCTGCAGCTCCCCACTGGCTCAACAAGGAGAAGCTCTAAGGTTTAGTTTAGTTAAGTAGCTTTTAAGTTCGTTTTTGAGCATTCCCAGGGTGATCTCTTTTCCTTCTTAGGTTCTGCTTAGGAGTAAAAGTTCTGTTTTTGACTGCTGTGTTCCAAGACTCAAGAAATAATTAAAATAACCTTTAATTAGGTTTTTATTTGGGGTTGCTGGTTTTCATTTGGGTTACATGCAAATGTAACCCAAATGAAATGAATGTTTCATTCTCTTACATCCTAAACAAAAGCAACTAAGGTTTACAGGACCCCTGTTAGAAATCCTGTGCTTTTTTGTAGTTTGCATCATGTTTTCCCTGTGCAGCAGCTTGATTCTGTGTAGGGAAGGAAGAGTTAAGGGTGATGTTTTTTTCCTGGCAGTCTCATCATCCTGTCACGTTCCAGGAGCCACATGACAGGATGGCACAAATGAGAAACATCCGCCCACACAGAGGATGATGTCTGCCCCAAACTCCCTCATCCCTTGACATTTTCACTTTATCTTGTAAATAACTCCTTTTTCATTTGGAGGGAAAATTCTTTTTCATTTCTCTGTAGCCAGAGAGTGGAAAAGAATGAGAACTTTTCAAACAGAAAACAGCAGGAACACACAGAAAATATACTCTCCTGATAGGTAATGATAATTCTTCTATTAAATTTTACCAAAACTTTGGGTTAACTTCCATTAAAGAGGTACATCTAATACTTCTCTCAACAAGCAAACCAGCCAGCTCCATTTTAGTTTCTTACCTGTTGTGCAAGCAGCTGTCAAAATAAATTTCTCCCAAATTTCCTGAAATATTAGTGAGCTCATATTCTTGCAAACCGAGGTTTCGCATTAAAGCATTCATCAATTAAATTAAAATTAAAAGCAATTAAACTAAAAGCAATATGATTAATTAATTAATGAAGATGGCAAAAGCTTTTTTTCCCCCTTCAGACAGTGTAATTGCAGCGATGTGGGTGTCCCTGATCAAAAACATCACTGCTCTGCTTCCACTGGCGCAGCTCTGCCGTACCTTTGCATTTGCGAGGAGATGTCACGTCAGGGTGACATTTGTTACTCTCAAAATCGATTTAAAGGCTATGTGATGCCAGGGATTATGAAATGCCACTAGTCTGCTATCTGTACCAAAACAATGGCAGTGGTTTGTGGAAAAGACAGATGCAGTAATACCAGCCCACATTTCACCAGCAGGCACGGCGTTCACCCACAGGCTGCAGCAGGAGGGGTGTCGGTGACTTTTTCTGTGCTGGACACCTGCTGGCATTACTCAGCTCACCCATCACCAGATGTGTTGTTTCTGTGTCCTTCCACGTGCCTCTGACAGTATTTCTGAGAGGCACATTTGTTGCTGGATTATAAAGGGGAGGTCTGCCATCTGACACCCAAGTCGGCTGGGAAGCTGCAGCTCTGCCTTGACCCTCAGCTTTCCATGAGTATGCACTTTCCCCCCTCCTACAAAGCAAAAAAACCAGAATTGGAAGAGTTCTGTCGTGGGTCTTGTTCATCTTTAGGGCAAAAATGAGCTGCTGCTGTAGAACCAGTGCACCCAAGCCAAGATTCTCTTGTAAAAACGTGGTTTTCCTTCCACTGCCACCAGTTTCCCCTGGCCTCCTGAAGGATGAGGCCGCACTGGGAGGAATACTCAGTGAGCTGGAGAATGAAATAATACCTGAGCACTCTCTCATGATAAATGATAAATTTGCTTTTCAAACTTGGGAAGAGGAGTCCTCCAATAAGAGGTTTGGCTCCATTTTGCATCTGGATTTGGCTGTGTCTGTATGTCTGTTCTCTCTGCACTGTGGCGGATCTTTTTGTGGAAAAAATGCCACCCCTTTTTTTTAAAAAAATAGCTTTAAATCAGTGATTAAGTGTATCTGTTTTCTGCCTACAAAGAAGTTAAAAAAGGGAGAAATGTTATTTCCTGCTGCCTAGAGATTGACAGATAAAAAGAAGAGCACCTCTGGAGAGGATACTACAGTATGTAGTGAGATCATGGCCTTCAGAAGGATACTAGAAATACCTCAAAAGGGATTCTGCTACTAAAATTTGCAGATAAGGATGTTTGCCTTCAAACTCAGATGTCCTTGTTGACAGTCTTTTCTAGCTAACTTCCTACCAAAACTTGCAGCCTCTCCTACTGCTGCAGTGAAGCAGCTAAAATCTGACCTTCTACAGAAAAATCTCTGATCCTCTCATTAGCTCTTCAATTTAGGACACTGTAATTAATTCCTTTAGCTACCTTCAGTAGTGGAGCAAGGTACCTCCCTCTCTCAAAGGCATTGAAGGTACTTAAAAATAGTGCCTGTGATACTTTTCACCACCTCCTTTCCTTTGGGCTGCCCATCCATTATTTGACAGAGAAATTAGGGAAGTAACTCTCGCCATCAGAAGTTGCAGCTGCCTTGAATAGAAGTGTTAGTTTTTCTCAAATATGAAGGGTGAGCTCTTGGACCATAATGGGAGAGTGTCATTGGCTTTAATGACACCAAAATTCCTCAAGCTTTTAAAGGTCTTGTTCTGTCTTTAGTTTGGGCTGCTATGTATCCAGTTCTGCACTGACACATGGGAAGTACACCAGTATATAAATAGGTTTTAATGCTGAGGGGTTTTACTGGGAAGTTCCATGTGTGTTAACATAAATTGCACAGCAAATACATGTTCTTTACCAAAAAAATATTCTTAAAGTTCGGATAACCTTTTATTAGAACCAATGTAAACATAATAAGCTGGAAAACAGCTTATTCCAATAGTAAATTTGCCTGGGAAGATAGTAATAAATAATTGGTTATCTTTTTTTTTTCTTCCGCCTTCAAATGCTAAAACAAATTAGCTCTTTGTTGATCTGACTTGGGTGGATCACTGTGTCTCAACTTAAAAATACAGCATAGGGAGTGTGCAAATACTCTGCTAGCATGGGCAGAAGGAGTGGTATCCCTAAAGAATTCTTCACTTCATTCATGCAATTACGAATGCTGGGGGAATGCTGATTTGGATGTGAGGCCCCCAGCATAAAGCACTGGGCATTAAATGCACGAGCATTTCTTCAGAGCAGCTTAGCTGAAGTTTATCATGAGCATTCAGCTATTGCCTAGCAACTTGTGAAGGCCATCAAAGAGCTCTTTGTCCATAGCTCTGGCAAAAACATTTTCTTGCAGATATCCTTATCAGCATCAGAACCAACATGAAAACTTAATAAAAACAATTTTATTTTGTGTAAGAGATTAATGCTTGCATGAAACTGTGGCAGTCACAAACCGCTTGGTAACACTGTTGTAAAAGCTGAGTCCAATCTTGCTTTGCAAAATTCTAGTAAAAATGCTTCTTCTTGCTGAATAATTTCTGGCTTTTCTATTAAAGCATAGCTTTCTTTGATGAAATTTCATTAAAAAACATCACTCTGGAAATCAGTTTTTTGACTTTTTTGTAATCCCTTAAGTATTTCTAACCTGCTCTTTCTCAAAAATACACATTTGGTTTTTACAACTGTAAGACACAAAACTCAACTTGTTAAGTGCCTTGTGGACTTAACAAAATTAATAGTGAGACTGAAAATTGTTTTAGTAAGTAGAGATGCAGTAAATAACTAAATTGCTACATTGGTTCTTTACACTCAGAGGAGTGATACTGATTTTCCTTATGATCAAGAGTGAATATAATGAAATTTCAGTGAAACAGAATAGTGTTCAGCAGTCTTGCAGTGTGTCATGTTGTCATCATTGTTACTCAGTGGCACTGAGTGTACACTGTTCATTTGCTAAGTAGAGTGATGCCATTCTTCACCTCCTCATAAGGGGTGAAAGTGAGAAGTAAAAGGCAGGTTTTTTTTCAGTTTCCCTAAGGGACGATGTTCCCTCATGTGTACTGAAGGAGCCTTTTTTTTCCCCCTTTTTTTCATTTTTAGTGGTATTTGCTGGCTGTTCTGAGCCCCATGGCTCTGTGCAGCGTGGGACCCATTGTCTTCCCCATCCCACATCACCCTCGGACACTCTGCTGTCATAAAGCATCCTCTGTGCACAGATCAAGGCAGTATAATTGAGCCTGGTGTTATTGTATGCCACTGGTCTACATAAACTCAGATAATGCACTTTGGTAGCTCTTGGCAACCACTGGCTTGTTAATAGTGACCATTATACACTGAGCACCGCTGACACCCATTGAGGCTGTGAAAAATGTCTTTTCTGCAGCAGGGTGCAGCTATGTGTGATACGGCACATAACCCTCACGTGGACACAGGGCTCAGCCCTGAGATGCTCCCAGGGTTCTCACAGTCTCACACACCCCAATTCTCAAGACTGGGAACGCAGGGCAAAGCAGCAGCTGGAAGAAGTGGCCCCGTTTCTGGGGGAAAAAATGAATTGAACTGCAGTGATGTCATGCTGCTCATGTGCACCAGCATCTCTCAAAGTCAAACCTCTCTCTTTAATTTGCTTATCCATAAATGAGTTAATGAAAAGGCTGAACTAGACTGCTGAGAAACAAGTCAGCACTGCCTCTCAAACGTAGATGGAGACAGGAGAGTGACATTGTCTAGGCAGGCAGAAAGTGAAAAAGGAGTGATGTAAGCAGCCTTTCATTTTCTGACAATAGGTTTGTTTTAGGTCAGTACTACTGATCATTGTGCAGTCAGGGCTTTGAGGTGGCCTGTGTACTGTCTGTCAGTATCTGGATTTTTAAAGTCAAGTGTTCTTCTGTCTTGCTGGTAGAGGTTGGTGCAATCTGTTGAAACACATATTTGATTCTTCTGTCTGTTGATTGTCCTGCAGAGAAAAACAGTTCAGGAGTCTGGAGTTCCACCTTTCCTCTAATTAGAGAGTTGGTCTTTAGATATGGGCAGCTTTGCAGGGCACATGCTGGGGGGTGTTGAGGAATCACCTCTTAGTCTGATCTATCAGCAAACCATGTAATTATTTTTCAGGATTTTTACAAGCAGTAGGTTTTGGCATTCAAAGTTGATTTTTTTTTTTCCCCCCCTTGTCACATGTAAAACTGTTTTGCTTTTTTTAGGACTCTGGCAGCCATTGAACCTGTGGCATATTTTGCTGGAAATACTTACAAAGCAAGACATGCTTGTGGTTGGATCCAGTCCACTTTTGGTTCATTCAGTAGAGGCATAACAATAAAACTTGGTTGTTAATGCAAAGTGCTGCAGACACAATACGGTCTGAGTTCCACAGGGGTGCCTGCTGGCATTTAACATGCACAGTGCTTCTTAAAAAGCAGAAAAATTATATTTAATGTTGCTGCAACGTGAAGGAAAATGACAGGCAGACAAACAAACAAACCCAGCAAACAAACAGTGATTGGATGATTGTAATGGGTGGTTTGTATCATGATCTATGTGTAGAGATTCAGGTTGTGGCCATTTTACAATCAATTTTATACCAAAGCAGGTTAAGCAAAGCAGTGACTGAGCAGCATCCTTAACACTGTGGCAGCTAAGCATTTTGGAATGCTCACATGGTGTGTTTGGAAACCCTTTGTATGCACTACATTTTTCCATTCGGTGCAAGGCTGAGCAGTAATCAGCTCACCACTAATTAGAAATCATTCCGTGTCCTGCACCCCATTATTATACACAAATTATGTCAGACATGAAGAATTCTGAGAGAGAAAAGTTCCTGCAATACCTTCTGTTGTGCCTTTCCCAAACATAAAATCCAAAACCAAAAATCTTCCGCTGTTTTGAAACATCCATTGTGGAGGAAGCAAAAGCTACTTGTGTACCTCTTATCAAAACTGGAATAAGAGGGAAGTTCACTGATCTGGGGAAGGCAGGAACAGAGATGCAAGATTATCTTGTACTTTCCTGATGCTGGTGGTGTTTTGATAAATAGGGTGTGTTTATCTGAGGATAAAGATTCAGCCCTCTGAGAAGCAAAGGTTTAACCTAACTGTGCACAAGAGCTCTTCACAGATGTTTTGTTTGTTTGTGGTTGCAGGTATTCACTGTGACAGTGTGTGTGCTGAGGGACAGTGGGGTCCAAACTGCTCCTTGCCTTGTTACTGCAAAAATGGAGCATCCTGCTCTCCAGATGATGGGATCTGTGAGTGTGCACCAGGATACAGAGGCACCACGTGCCAGAGAAGTAAGGACAACATAAATTCTTTTAAATCTCCGTTTCTTCCTCAGTTGCTTGGAAAACGTGTCATAAATCATCATTATGCTTTGCTAATTGCAGTGTGAAAGACCAGGAAACACTCCTTGGTTGAACATTTTAACAAAACACATAAATATTCAGGAAAAAAAGGGGTTACCTGCAATGAACAAATGTTTCCATCTAGTAGTGCTCTTCTGGTTATGGTACAACATTCCTTTTATTCACTGTCTGTCCTGTGGCACTGTTATGAACATGACTTTCCAAGAAGTGTTGTAGGGGATTCCATTCTAAAGCATTTCCAAACCTGACTGATGAGTGTTGAGTTTGTAATACAGGTAAATAAAACATACTTGAGTTTCAGAAACTAAAAGCCTTCCATAGAGTCTGCTTGGGGTCATTAGCTTAGTCAATATTTGGGGTTTTAACACTTGTTTTCTAAGAACAGTCAATGGGATCAGGCCCCACAGAGGATGTCAAATGTACCCCTGCTTCCTTTTGAAGAACTTGTGTGGGTAAAATACAAATTGCACAGAGAGAGATAGGGATGAACTGAGGAAAATCATGCCAGAACCAGGGAGGTAAATAGTAAGTGTGCCCTCCCAAGACCTGTCACAGATTGCCAGCAGTCCAGCTGTCTTCAGTTTGAGTCACTGAAGCTGTGAGGGAAAGGTGTTCAGGGAAGAGAAATATGAGTTGTCTGGAACTGGAGGGGAGCCCAGTTTCCAGAGCAGGTCTCCCAGAAACAGGATCCAGGAGCAGGTGGGTTAAGGAAAAGCCAAGAAGCTCTTGGCTCTTCCAAGAGAGGCTTAAAAGTCAGGAGAGATGACCTGGAATGGTGACTGTGAGGGAGAAGGAGAACCAGAGGAAGGGGAAGTTCTAGCAGTCCAGGAATGGCAAAATTTCAAGCTGAAGGCTGTGACATGGCGCTGCTAAATCCCACATCAGTGTGCCATTAGTATTCCTTGAGCATTCCTGACTGTGAGCAGTAATTATTCTCACTATCTAATCTCTGAGGGCCCTGCAGTCAGTCAGTGCATCCCAAGTGTAACACAGCCATGTAAAAAACGTTCCCCTGTGTTTTGGAAATGTGCCTATAACCTGGACAAGAGGTTCCTAGTCCAGTGCCCCTCTGAGGCATGGTCTGCAGGCTGGGAAGACAAAGGCCATACGTAAAATTTGGATCCTGGTCAGAAACTGCCTTTTCAGTAAACAGGAAGACCTTTTGGCACTGTTTCACTTGGAGAAGTTAATCTCTCTGGAGAGATCCTGGCCATATAACTTGTATCAAGTGTGTAATTAAAATTCTGAATCCTGAATGAAATTGAAATATTGGAAAGATTCCAAGGTAGTTTTGTCAGTGCTAATTGCAGCTGTTCAGGTATTTCTCTTGATCTGTTACCTAATATTCTAGTTTATCAGGAAATAAATGCCAAAAGGGATTAGATCAACAAAGGAGAAGCAGCCTTTGTTTCCTCCCCCTTTTTTTCTTTTTCTTTTAGAGAACTTGTGCTTTTAGCATCACAATTAACTGGACAGCTCTGTATTTCTGGTCTCAGGTTCTCTGAAAGTTAGATTGACTCTGTACCATGTAAAAGAAAGGCTGATTGGAAAACATCTGTGCTTTTTATCCAGTGAAGTTATGGCTGTTTGAATTCCAAGTTAGGAAACACATCAGGAATCAAGGTCTAAGATGACCTTGCTTCTCTAGAGATAAAACTATTCTGTTACTTCAGATGTGCTTCAAAAGATGTCCTTGTTTAGCCAAATAAAGAATGTATGCATTCCAAACATTATCCAAGTTCAGGGTGGCTTGACATGTAATGGAATGTCAACAGAGTCGTGATGAACCAGAATACACCAAATCCTTGAGGAGAAGGAGCAGATCTTGTTTTGGGAGTGTAAATCACTGAGCTGCACAAATAACAAGGACCACCCCTGGGCTTGGAGAGCAGAGCCAGCTCCGAGCCAGGATGATGGCAGGGCAGCAGCAGTGACAGTGTGTCCCCTCTGGTTCCAGTCTGCTCGCCGGGCTTCTACGGACACCGCTGCAGCCAGACCTGCCCCCAGTGCGTGCACAGCAGTGGCCCCTGCCACCACATCACTGGCCTGTGTGACTGCCTGCCTGGATTCACAGGAGCCCTCTGCAATGAAGGTACAGCTGGCCAGAAAGACTCTGTGGGATGCGCTCGCCAAGTGCTGGAATGATTTCCATCACTTGGGAGCTGTGAGGCCAAAGATATTTTCTGTTCTGGAATGTTCAGTTTATAAACTGGGAATCTTAGACTGTTTCATCCTTCAGTATGACACCCTCTGTACTCTCAATTGCATTATTTGTGTAGTGATTGTGGATATGTTGGTCACCTTAATTTATAATACTTCTCTATATCCTTGTACTAAGCAATGCCTTCTCTCGATCAAAATATTGGTTGTTTTCTCCTAAAATGAAGAAAATTAAATCTTGTTCTGATGACTAAGGAGTTCTAATTCTGACAATGCCTTCTCAGTATGTCCCAGTGGCAGGTTTGGGAAGAACTGCGCTGGAATATGCACCTGCACCAATAATGGGACTTGTAATCCAATTGATAGATCCTGCCAGTGCTACCCTGGATGGATTGGTAGTGACTGCTCTCAGCGTAAGTACCAGCTCTTTTTTTTCCCTTTAATTTTAGAACAAAGAATCAGGGTCCAGCTATTTAAAATACCATTTTTTATTTATTTTTTTTTTTTGTAAAGAAACACTTGTCTTAAGTCAGAAATTAGGACTTCATGGTAAATCATGGAGAGATCCTAAACTTCCCTGGCCAGGCCAAGAACAAAGAAATTTTATCAGGGTTAGTGCTCTGGCTGTACAACCATCCTTGTTCTCACTAAGCATTCAAACATTTTGTTAAGAAATCTCCCACTATGCCCTTTTTTTTAAGTGCCTGTAACTCTGTGATGGATTTTCCTCTTTCTTCCTTTTTTAAGTGTTTTCACAGATAGTTTTAGTGTGATTCTGCCTCACTCAATGAGTATTGTCTTGGTGTGCTGAACTCATTGGACTCTTGGTTACTGACTTAAAAAGGAGAAGGGAAGGCCCTAATTTTACTACTTTTTGTAAAGTAATTTCATTGAATAGTCACTCCCCATATGCCTGGATGGGTATATGCAATTTACTAATTAGAGGAAAGAATTGTTTTAAGGAAAACTCTCACGAGAAGCATATCCAATCCCATAAGGTGCTAAAATCCACACAGGCTGAAACTCACACGTGCCAAAATTTCAGTCAGCCCACTTGTGTGAATGAGAGAAGCTGCACCATACCCTGAAATGTCAGGCATTGTGCTGGGGTTTCCAGGGAAGTGCATTTTTTAATAACATGGCTCATTGGTTTAAATCATTTATGGTTTGACTGGCCCAGGTTAACAGGCACAAGTGCAGGGTAACATCTGCTCAGTTTGGGAAAAGAACCCGAAAAAAACCCAACTTTGCTGGCTAAATTCTGTGAAGTGATTAGCATGCACAGCCCAGTATGATACCAGAATAAATCTTGGGCCCATTCCTGTGGAAGCCAGTGGCTACAAAGGTCCCTGTTTTTACGGTAAAATAAGTAGGTAGTTGGGAGAGTTGCAGAATAGGGGTATTTAGGAGGAGGACGGACTTACTCACTGAATCAATATCAAGAAAATGGTGCCAGCAATATGAATGGAAGTGTTTATTGAGGCTGTGCTCACGGACCATAACAGAGGAAGTTTATTTGCTTTGTATAAAGGCCTTTCGTTCACATGGAAAATAATGATTCCATTAATTTCTTTCAGAACCAGCGACCTTTTTTAAACTTCTAACCTTTTGCCTGTATGTGATTTACATCTCTTCTTTGCTGACCACTAATTTCAAACAAAAAACAATCATAAAAAATAATTACAAGGCACAACTAAAGTGAAAGCAACAAAAAACCCCAAACTTAATGCCTTTTTTTTTTTTCAATTCATCATAATATAATTTTTAATGAACTGAAATTTGGGGAAAAAGGTGATGCTTTGGAAAATTACATCCCACTTATACGTGAATCATTACGTAAATTTTTAAAGGATTTAAAGGATTAAAGAGTTTTATTGGTCTCAGGCAACCAGATCAGTACAAAACAATTAAGAGGTACCACCCTTTTAAATTTACACAGGAATAAAACCAAGGCTTCAGTGCCTGACCTGTCTCTTCTTTCCTATGACATACTGACCCTGTACTTCCATAGAACTGTTTCTAAAAGTACTAAAGAATTATTTATTTTACTATTTATTTTAAAAATACTTAGTTCTACTTAAAGTACTGCCTTCTTTGCTGAAGGAAAAAACCTCTCAAGATTAGAATCCTACTCAACAGAAAGGGTCTATTCTTAGAGTACCCTCTTCACTTAGTGATATTCTACCATGAAGAAAATTATCTTTTGCTGTCTCTGAATAGTAATTAGTATCTTGGAACCACTTCACAGTTCTAGTGGCAGCACGTAGCATCAGAGTCATCCATCATGACATTTCCAAAGCAGCCAGTAAATTCTGTCTCATAATGAGTCGACATGATTGTGAGCAAAATAATCTCCATTCTGTGAATAATTGCTTGGTATTTAGAAATATTATATTGATTATTGGACCCATGGAAGCAACTGATTTAACTAGATTAAGGTACAGATCTGATTATCTTCACCACGTTTAGGCAAATACATGAAATTCCACAGTGGAAGCACAAGAAACAGGCTCAGTATTGGATCTAAAGCTGTAGGCTATGTAGGAGTTTAAACTTTCTCTGTTTTTGTTCATTTTTCGAGATTCAAAACCTGTGTCACCTTGACTGCTTGCAAAGTGAAAAATAAGTGAAGAAAGAAAACCTAATGGCTTTCTCTGCTATGAGTGTCCTATTTACTGAATATCAAGTGTGCATTTTTCACACATTTAATATCTTCCAGCACTTTTTACCTGGAGCACAATGATGCCTTAGCTGAAACAAATGAGTAAATCTGTGGCTGTTTGTTCAGAGCAGAGCAGCCCAAAACATGCACTTGGGACAGAAACAGCAAACACCAAACAAAGCAGTGCTCATGTGTGAATGGAAGCAGCTCTATTCATGTGCATCAAGGAACCTTTGTCATCTGAGGTTAATTAATGGCTCTGGGTTGTTGCAGCTTGCCCACCTTCTCACTGGGGACCAAACTGCATCCACACGTGCAACTGCCACAATGGAGCTTTCTGCAGCGCCTACGATGGGGAGTGCAAGTGCACCCCGGGCTGGACTGGCCTTTACTGCACACAGAGTGAGTGAATTTTGTGTTCCTTCTTAGTCTGAACATCAGTGGCAGAATTATCCTTCAGAACAGCTTGAACCTGGAACTCAATACAGGATACAGGAGCTGTTTTCATTTAGAACTCTGAATGATGATTTCGCTAGACTGTAACATTATCATTTCTGTTTGAATTTTCTTCATTTAATAATGCATTAATACTGGTTTTTGTTCCCCAAGAGTTTTTTGTTAAATAGCTGTGCAGTGACTGGGTGTAGGTATGTGGCATTCATTACGTGCTGGCTAAGAGTTCATAAGAAGTTTGAGAAATAAACATTGGTTAGAAATAAATATGGGTAAAGTTGACTTCTTATCTTTTTCATATTACACTTTCAGTTTGGTTTACCTTCAATTCAGGTGGCTGTCAGCCTGGCCACAACCCCTATATTTGACCTCAAGAAAAACAGGGCTGCTGTGTTTTGCATTCAGTGTTCAAATACAACGTTTTCCATAAAATCAGAACTTAGCTGTTTCAAATGAGTAATTCAAATGAGTAATGTCACAGTGGCAAGAAGTAACAGATACACTGCAGGACCATATGGATGCAGTTCTGGGAGACATCCACTATGCTGGTTCAGCTGTCAGCTGTCAGGGGTTTCTTGCTTCCTGCTGGTGAATAATGATCTCTTTGCAGTGGTGTGTCTTCTTCATACTGAAATGGTTTCTCTGTGAGTAGCTCAGGTACAATGGCTTGTTGCTTTGGCTTTTTAATGCTTCAGTATAAACTACCAAGGAAATATGTCCAGAGGTTCACTGACTGATGGGCAGACTCCCAAAGTGCCCTCGTCCTCCTCCCTCAAATCTCTTTAGAAGCCCATTTCTTCAAGGAGCTGTCTTTTCAGAACCTCTGCTGCCAGCACCATTTCCCCACCTCATTTTTTTTTTTGCCTGCTGTGTGTTTTAAACCACTCCAGACAAGGCAGGTCTGGGTCCCTAGTGCTGACAGAGCTCTCCATTTCTGCAGGAGCAAGCCCTCAGTAACACATTGAACTAGAATGTTCCACTCCCAGAGCAGCTGTTTCACCCCTCTCCCCCCTTTCCTCTGCTTGTGTTGCAGGGTGTCCCCTGGGGTTTTTTGGGAAGGACTGTGCCTTGATCTGCCAGTGCCAGAACGGAGCTGACTGCGACCACATCAGCGGGCAGTGCACGTGCCGGACGGGCTTCATGGGGCGGCACTGCGAGCACAGTGAGCACACCCCTCTCTCTGCCCTGGGACACAGCCTCTGGCCTCCAGGGACAGTCCTGCTGGCCACAGGCTTTTCCAAATAGTTTCAAACCCGGCAGAATGAAGTCTTTACTGCTGTGGTGTCTGTTACTCTGCACTGCGTTTTAGTCGCTTAGGGCATTAATGCTAAAAGAACACCCCACTGCTCCATCATGTAAAAGCAACAAAATGAGTCCAAGGAATTCTCATTAGCATCCTGTGAAAGCAATGAAATACATCCCTTAGAATAAAACCACAGTGACAGCTAATAGCTGGAAAACTGGAGATAAGAACTAAGCTGGTGGATGGAATTAATCTTCGCAGTGTGGTTTTACAGCGCAGCTGGTTCTGAAGGTGTCGTAGGTGGCGTTTTGTTTTCACATGTATGTGGTTCCTCTCCTCAGGAAGATCAGGGATAGCACCACTGACACCACCAGCAAAATGTTGTACAACATTAAAAGATTAATCAGGCTCGTGAGCACAGGACTGTTTGTCTGACCTTTGCTGACCTTACGGAACTGTGGTCCCAAATTTGTGCATTCTGATGACATCTGTGTTTCTCCCCAGAACATCACTAATGTTCAGGAAAAGATAACTTTCTAAGATAGTCTCTTGATGTCAAAACATCACTTTGAATAATTTGGCAAATCTAACTCTGTTACGGATTTTGTACTTTATCCTACAAGTTGATAATAATGACCTAACAACGTTAAGCTGAATGTTTTGGTATTCATCCTACTTCAGGTCTTGAAGTGCCAAAATATATTATGACATGATGGGGTTTGCCCACCCAATTACCTCAGCATTTATAATCTTGTTTTATTCAGTGTAATCAAGAGAAGGAGGAGGAGGTACATAAACACAAAGTTTTGCACTTGAGCTGGAATTTGTCAAGACTGTTCTCTGGCAGCCATTGTGTTATTTTATTTTTTAAATTATTCCAAATTGGGAATGCATGCAAGATGAGTTAGATTCTTTTTAAAAGACAGAAGCAAATATGGTTGCAGAACTCTTGAGGAATTTCAGAAAAAGAGAAGCAATACTACACTTGCTGAAACCATTAAAGCTATTCTAATGTGACAGGCCACACAGTACCAAGAGGTGGCAGTATGAAATAAATATTTTTTATTAGTGTATCAGGGTAAACCTCTACCAGGATACCTAACATGAGGTAGGAGACTCTTTGGTCAGTAATTGAGTATTGTACTAAAGTAATTCAAATAATTAAGTACAACTTCCCCAGTTACCTTATTCTCCATAATTTGGTATTTTTCTCCTGTCAGTAGTTTCTTAGTGTATACATTACAGTATCAGAGCATGCTATGAGCAGCAGTTTTATCTCTCTGTAAGTGTGTGGTGCTTTTTAGACTCAGAGCCCTTTCCTTTTGCTGTTTTATACCAGCACATCTGTCACACCACAGGACACCATCCAGGTGCCTGGCTCCACCTGTGTGAGAACAAGATTTTTCAGGCACTGGGATCTGAATCTTCTGGCTCTTTATTCACACCTTTCCCATTTGTTCACTGCCTTCTACCCTTTTTATCTCTTTTGCTTTTTTTTTTTCTTTTTTCTGTCCCCTTGATTGCTCGCTGCACTGCCTTAGTGGCATTACAGGTGAAGGATGAGTACACATCTAAACACAATTCCTCTCTCTCCTGCACACCGGGGGCTCCTCCTAGGAGCATTTCCAGGACAGATCTGATGCTGATGACACATTGCCACCTGCTGCCCACAAAGCCTTCAGTGAGTTTTTGCTTTGCAGAGTGTCCCCAGGGCACGTACGGGTATGGATGCCGCCAGATCTGTGACTGCCTGAACAACTCCACCTGTGACCACATCACGGGGACCTGCTACTGCAGCCCAGGCTGGAAAGGGGCCAGGTGTGATCAAGGTAAAGCCCAGACACAATAAATAAATTGTCATCTTCTCACACAGGAACTGGATTCACCTGTTAAACATCATCTCTGTGTCATTAAATAAACCTGACAGGTTATTTAAGTAGCACATTCTGTTAATTCATGTCAGTTTTGGAGGCTTTCAGTTAGATGCCTCAGTGATAATTAACTGGAGCAAAGTAACTGGAGTGTAGATTTGCACGAAATGACAGGGCTGGGCTGCTCAAAAGCGCTGATGGGGCATGGACTTCACCTGCCCCATGCTTTCACCCAAAGAATGTTCTTTTTCAAATTAATGAAAGCATCTCTTTTCTGTGAAGATTCTTAGTGTTCTTCCTTAAATTTATGATTGGTTTCTGACAGAGCTCTATTCTGGCATTATTAAATACAGTTAGATTTAGAAGAGAAATTCTGTCTCCTGCTCATCTGGCCCTTGAGGATTCATGCCACTTACCTTCAATTCTTCTTCCATTCCAGCTGGTGTGATTATAGTGGGGAACCTGAACAGCCTGAGCCGTACCAGCACTGCCCTCCCTGCTGATTCCTACCAGATAGGAGCCATAGCTGGCATCATCATTCTTGTCCTGGTTGTGCTTTTCCTGCTGGTGCTGTTCATCATTTACAGGCAGAAGCAGAAAGGGAAGGAGACACACATGCCCACCGTGACCTACACCCCTGCTATGAGGGTCATCAATGCAGATTACACCATTTCAGGTAGGTGATGTTTAGAACACTTTTTTTCCCCTCCCCCCTCCATCTCTTGCCTTTGTGCTCAGATCTGCCCCTCACAGATTTCTGTGAAAAAAGTCACTTATTTCTGCTTTTGGATACCACGAAGGTGGGGAAAAATGTGTTAATTGTAAAGAAAAGTGACCACGTACCCCACTTTACTGTGCAACATTTTGCACCCTCCACCTTTCTTTCTGCATTAAATAGGGACATTTCTATCATCTGTGCCTACTTTTATATACAGCATGAGTGTGGCAAAATCTGGTTTCTGAAAGGGACTTTAAATTCAATGCCAACAGCTTGAATAGAGAAAGAGCATAGAGAATCAGGATTTCATGCTGTCTGTGGCAAGATTCTGCAGAGAAACAGCAAAAGGTTTGAAACTAATTAAGGGAGGAGCAGTGAAATGGGAGTTTCTGACCTATTAAAGTGCCTGTGAGTTGGGATTCAGTGGGTACATGAAACTTTAGGTAATTGTGGCACTGCTGAGGAAAGCAGCAGCTGAAGTAGGCAGCAGGAGGACTTGTCAGAGCTGAGAAAAAGCAGATCAGCAAAGCTCCAGGTGTTCCTGAAGCACCAGAAAATGGTGGTGCAACTTGATGGTGCAAGTGACTGCAGTGATGGAAAGGAAAAAAGAGAAAAGGACCACAGCAGAGAGGGGAGTTAAGTTAGCAGGTTACACTTGTGAATGCTCCTTGCTAAAAAAGTGAGGACACGACTTGTCACTTCCTGCCCTGTGTCTGTAATTTACTGGAATGAATAAAATTTATTTCTGTGTTTGTTGTGGTTTGTTGCTTTTTTTAGGAAACTCTAGGTCAGATTCAGAAATCAGCACAGCACTCTCAAAAATTTAATAAAGAAATTCCGTGGTTTTTTCAGTTGTTCATTTTCCTTCATTTTTCTTTTCAGAAACCATCCCTCATACCAACGGTGGAAATGTCAACAGCCACTATTTCTCCAACCCCAGTTACCACACTCTGACTCAGTGCTCCAGCCCACCTCATGTCACCAACATGGAGAGACTGGCCTTGGCCAAGGTAAAGCAGAAAAACACAGAGGAAACTTCTCTGACAGCCTTCAGTTTATTTTATATTGTTCCCTGATCCCTCCTATTTGGCTCATTTTTGCTCTTCCCAATTATCACCTGGAAATTCAGCATCTTCTTCACCATTCCAGTTTTATTGCCTCTCCTTCTTTGAAACAGGCGAAAAACAGCCAGCTGTTTGTGAACCTGAAGAATATGGAGCCTGGAAAACGAAGTGGTGTCATGGACTACACAGGAACGCTGCCAGCAGACTGGAAACACGGCGGCTACCTCAATGAGCTTGGTAAAAAAAGAGCAAAAACAAAAGGAGGAGAATGTGGATGTTACTCATTGCATGTGGGATGCATCCCTTAAGGCAGAAGAGATAAGAAAGTGACCCCTTGTGAGGAATGGTGGAACAGTTTTTGATGCTCAATGAGGACACAGTGTGTAAAATATCCCATTTTTATTAAAAGAGTTGCTTATTGATCAGTTTCCTAAAATAATGGGGATTTTAAAGTAAGGGTCTGCTTGGACTAAATTACAAGTTCTTAATAAATGAAAGATTGCATATATTCTTTTTTTAAATGGCCACAAAATGCAATCAGTGGTTTAAAAAGTATTTTTTCATTACCTGAGACACTTTATTACTACTAAACAGTAGATCTTCCCAGCTCAGCCTCCTGTTGGCTAAAAGACAAGAGCATTGTCTTTAAGAGAAATTCCTGAGAAATGGTGAGAGTTGCTGTATACCTGCTTTATGCTGTCCTTTCACCCTTTTCCACTCTCATTCATTCCAAAAAGGCTGACCAGTGAAAGCCTTAAAAAGGACTTTCAGTGTCAGTATAATTCAGAAAATGTAATTACCTTAATTTCTGGTACTTACATGTATCAGACTCTGGGATTCAGAAAAACAGGAAGCAGCACTGGGCTTTTTTTTTGCCCTGGTCTTCCCCAGCCTTGGTCAAACTACAATTCAGGCTCAGATCTGTTGTGTTTGAGGTTTGTTGGGGTGGTTTTGTTTTTTTCAGGAAAGGATTTCACTCATAATGCTCAATATTCAGCTTTATGTTTTCACAGAGCATTTGAACTTGCTCTGAATGCTCCTCAGAGACACTTGCTGTGGTTAGCCCAAGGCAGGAGCTCTTGAGCAACAGGGAGGCTGCAGAGGACTGGATGAATGCTGATGTTGTAAATGTTTCCTAGAAAATCAAATAGGATAACTCAAGGCTGGTGACCTGAGCATTAAACTTGTGAAAACAGGACAGCTGACATGAGATCTAATAAAGATGGGGAAGGAATAAAATTATGTTTAAGTCTCCTTAATTAACATCACTTCCCTCTTTAAAACTACTAATTTTGTTTAGATAGTGCACAGATAAAATAATTTTAGGCTTTTATAACATTTCTAGCATAGTTACCACAATACAGCCTAATTAAAAAATTAGCTGTCCACAATATCAATCAAAGCTATTTGAATAGATCAGTAACCAGGAAAGTGCCAGGTCTCTCAAGACAGCTGTCATGCCCTGCAGTTTACATTTACTGAGAGAAATCTGTCAGTAACAGCTAATTGCAGATTCAGGTGCGAGGTGTTCAGCCCCTGGGGCTGGAGCAGAGTAACCCTGACTTGGGAGTGATTCAATCTGGAAGCAATGCATTGAGAATTGGGAGTGAGCTCTGCACACCCTGAGATTTTCAGGTGGGATGCCTTTCAGGTAGGTAGGGTTTATGCAGACAGAGAAAAAAAAATAGCAAGCTTTAGTCCAACAGCACTTACTAGGATTATTCAAGAGTGAGTCACTGGCATTATGTCAGGTCAAACTTGGTATTTTATTGGTCCCTTACAACCCACCTTCCCTGTTCCTGTTGGAAAATGTGCAAGGAAATAGTACAAGTGCTTTTGTACCCCCATCCTGGGCAGTTTCACAGTCCTTACAAGAGAATCACTTCACCAGGGCAGAAATGGGTCCCAAGGCAATTTTTAAACATTCAGAACCTTTTGTCTAATCACAGTTGTTTTCTTTGGTTTTAAAATGACTCTGGTTTTTTTTATCATTCTTTCCTCAGGTGCTTTTGGACTTGATAGGGGATATGTGGGAAAGTCCCTGAAAGGTGAGGTTGTTTTCTGATGTATTTAGATTAAGCTACATAGGCATCCCTTTTACTCCTCTGAATTACCTTTGGTTTCTTGGTGAAGAGAATATAAAAATAATTCTGGACTAAACTTTCCCTAGACACTGAATCAATGCATGATTGGTTTGTTTGCTGGTGTGAGTTTATCTTTTTTGAAGGCTGTTGGGTTTTATTATTTTTTTAACCAAAAAACAACCACAAACCAAGCCATTTTAAGTCCCTTATGTGTCACATAGATGAAATGTTTTCTGTTGTGCTTGAGTCACAGCACAGCTCAGTTCTAGACTGCAAAACACATGCTACCTCTGCTGAAAGGCTCTAAAAGAGAGACAATTCCAACTGCAGCTGGTCTGCATGACCACAAACCTTCACCACATCCACTGCAGGCCCTTGGGAAGGATATCAAAATACAGAGACACAGACAGGAATGAAAGAACTCCGAAATTCAGGGTAGTGATGTGGTGTTTTTATCTTCTGAATTATCCAGTTACCTTGCAAGACTTTACATTGTGTGTCACTGTTTGTGGTACCTAATTAGGGCAGGCCAGGGATATCCAAACAGTGGAAAAGGTGTAGCAAAGTCCATATGAATGATGAGTTAAACACGTGGACAGAAAGCAGCTGTCCCCTTGTGTGCAGTAGGGCACAGCTGACAGATTTATTACACCAGGTTTTTCCTGCCCTTGGCTCACAGCAACCCCCTGCAGCTCCAGGCTGGGGCAGAGGGGCTGGCAAGCTGGGAAAGGCCCTGGGGGTGCTGGTGACAGCGGCTGGACACGAGCCCAGGGGTGGCCAGGTGGCCAAGAGGCCGATGGCCCCTGGGCTGTGGCAGCCGTGGGGCGGCAGCAGGAGCAGGGCAGTGCCCGTCCCTGTGCTGCCACTGCTGAGGCCACCCCTCGAGTGCCATGTCCAGCTCTGGGCCCCTCAGCACAAGACAGAAATTGAGATGTTGCATATCAGGAAAAATTCCTTCCAGAAGGGGCTGTCAAGCATTGGCCCAGGCTGCCCAGGGAAGTGGTGGAGTCACCATCCCCAGGGGGATTTAAAAGATGTGAAGAATTGGCACTTGGGAACATGGTTAGGTGGTGGATTTGGCAGTGTTACATAAATGGTTGGACTCAATGATCTGAAAGGTCTTTTATAACCTAAACAATTCTGCAATTCTGTGATTACAGAAAGCCCAGTTCAAATGAGTCACAAAATCATGAACACCCATCCACTGGCAGGTCCACCAAGGTCAGTCTCATGTTGGATATGGAGTCAGGAATGAGCTAAGGAAGCCTCATGTTAAATAACACAATATATCATAAAGCAACACAGAGAACAAATTAACAAGCGCCACAAAATCACTTCCTAGCACAAGCAAATACCAGTTTTTCACCCTTCAGTTAAATCCTGGTATCACAAGCCACCTGAGGTTTCCTTTCCAGTTCTCCTGCGTGTGCCTTACAGAAACTTAGAAGAAGCTGGTCGTTCTTTTAGTGTACTCAAATACTTAAACTTTGTACCACCCAAACCATCCCTAGAAATCATGCTGCCATTTGTCCAGACATTGCCCTTGGCAACAGTCTCAGATCAGTTATTTTAAGTGTCCTGAGTTCAGCACCAGGAGGTGCTTGTTAAAAACGGGGTGTACAGCTTATGTCAATATAATGCTAAGTACTATTTTAACCAGAATTGAAGACACTTGGATTTTGCAACAGTAATTTGCTAGTGGCAAGATCAAGTCCATTAAAGAGCATAGCAGTTGAGATGCTTTCATTGATTGTTGAATTTTGAAGTGTTATGACTGCTTTCCATTTAAATATTCACTTCTGAATGACCTTTCAGAACTCAGCAATAAAGAAAAACCTTTTTTATTTTGGTAGCAACATCCATAGCACGCAGCATGCTTGAGACAGTGACGTTTTTCTTTTGGTAGATCTGGTGAAGAACTCGGAATACAATTTAAGTAATTGCTCACTGAGCAGCTCTGAGAACCCCTATGCTACTATCAAAGACCCACCAGCTCTGGTGCCAAAGAGTTCAGAATGTGGCTATGTGGAAATGAAGTCCCCAGCACGTCGTGACTCCCCCTACGCCGAGATCACCGGCTCTGCCACTGCCAGCAAGAACGTCTATGAAGTTGGTAGGTGCAGAATCCACCTCTGTGTGCTGGGGGTTAGGAACCAAGAGCACAGGGCTTTTTATTCTTTGATTCAGTTTCATCAAAGATGTGAAAATCACCGGAAAAACAAAATTACGTGTTCAGATTCTGTGTTCTGCTCAGAAGCTGTAGCAACAGCGTTGTTACTCTTTTGGTGTAATTCACACAAACAGGGTTTGAAGTACCTTCAGCTCTGTTCTGTAACCTACAGGTACCTCTGAATTTGTGAAATTCACAATTTTGAGAAATTTTCACACCTCTGGTGTGAAAGCCCTCCTTTAAACTATAGCATAAGTTAAGCTTAGCATTTGATTGCAGTGGAGTTCAGCTCTAGGTTAGACTGAACGCAGCTGGAGTTACGTAAGGGAGGGTTGATGTTCTGTTTCCTTCTCTTGATCAGAATAAAATCTTCACCCACAGATGTAGCATTCCACTGAAATGGGCCCTACCTAGTTACTGTAATTCTTTAGTTAGAGAAAACTTTGGGGTCCTGTGGAGTGATAGCTATCCCCATCATCTCTGGGCTGTGGTAAATTGTGTGCAGTGTCACAGGATGTATTTTCCTTTTCTGCATGCAATTGGAGGTCGCTGAAACCCATCCACATACCCATTCTGTTTTTAAGGACTGTTATAAAGTCTTGATTAAAACTCTCAAATTCAGGTTGTTCTTTTGTTGGGTTTTTTTAGTTTCCTGAAATTAAAGACACGTAAAGAACAGATGCTGTCTTGTTTCTGTCAGTGAAGACCCTCACAGCAGGGCCCTGCTTCAAGCGTGAAGCCAAAACACCAACCTGTGTTTCTACAGCTACATTTCAGGACTCATCAGGATGAGGAATCTTCCCACTGAAGCAGAAACTGAGATGAAGTATCAGTGTTCTCCCTAAAGCTGAGTGTGCTCTCTCTCTCTCTCCTGACAGAGCCCACGGTGAGCGTTGTCCAGGGCGCGTTCGGCAGCGGCGGTGGGCGCTTCGGCCAGGATCCCTACGACCTCCCAAAAAACAGCCACATTCCGTGCCACTACGACCTCCTTCCCGTCCGAGAGAGCCCCACGCCCTCCACAAAGGAGGTCAGCAGCGAATGACCCCGCAAGAAGCTGATGCCTACAGCCCTGGGACTCTCAAGGGGCAGAGGGGCACGGTCGTGCTCCTTCCTCTCTAGTTTACCATCTCTCTTGGCTCCTGATCTGTCCGGCAGATAATTGCTGTACCTTGAGCAGAATCTCAGCACGAGGTCTGTATTGCGTATACAAGTGACAGATGGACAAATGCCACACTCTGGGGATCCTGATTATTCTTCTTCTTTTTATTCATGGCAGTAAATTTTATAGAAACAGGTATGCAACACATTTATACTGTAATATACTGGCTTAAAAAATAGTAGTTTGCAGATTAGTCTTGGTAACATCACATTTTAGGGACTTCAAATATAGGCTTCATGTCTGTCATGTTCCAGAGTAGTAATGCTCCCAGGACAGTGCAATTTACCAAATACCACTTTGTACAGGTGATCTGATTCACCAGTTATTCACTAGTTGAAGGAAAACTGCCTTGCCAAATTTTACCTTCCATTCTTATCTTTAGTCAAGACATATTACAAGAAAAAACAAGATCTGATGGGGATAAGGAAGCACAACGTTGCAGTTGTTTGAGAAATCCATCATCAGGGCTTTGCCGTCCATTGCAGGTGGTGGATGTACTTGGCTTGAATAGTTCTGGAGATAAAATAATTGCATACATCAATATTTACATGATGCTTCAAGATCTCTTAGTACTGCAGACCCAGCACCAGTCTTCAACAAGTATTTTGCTACAGTTCAGCTTCATACGTTGCAGTTCTGACCACTATTTCTGCCACACACAAGCTAATTATCCACAACATATCAGTTTATTGCTTAAAAAAAATATGTAAATTGAATCAGTTTATTTTTGTCACCATGGACTGATTATGTAAGGAGTGGACAAAGGTGATGACTTCTGTAAATCTTAACTGCAAGGAAGGGTTTACATTTTATAAAAAGGTAGTAATAATGACTGTAATATAGGATAAAAATAGTAAAGTGTTCTGACTTTTTTTTCTTATAAATAACTAAGCAAACTCTGTGCATACTTGCTAAAAAGGCACCTTTTCTTTTTTATAGTCGATGTAGGGAAAACACATGCTTAAGCTGGTCTTTTGCATTGCTAATAATGTGACACATGTACCCCCCCACCTTCATTAACTTCTATCTCCATTTTTATGCTGTGTGTCTGTGTTTTTAGTGAACTAGCTTGTAACTGCAAAAATATTCTAGTGTGTGTGTCCATTTCTTTTGCATTTTTGCCGACTGGCCTTTATTTTGTCCGGTTCAAAGGACCTCTGGGCAGAGCAAGAGGATCAAAAGTAAGAATTCACAGTGATGTCTATCAGAGGTGATTAAAGAATACCTAACAATGAATTAATCTGAACTAATTCAGGGGAAGAAAATCATTGTGTTTTTTGTTGAGAATGCCAGCAAGAACCCAGAAGAAAAGTAAAGAAGCAGCTCCTCCTTCAAGTTTAGCTTATTCTGTTGATCGTGTGGATGGAGACCATCTTCCCAAAGCAGCCCCTTTTTCCCAACAGGGGCTTTCAGTCCTTCCAAAATAGTCTCTTATGAGCTCCACGATTCGGTGGAAAGTAAATTCATCAGGGTATCCATCAATGGGACAGAATTTTCCCTGAACACATCAGCCTGAAAGTAACATGGTTGCTACAGGCTAGACATCCTCTTTCAGTGAAAAGATAGTTTTAGGAACCTAAGGGTGAGGTGTCAGCGTTCAACATGACCTGGCAGTGCCTCTTGTAGCACCTTGTCCCAAGGGTTGGTGCGTTGCTGATGGATGGGGAAAAGGATCCTGGCTGCTTTGCAGTTCCCTGGGCATTTCTGTTGCATCCTTGGAATAAAGAATTCCATTATGGTTTAGATTTGGAATGCACAGGTATTAGCTATGAGATTTCTGAGGCTGGTTGCCATTTAATCCCTGTCTAAGATGAAGTATTGATTGGGTTTGTATGCATCTAGATAAAATGTAGAGCTACTGGCATATATATTTTTTTGTATTGTGTGAAACAGACTTTAAAATAAAACCTTCCTTCTCTGAAGCCATGAATAGAAAACGCTGCATTTAAAAATTGGAAGCTCACAAAAAAGTCTTGCTCTTTTTGAAGACCACTAGGGGTAAATTATCTTCATCACATAAACAATTAACATAGGAAAATGAAGAGCTGAATAAATGTTGGGAGTTTTTTAATTTCCAGTATGCCACATATCCTCAAGTGATACATTGACTCAAAGAGTCATGAAAATAGATGAGTTTACTGTAATTTTGCTTATGGTGTGTGTTCTAAATGTACACATCACTGAGGTCTGCCTTTCTGCATGCAGGTAAAACTCCTGCTGTGTAGTCAGCAGCAGCAGTGTCTGCATAAATCTGAGCTGGATCTGCAGTACATACAGGGCAAGCAAATGGCTTGTGAATTTACTTCAGAGAATGATGGCTGGTGAGGTGCTCAGAACACCGATTTCCTGGAGTGCACTCTGCTCTCAGCTTCAGACATCCTTGTGACTGCCAAACAGCTCTTTTTGTAGATCCCACTGTGGTCTTCACACAGTTTAAATACTTCTGAAGGTGCATTCTCTAGGGTGCAGGAGGAGACTGAATGCATCAGTTGATGGAGCAATTTTAGCAAGCACTCAGAGAACTGGCTTCACCACAGACAGGAATGGAAAGGGACGCCTTGCCTCAATATATTCACACTGCAATAGTGACAAAATACAGCACTGAAAATGGAGGTAGCTCTCTCCCCTAGAGGCGTGCAGCACCGAGTTAATAGCCGACTTTAAAGTAGTGAGTATCAACTTTAGGCTTTAAATACTGTAGGCATTATTAATTCAGGCCACTTAGAAGCATAACGAACCTCACGGCTTTCTACTATATCCAAGATTTTAATCACAACACACTGTTACATATAAAATCTGTCCTTATCTTGATCTACCCAGAGAACTTCCATTAACTTTAATTGGAGATGCAGAAGCAGATTATGGGAAGGAAGATTTCATTGTACTCACACTTTCTGCTGAGACAATCCACAAGTTCATATTGAAGTGAAGTTAGGATAAAATCAAAAGCAAGGAATGTGTTACTCTAAATACATTGGATTTTCAAATACACTAATAACAATTTTTTATTCAGTATGTATCCAAATAGTAATTCTTACACCGAAGCTCTAAAGTCCAGACTGAAGAACACAGAGCTAGTTTTGACAAAAAATGCTTTATATTAAAGATTGTACATACAGTATCTGAAATTACTGGAAACAAATGAGTGTATGTTTATTAGTTACTGTAAAGAAAACCTTGTCATTTGATACACTCATAGTAGTGCTAGAGCACTGAACATAACTTCTCTGTTTTTTAGCCCACAAGACTTCACTTTGATATGATTGAACTGTATTATATTTTTAAAGAAAACCTATCAAGTATGCCTGGCTTTTTTCTTAGTTGTAACAAAAAAAGTGTTTTGTTGTGAAAACGTATATATATTTTCCAAAGATGACTGATGTTCATCATTCTCCCTCTCACTACCATATATTTCATGTCACTTCACATACCTGTAGGTTAATACAATAAAGTTTCTAATGAAAGATGGGAAGTGCTTTGATTATTATTATTTTTTTTTTAACTTTGATTTTCATTTGCTTACAGGGGATCTTGAAATAGCATGACAAATGTATGAAATGTCATTTTTGCTCTCATGGTTTAACCCCAGCTGGCAACTGAGTACCATGCAGGTAAGTTACTCACTGCTCCAGGAAGGAGTAGAGGAAAGGAAACTCTGTGGGTTGAAATGAGAACAGTTTAATAATCAGAAGAAACTAAATAAAGTACTACTATTAATTGTAATACAAAAACTGAAAAATACATCATAGACGTCTAATGTTTCAGATTTTAAAAGCTACAATCCAGTATTACAAAAGTGTAGTTCCACTTTCCAGGCTTTTCTGTGCAAAGCTGAGAACCTCAGCATCCCTTCAGTGCTGTTTGTAGCGGTTCAGCCCGACCCGGATAGTGGGTCCGGCTGCTGCTGCCGTTGGGATCATCCATTACTGGCGACTTGGATACGAGAGAGACGAGTCTGATCCAGTTACACAAAACTGAACTTAATAATAAGACAAAAATAACAAACAGGATGCCGCTCCTACAATTAAAAAGTCTCCAGGCTGTGGTTCTGGGCCTGACCTGTAGGAATAGTGTGGTGTATGGTCCATTATCATTACTGACCAGATAGTCAACAACTCCAGTCTGGTACCTGCTGGCATTGAGGTGGGAAGGTCGTTAATGAGAGGTGTTAATTGCTGATCCAAGGCCCTTGATGTTCTCCAAGGTGGGTGGCAGGGAATCTCGTGTTGTTGCGCGCCGCTGTCCCGCGCTCCGACGGAGGTTTCCCGATAAACAACACCAATGTCCCTGCACTAGCTCAGATGGATTAGTGCTTTATTTTTACTGCAGTCACATTGTTCTTGGAAGACCTCCCTTTTAGGTTTGTTACAATTCTTTGCCCAATGTCCCTTTTGTCCACAGCTGTAACAATACCCAGTTTTCTGGTGTTGTTGCTTTTGGGAGGCCTTTTGAAAATTACTTAAAGCATTAGTCAGTACTTTTGCTTGAACATCAACAGCATGCACAGGAGTAGCTAATTTGTCACAAGCTTCCACCATCTGAGGAATACAGGTCTCAGGCTCTGACCTCAATGCACACAGAACCTTTTTGCATTCCGGATTAGCATTAACTACAGCCAACTGTTTCAGCAATATCTCCTACGCTCCATCTTCCTTGTTTATTGATTGCTAATTTAAGGCAATGCAAAAATGCCATGTAGGGCTCAGTAGGGCCTTCTCTGATACCAGCATAGTCCAATTTGGGCTTATTGGCATCTGGTATTTGCAGCAAGGCTTTTTCTGGCTGTGTCCTTAATATTATTAACAGCAGACCTCGGTAGATTTATAGTTTGCTGATCTGGGTCCATAATGGGCCTGCTCTCCGACTAATTGTTCCATGGTCAGTCCTGTTTTGGCAGGGTCTCTGGCATAATCTTTGTTGCAGCTTATTTAATAAATGTTTCCACCCAACTCTCACAATGAATATTCAGTGGGGGTTAGCAACGATGTCATGAGGTAACATACATCGTGGAGCTGAAGTGTGAGCGGAAAAAGTTGCTGAAATTAAGCTGGAAAAGTATGGAGAGCCCCTTCCATATTCTCCAGCTGCTTTGCTTAGTTATTTGATTTTGCTAAAGGCTGGAGCCTCCCAATACAGATTGGCTCTATTGTTACATCGGATAACATCCAACCTTGTCACCTTCTTTTACCACTGTGCTCATTTTTTCCCAAGTCTTTTTCCAGAATTCTGTCTGGGAAAGATCCTCTTCCAATGAGGAGGATGAATCACAGGAGGAGATGTCACCTTCAGCTATGAGCACCCTTTTGTATTTGCGACCTTGCCTTAAGCTAGGCCTTGCAGTAGGCCATGGTGACCCAGGCGCCGCCATCTTGGAGGTGGGCCCTTCTGGAATTGCAGCAAACGTAATTCCGGTCTCCTCAGAGGAGCTGTGGTACTTAGGTTTAGGAAGGGGAGGTTGCTCTGGGTAGTGGGTGTGCTGCACGGAGGCATGGGCGAGATCATAGGTGGGACTGGAGGTGGAGACTCCCAATGGACCAGGGCATTGATCAGAAATGTTAGTGCGATCTTCAAAATGGCCAACATTCTTAAAATGGCGGTCCGTGGTGCTGTAACCACTGGTGATTATCGTGGATCTGGACCACTTGATGTTAGTTTGGTTGGTGGGACGGAACGGGAGAGGTCCAAAATGACCTGCACACTGCCATTGTGGATGTCAGGTGGAGGGTCCGATGACGATGGACACAGGGCAGTGGAGTCACCGGCTAAGCCACACTTCTCCCCGGGCCAGCCACCAGCACAGGCACTTGCCATCTCAGCCCCGTGTCTGTCCTCTGGGATGGTCAGAGGAGAGATTTTGAAGGAAAAGGTGGGGTTGTTATTCCTGCAGTTTCCTGAGTCATTGTTTTTTGGCTCCTCTATGAACAACCTTGATTTCATTTCCTTCTTCTTTTCTTCTAATTTTGCCACGCTGAATACTATTTGGAATATTTGGATTAATTTTTGTGCAAAGCTGTTCCGATCCGCTGCCAAATTGAGGTTTTTTCCCTACCAGGTCCCAAAATTCAGTCAAATACATCTTGGGCTCAGTGGCTTCTGGAATATTTCTAAGAATCTATTGAATTATATTTTATAGCTCTTTCTTTTGGAATTTCTTTCCCCAGTTTGCTGATTTTGACTTAAAAGCTTCAGAGATGTCTCTCTCAGCTACTGACATCCTTGCTCCCATCCTGAAACTAGTCTGAAATGCCAACAAAAGAAAGAATGGCGTTGAGTAGATGGGGCAGATGTCACCCTTCTCCTACCTTCCTCTGAAGGTCGTTGCTGAGGCAGCTTCCTTCCAGCTCCTTAGCAGTCCAAGTGTCTTTCCACTCCAACCCACTGCCAGCCTACGTTCAGCTCTGAAGGATAAATCTGAATCCTGACAGTTCACCTGGATACCAGGGGACCTGTTGTAAATAAGGCTTGGACTTTTTAGGTGAAAATGGAAGTCAGCTCGTTTATTAAACAAAAGAAAACACCAACGGAGGCAGGAGCCCAGGATAAGCCCGAGCCCCACTCGGCAAATCGGACAAACCGCAGCAATACACACTGGGTGCTCCTCTGGACTATTTTGTTCCGCAGGAGGACCCGGGGTGAAGTCCTGCTACTGCCTTTATAACCCCCTTCTGTCATGAACGATAGGTTCATTCTTGATTCTCTCTCTGATTGGCTCGTTTCTAAGGCTCTCATTAGTCCTTAACAGGGTGCACTCCAGAACAATCATTCCTCCAGGGCATCGAGTGGTTGGTCGGCCCTTCCACCAATTGTTGTCCAAGACACAGATATCACTTCTATGAGGTCATGTTCTGGAATGTTCTTTCGGTTCACGAGCCTTTCACATTGTTAAACAGCATCTCCTTAGCTTTAAATTAATCTTGATTCTATTCAATCCCACACAGATTACTGGACTTCACCCCCTTCCCTCATAGAAGCATAGAAACCCAAACTCCCTAACAACAAATAATAACCATTATCAACTTGTTGCAACCACTGATAACAGGTCCCTGTTCAGGCACCATCTGTAGCAGTCTGGCCCTGACCCACAGAGTGGGTCCAGCCGCTACTGTCGTTGGGATTACCGGTTAATGGCAACTTGGATTCAAAACAGACGAGTCTGATCCAGTTACACAAAACCGAACTTTTAATAAGGCAAAAATAACAAACAGGATGTCATACACGTAACAGGAGATGAACTGGAAAAAAGCAAGGTCCAGGGTCAGGCACAAGTATATATACATTTATGAAGTACACAATATATAAAAGTATTACGCATTTATACATTATGAAACAGGGAGGATTTAAGGCAGGGTCCGAGGGAATGACCCACATGAGGACAGAGAATTAGGAATATTAATAATAACTGCAGCAAAATGTAACCAATAGGAACATGAGGATCAAGGAACATTCTGGTAACAATTCACACAGAACCAATGGGGGACCTCTGGGGGTGGGCTTAAAGCTCCCTCATAGAAGAGGAAGTTTCCCATGGCTTTGGGTTGAGCTCTTCCTCTTCTATCTTTGTCGAATCAACCCCAACAGCTGTTGAAACAGGGGGCTTAATCGTTAAGTAATTGACTTGTTTTACAAACAGCCATCTTATTAATAAAAAGGTAACAAAGAGTGATCCTGATTACATACAGTAAGCAGTCACTGGTTATAAATTAATATTCTCTGTAAAGAGTCATGTTTCCATGTAGGAATAAAAAGGGCTTGGATGCTTCATGGAGCCACAGAATCAATCAGGTTGGGAATGTATTTCGTTATGTAAGTGGTTTATTCCGTTCCCCCCTGAATTGTGTATTCCCCTTGGATGTCTACCTTCCCTGGAAAGTTCCCCATCCCTCCTCCCCTTGTCACTTCCCCCTTGTTTCAGAAAGTCCTGTGTCAATCCCTCTTGGTGTACATGTCCCTATCCTGCAATTCCCCTAACACTCAAAGCCGTACATGACTGGTCCCTCAACTATAATCTTCTCCCTTCACTCCTCCCTCCCAGATTCCCTATTGGTTGGAGTTTTCTACCCTCCCCTTGAACATCCCCCATATAAAAACCCTAGCAGACCCCTGTTCAGGGCTCTTTGGTCCCTGACCCCTTCAGGAATAAACCTCTCCCTGGAACCCATACCAAGAGCCTTCTCCTCATTCCTTTATCTCCTCCATGCACTGACATCCAAAGTGCTGTAGAGCAGCAGCTCTAAGGTTCAGCTCTTGTCCTTTAGGTCAGGAGCAGTTCCCCACTCCCAGTGTGGTGCCACGGGACAGAGTTATCCAGGAATGCGGCACCACGTCAGGAGAAGTGTTACTGCTGGAGATGAATAGGTCACACAAACACCGCTCGAGGTGTGGTGAAAGAAGAGAGAGTTTATTTCTTCTCCCAGGATTCATCAATTATCCTTATCCTAAACTGGGGGCCCAGAACTGGACACTCGAGGTGTGACCTCACCAGTGCCGAGCACAGGCAAAGAATCCTTGCCCAGGTCCTGCTGGCCACACCATTACTAATCCAGGCCAGGTGCCGCTGGCCTTCTTGGCCACCTGGGCACAATTCTGGCACATATGCAGCCTGCTGTCCACCAGAGCTCCCAGGTCACTTTCTGCCTGGCTGCTGTCCAGCCACTCTGTCCCTAGCCTGTAGCATTGCAGGGGTTGTTGTGGCCAAAGTGGAGCACCAGGCATTTGGACTTGTAAAACATCTTACTGGACTCAGCCCATCTATCCAGCCTATCCAGGTCCCTCTGCAGAGCCCTCCTACCCTCCAACAGATCCACATGCACAGCCAGCTTGGTGCCATCTACAAATTCACTGATGGAGGACTCAATCCCATCATCCAGATAGCAAGTAAAGATACTAAACAGGACTGGGCCCTGCACAGATCCCTGGGGACACCACTGGTGACTGACTCCCAGCTGGATGTGGCACCATCCCCACCACTCCCTGTTCCTGACCCAGTGTGGAGTGCACCTTTCTAAGCTGTGGGCTGCAGCTTTTCCAGGAAATGCTGTGGCTCTCCTGTCCAAGGCCTCGCTGAAGGCCAGGCACACAACATCCACAGCCTTTCCTGTGTCCATAGGCAGTTCACATGGTCAGAAAACAAGACCAGTTTGGCCAGGCAGGACCTGCCCCTCCTAAAGCCACGCTGGCTGGGTCTGACCCCTGGGCCATCCTGGAGGTGCCGTGTGATGGCACTCAAGGGGATCTGTTCCAAAACCTCACCAGGCACGGAGCTCAGGCTGACAGGCCTGGAGCTCCCCAGAGCCTCCTGCCAGCCCTTCTTGGGGATGGGCTCACACTGGCACCTCCAGTCCTCTGGGACCCAGGGTTCTCTGCTCCCCTCAGAAGGAAGTCAGCAACTACCACTACCCTTCTTTTCTCTTTAATGCTAGAGGTGGTGCTCGTCCAACAGATGACGCGTTAACTGGGAAACTCGCCAAGCAGATTATTTTCTTTGCTGTCATCTGCCTGACCCCCTGGACCCAAGGCCTCATACCCATCCTGAAGCGACACCTGGGAAGGTGATGGGGCTCTGGGTGGGGGCGGAATTCCGTATTTTATTTTTTGTATTTCCACCCTCACCCCGTTTAATAGGTCTTCTGCGTGATCATAGGCATGGGGCTCCTCTGACTCCTGATGGGCTTCTCTCAAGGATGAAAGAGTAGAACTCCACCAGTCTGTTTCCCCTTCACTCGCTTTCCCTGATATTCCTTTGTCTTTACACTTCTCCCTTAAGCTCTGCTACCTGAAATAATTCACCTGCTTGCACTGTTCTCTGGTACTATCATCAAGCTCAGACATTCCCCGCAGTGAGGTGCTTGGACAGCCCTTCATGGGTAGTTCTGTTTGGAAAAACAGAAAAAAAAAAAAAAAAAAAAAAAAAAAAAAAAAAAAAAAAAAAAAAAAAAAGAAAGGAAAGGAGAATGGCAGTGAGAAAGGCAAGGCAAGGCAGGCAGACATGTCTCACCACTGGGGAGTGCAACTGCAACTCTGCCTGCTTGCCCTGCCTGTGTGATCTGCATGTAGCACTGCCCCAGGGCTGGGGGGACACAGGCTCGGGCCAGTCAGTGTGGCAGGCATCCATAGAGGCTCTGGGGACATTTGCAGGTGTCCCAGGCCCCTACACCCTCCCAGCCAGAGGTGCTGAGCCCCTTTCTCCCACCAGGCAATGTCTCCAACACTTGTGCTCATCCCAGCTCTGTTAGCCACCCCCACTGCGCTGAAGGGGAATTTAGAATTTGACAAGGATGAAGTAAAACAGATGCAGGAGCGTGAGGAATATGTGCATCAGAAGATGACTCGGCTCCTGAAAGCGATTGTGGGGAGCAGTGGCCCCATGGAAATGCTGCTGTTTTCTGCCTGGCCACATCAGCGTCTGCTTTGGGCCACTGCAGCAGTGCTGCTTGTGGTTCTGCTGGCTATGGGCTGCCGGCTGGTGAGGAGAAGAAAGTGTGGCTGTGGCAGCTGTAGGGTGAAGGACTTGAAGAGGCACATGATGGTTGTGAGCAAGAAGTCCAGCAGCGAAGAGAAGGTCAGTGGTCATGAGGAGGAGGTCAAGGGTGCAGAGAGTGGTGGGAACCCTTTGGCTGTGCCCACCCATCCAGGATGGGCACATCCAGGATAAGGCTGGAGCCGCTGTCAGCGCCCTGATCTAGTTGAGAATGTCAGCCATGAGCTGTGGGGTCACACTGGACGGCCTTGAAAGGTGACTGCCAAGCCCAACCCTTTTGGGATTCTGTGCTTCTCCAGCAGGACCTGCCCAGCACGAAGGGTCTGAAGGAGCTGGTGGACGAGCTCCTCGGTGTCTGCCGAGTGCTGTCCCGAAACAACTTCATGCCGGAGTTGCACCTGGTTGCCGGGACGTACAGCAGCTGTGGAGTCTGCGGCGTCCAGGAGAACAGCAGCACCTACCGCCCTCTGGTCATCCTGCGGCCACCCCCCCGCCACTCCTTCATCCCGGAGAGCACAGAGCATCCGCCAGCCGGGCGCGTCCGTGTGGCGCTGGAGTGCCTGTGCTGCGGGGAGCGGCTGCTGGGGCCGACGTGCTTTCTCCACGCCTGTGGTGGCCAGCTGCCCAGGGATCAGGAGTGGTACCTGCTGGACAGCCTCTGCACGGGCTCGTACCTGGACGCCCAGAAAGTCACCCGCTGGGTCCAGATGTTGGTGCTATCGGCCTGGTGGCTTTTGCCCCAGTCGCGCCAGTGCCGGCTGACGGCGCTGCCCTCCGGCAAGGGCTGCAGCTTCCAGCTGAGCGGCACCTCAGGCCTGCGCTGCAGCATCCAGATGGCTCTGGCCCTGGAGCAAGGCAGCTCAGGTGCCTACCTGAGCCTGGAGTAGGCAGCAGCCAGCCGGCTCTGCCAGCAGCACCGTGCGGGCCAGAGAGCTGCCGTATCCATTTCCTCACCACCACCTGAGCTCTTCAACATATGGGATGGAATTTTAGTCCTTCCTTAAAGAACTTTCTTTTTTTCGTTCAATAAACCAGAGAACTTGTGGTAACTTTTGAAAACCGGTGGAATAATCCTAATTTTTTTTAAGATTAGACTCCATCATTGTCTTTTAACTCTTGATACTAGTTTGGATGTAGTATTTATTTTGGAAAATTTTACAAGTGATTCTGAAAGATCACTTTTGAGGTGATTACAACAGAAGTGGTAAAATTACTATAATTTTTTTGAGTTTGCTATGGTAGGGTGCTTGTGCCATTTCTGATGACAAAAAACAAGGACAACTATCATTCCTTTTGAAAGAGTTATCTCAAAGCCCTTTGAAATACTTTTCATAATTACTGAGACAGTTACAAAAAAGAAAACTTATCATAATTAGTTAAATGCCAGTGTTTCCCGCCAATTATCTGACAAATAAAAGCAAATTAGCTAATTGAAATATCCCGAATTGTTATCATCAGGCACTACTGGTAGTAATTCTCATTTATATAATTCAAACTATCATTAAAAATTCATTTTACAATACTGCGAGTTTACTGTATAGATAATGAATTTGAAGCCTTCATTCTCCCAAAAGGAGAATGTCAGGGCTTTTTTCCCTGGAAACAAGGTTGTGATGTTTCCTTGGGAGTCCCTGTTGACCTAATTTAAGTGTATCAAGCCGCTTCTTTTTGGGAGAATAAAGCAGGAACAAAGAACACAACATAAAGCTACAAGTGCTCCTCTGCTGCCCCATTCAGGCTCTTTGCTGGGCCCAGGTATGACTTCCTTTTTAGAAAAACCCTGTAACTTTTCATGCATTCCCTGGAGTTTCACTCATAATGGTTTTGTCTCCGGTATGTAACTCTGCCTCACACCTTTCCTTCAGCAGCTGGCACGCATCGCTTGTGGACCCCATCAAATTTCTGTTTCTGTGCCTAAGGATGACACAGTCTCTCTTCCCAATGTAGGACCCTGTTTTGCAGGGCACTGAAGTGATGACCCATGAAAACTTCTGTACCAGACAGTGACCGTCACCAAGTCCTGAAGCTCTTCATGTCAGAAAGGACCTTTGGAGGTAGCTGGTAAAACTGCCATGTCACAGCCAGGCCAACAGGAGCAGGCACTTGCCCAGGATGAGGGTCCCACAGCCTTTCCAAGCAACTTTCCCAGCTCTGGGGGAGCAGATGTGGCCTCTCTGCCCTGCTGCCGCGTCCCTCCTGCCATGAGGTGCCTCCCTACGGTGCGTTGAGAAAAAGTCCAGTTCCTTCATCCTTCTCCTCACCCTGGTAACACAGCCACTGCCTTCCCCATGTGCCCACCTCTGACGCCCACCAGACCCTGTCCCTGCAGGGACTGGGCATAGTCCAGGCTGGCTCCTGGCACTCAAAACCCCCAGCACTGAGGGAGCCCCAAGCCAGACCTGGGACTGTCAGAACTGTGGGACACATGCTGGGAGTGGCCAGGGACCCCTCCAGGAGAGGGTGACTCCAGGACTGCGTGCCTCAGGCTGTAGTCCTGGTCCCACAGCCCAGCTGACAGGCTTTGCTACAAGGCCACAGCCACCCATTCGGCCTTGTCCTGGTCCAGAGCCTCTCCAGCACATCTGCCTTCCCAGCCTGGCTGCCCACACCACATTGCCCACGCTGGGCTTCTGCCCATCTCCACCTCCAGCCTCTCAAAGCCCCTGAGGGGATGACGGGCCCTGTGGGAACCACACACCTCCTGCTGGGGTGCCTCTGCTCCACCTGCACTGCGATTCACTGATGCTGCTCCAGCACAGACCAGCGACAGCTTCCCAGACTTTATGCCCATGTCGCATTCACAGCATTGACACAGTCAGCACACTCCTGGTGACTGCCACCCGTGGGACTGTCACCCACTCCACAGGAACTTCTAGCTCCTGAGTGACTTGCAGTATTTTCTAACCCAGATTCGCCACCAATGGTGAGCAAACAAGTTCCTCACAAACAGAACTTTCTGGGTTTATGGTGTGTGGGACTCTTGCAAAGCCTGTGACACTGGTAACAGCACACCAAGTGTCAAATTTTGCTCTTGCCATTCCCAGATATCCTCAGTGTAAATCTACCCCCAGACATGTTCAAGGAGATCATCCCAAGTTCTTTCTTCAACCTGCCCTGTGAGGTTACCACAAAGGAGAGAAATCCCACTTGGTAGAAATGCTAAATCCATTCTTTCCAAACAACACAGGACAACAAAAAGTACACGTCAGAAGAACTTATAAACTTTACAGAACGTCTTCCCACCATACTTAATAATTCATCTACATGAACCAACACCTTATTTGTAAGAATCCTGTAGGAGACTGAGGGAATCAGTGGCACAGTGGAAGCCCTGCTTTCTTCTGCGCTGCAACAGCAGTGGCTGCTTTGGGTCAAAGCACTGGTTCTGGTTCTGCTCATCATGACTGGTTGGTCAGGAGACAGAAGCACAGCTCTGCCAGCAGCAGGAAGCAGCAAACATTGTTGTGACCAGCAACTACTACAGCAATACAGTGCATGGGTCCAACTAGCTTGTTTTAACACAGCCTGGTCCAGAGAAACAGAAGACTGCTGTTCGTTCCAGCAGACATTTCCAGGCACACACAGCCTGAGAGTTCATTGACTCTAGAGGCACTTCACTCACAGCACCCCTCCAAACAAGGAATTCTGAATAACTTCTTATTAATTACATCTGAGAACATATTAAGGAGCTGTACACTTAAATTTGTAAACCAGTTGCATTTGAGTATAGGCAAGAATTCTGGCAGAATTTGGATATGTGTTTCTCCCACAGTATAGTCAATACAGAGATTTATTCTCCATCAGCATACAGCTTCAAGGGTGTATTACAAGCTTTAGATTCTCACATACTCTGCTGTTTTGTAAGCGAAGTTGGAAGTGCTGTCAAGGCTGAGAACACTTTTTGTCATTGGATTAACAGGGTTTTGGGGAAGTCAGAGGTCACAGAAAAGCTTCAGTTTCTGCTTCTCACATACCCTCTCCTTCTTTCTCTAACCTCTAATTTTACTGTAAAATTCAGGCTCACAAACGGAGGGAACAACCTTTTGAAAGGAAAAAAAAAAAAAAAAATCTGAAATTAATCTGGAAAGTATTTGGCTTTGCTGAGGTTTCCTTAATATTGTGCATAAACACAATAAACAGCATCACAGTCAGTAATCACAGTACACATACTTGTCAAGCCTTAACTGAGATACCCTCCAAATTCCTATATTAGCTATAATGGGTGCCCAATGGGGTGTCAAGGCCGGAAGATTTCACCTCATTTTTTTCCTCCCCTGTAGGCAAGGAAGGACGTCGGAGAAGCTGCTCATGTTGATGGTGCCGATGGCCCCTGGGCTGTGGCAGCTGTGGGGCGGCAGCAGGAGCAGGGCAGTGCCCGTCCCTGTGCTGCCACTGCTGAGGCCACACCTCGAGTGCCGTGTCCAGCTCTGGGCCCCTCAGCACAGGGAATGGAGGGGCTGCAGAGTGCCCAGAGAAGGGAATGGAGCTGGGAAGGGGCTGGAGCCCCAGGAGGGGCTGAGGGAGCGGGTCACAGGCTGGACTCCCTAACCTCAGAGGCCTTTCCCAATCTAGTTTCTTCTGTGAGCACAAATCACTTCAACAGAGACGTACTTCGTGTCTCTACTAATAAAGATCTACACAGAGTGACCAAGGGTTTCTAACGGCTGCCAGCCTTAAAGGTACGACGTCATTCCACCACCCTTCCCCCCGGCCACCTCTCCCGCAGGCCGCCAACGTGGCAATGCCGAGTTGTCGCCCGGGCCGCCATCTTTATATGCGTGCGGAACGAACCAAACTGAGGGCGCAGGACGGGAGTGCAAACCCCCCCGCGAGGGGCCGTTGGACCCGGCCGTGGGCGACGTGGCATGGCGTGGCGGCTGCGGCGCGGAGGCTGCTGGGAGTTGTAGTCCGAGGCGGCGCCGGCCGTGGCCTCCTTTCTTGTATCCCTACGACAGGAAAGGCCGGGAAGAGACAGCACAGGACGGGGGGATCGGGCTCGGTGAGGGCGCTTTTGGCGGCGGAAGGACGCTGTGACCTGTCGTGCCCGGCGGCGGGGAGGAGCGGCCGGAGGGCTGGGCCGGGCGGTGCCGGGGCCCGGAGAGGCTGCGGGACGTGTGGGGCTCGCTCCTCGTGTTGTGACCCGGCGCGTCCTTGCAGGGCTGCAGCGGCTCCTGCGCTTCCAGTGCTGCCAGGGACGTGCTCCGAGGCTCGCTGTGAGGTGAGGGCCAGGGAGCTGCAGTGCGCAGAATTCCCGGTGCGATTTATCCCGGCGCTTCGCTGGGTGGCCGGTGCCGTCCTGCTCCTGCCTCCGGCCGGCTTTCCCTCTGCGGGGAGAGTCTGGGTGCTGGAGCCCCGGGGCACCGAATTCCAGCCCTGCAGCGAGGAATGGGAGTGCTGGTCCTGGTAAAATGCCTGCGGTTTCATCCTCACCCTCGGGAATCTGTTAATGCCGGATGCAAATGGTGCTTCAGGAGCCTTATTGCTTTCTTGTCGTGTTTCCGGAGGCATAATTTGCTCTTTATGTGATTTATTTGGTTTTGTTATCACATGAAAAAAAAGCCGCGTTACTTCTTTTGGGAGAGCACCTCTGAAAGTGCTGGGGCTGTTGCATCGCCTCCTGAGATTTCCGTGCCCTGGAAAACTGATGGGTGCAGATTGTTGGAATGGGCTGTTCCTTTGGTGGTGTTACTTCATGGCATTTCTGGATGATGTTAGGTAGTTCCATCAGTCTTGTCTGGGGTTTCCATGAGGGTTTTGTGACGCTGAAATATTTGATAGCAAAGAGGTGTGGGGGGGTGTGGTCTGCTGGAAATCTGAGGGTTGGCAATGGCATGAAAATGGGTGAAATGAAATAACTGGAATTCTGATGATTCTGATAAGACCAGGCAGCCTTTGGAAAAAGGGAATTTTCTGGGTTTATGGTGTCTGTGGATTCTGTCTGCACTAGTGACAAGGGAAGGCCACCAACCCTTGCTGTCATGCCTGGTGTTTCCAGCTGTCCTGGGCTGTTTTAGCTGCTATGCCTGCTGGTGAAAAGGCTTGTTTGGTGTTACTTTTTGGGTTTATTTTAAGGTGAAAAGGTTATGCAGGTGTTGTGGTTAATGTAATTTATGCAAGAAATACATAATCATAGAATGATTTGGGTCAGAAAAGATGATTTTTGTTCCACCCCCTGCCATGGGAAGTGACACTTCCACTATCCCAGATTGCTCCAAGCCCCATCCAGCCTGGCTTTGGACACTTCCAGGGATCCAGAGGCAGCCACAGCTTCTCTGGGCACCCTGTGCCAGGGCCTCCCAACCCTCACAGTCAAGGATTTTTTCCTAATATCTGACCTAAACCTACTCTCTCTTAGTTTGAATATTTTTCACAATCTACTGGTAATTCAGTGTGCTCTGCATTAAGCAATACCACAAAACACATAACCCTGCGTATTCCTGGGTTTAACAGCGTTGTTATTTCATTTCAGGATTTTCCAGCTCATGTCACATCTTTGAAGTGCCCGTGTTAACTCTGAGGAAATTAACGATTTAAACAGAGCCCCAAAATAGTGCACAGTACTGTTTACCTGGTGCAATCAGCTTCATTATGAATGGGAGGAAAGTTGACTTAGCTTCAGTTTCCTAAATAAAAACCTTAATAATGAAAAGTTATCTGCCACCACCTTTCAAATCAAGGGGTGACCTCACAGGTGCATTGTTCGAGGTAAGACATCAGTAAAGAGCCCAAAGTCGTAGAAAACAGGTATAGGAGGGTTCTGCAGGGTTGTTTTGTTGGGGTTTTTTGTGTTGTTTTTTCGCTCTCATGATTACCTCTCTTTAAGACTTTGGACTTTGGAACAAGTCATTCAGCAAAAGGTGATTAAACTGAGGATCCCTCTGTGCACTTTCTTTGGCTTCATTCAGGACTTTGTCTGTCCTTTGGGATCTGGCTATACCTTCTAAACCAGAGGCTGAAGGCCCATAGTGCTCTCCCTTTCTAAAATAAAAAAAAAAAAAAAAAAAACCAAACCATGAGGGAATTTTCAGAAGAAAGTTTAAAATATACTCAGGTTCCAGTTCTGGTTTGGTTTCATTTTTTGCAGAGTGTTGTCCTTTATCTGATGTTAGCTGCACCTTATTCTGGACAGTTGTTAGCGTGTGTTTAGCCACGAGCAGTGTCTTGCAGCATGTCAAAACTTAATTAAACGTTATGCCTACTGTGATTAAAGTCAGAAAGTTTAGTGGCATTTCAATTTAGTGTTCCAGCTTAGTGGTTATGTTTCATTTTAAGATCTATTTAGAGAGCAGTTTCCCCTCTTAGTGTGCTTAAATATATTGTGGCTTCTTTTTGTGGGTTTCTGGGGTTTTTTTTTTGTTTGGTTGGTTGGTTTTTGTTTGGGGTTTCTGCTTTTTTTTATTAGCAGGAGCGCCTACTGAAAGAGAAGAAGGGATCAATTAAAGATGACTGAAAATACATGTTATAAACTCTAAAGTATATCTGATTCTGGATAATGTGTTTTTATCCACATGAAATTTGCTAATCTCCATTTGTTGGTAATCTTATCATTAGCTGTGAATTTCTGTGTTTTAGAGTAATAACCTGAAGAACGCTTTTGAAGTGTGGTTAAGTCATTAAGATTATTGCAAAATATTAGCACAAATATAATTACTTTCTATTAAACTAAAGTGAAAATGTGAATAATTTGCCAGATAAGCCTTCTAGTCTCTAAATCAAATTATTTACTTCCTGCTTTTAGCACAAGCCCTGGTAAAAATTTCAGTCAGAGTTTTAGCCTGGTTTTCCATTCAGTATACACAACCTAATTCCCTAGTTTGGGAATTAGGGTAATGGCTGAGATTTGGTGTTAGATTAATAGATGAGGTTCAGCTGGTGAGAATCAGTAGAAATAGTTCCAGAGACAGACTTTGTGGGTGCACTGTATTTTCTCTGTGTAATATGAGAGTTTAGCATCATCCCAATAATGTTTTCATTGTACTGAAAAGGGGTCTTTTTTTAACCAAGCAATTGATCAAACAAAACTGAAGCTTCTGTTTCCTAAAAGATTTGTTTTAAGGATAACTCATCGCTGGAAATATGTTTGTTCTGTATTTCTCTTTTCCATGTCCCTTCCTTTTTATTTCCATGTATTTTCCACCAGGATTTCCTACTAGCAAAACACGTGGCATTATCAGACTTGCTGTTTCTGGTCAGAAGTCACTAGATGGCAGTACTAATATTAGTACTAAATCCACTTTTCCTCTTTCTGGGTTTCTCCTTTGCCCCTTCAGTTTAGTAAACCAAAATCCTCTAATTTGCAAAAAGGCACAAAAGTCACTTCCTTAAGAAGTTAGGCTGAGTTTCCAGGTGTTCCCTGTTGCAAATTGTGTGTTTGTGGCTTGGATTACGAAGAGTTATTGCTACAACTTTCGAGTTTTTTCTCAAATCACTGAACAGACAGCCCAGTTTTGTGTCCAGCAGTCATTAAGGAATTGTAGTCTGATCCTACTTGGAAACTTTTTCCCCTGGATCTCCCCTGAGGGAAGTTGGGAATCCCCACTGGAATCTTTGTTGAAGATGGAACACCACTAATGGGTTTCTTGGGTCCTGTTTTCCATTATTTTCTCCTTCTACCCATTCTTCACATTCCTCAGCTGGTTTTGGGTAGACCAGTTATATTCATAAGTATCCTGCAGCATCATTTTAATAATCTGTGGTGCTGGATTATTTCAACACTGTGCTCTATTAGCTTCAAATCACCCATTGTACTATCCTCTTTCCTTTTGCTTATTCCCATGCCTGGTATTTACCCTTTTTTTTTTTTTTTTCTTTAAATAATTCACTTTTTTCATAATGCAGTACCTGCAAACCACAACTGGACCATGTTGAAAAATCAGTGTACAGAAAGCTGTTGTTTCTGCAGGCTCCATATTATTCCAGACATCGTTTCAGTCAGTTCCATATGGGATTTTTATTGTATTTCAGCAGCTGACATGATTTTTTGCACCTTTGGGATTACTGTTTCTGTTCTTCATCTTTCTTATAGCAAAGTTAACAGTGAAAAACAGCCACAGAGTTATTTATAATTGCACTAATTCCTGACTTTCCAGATGTCAGGTGGCTCTTTTAGGGGTTGCCCCTGTTGCCTCCCCACTGTAACAGGTTTCTGAAGCTTTGAAAAATCCTTGCAGAGAGTTTTTGGAAAGCTTGCTCTGTGGAACTTTACCAGTCATTCTGCATGGCCACAGAATTTATTTTAAGTAGTAAGTACCTCTCATCAGCTTTTAATCATGGCATTAGGTGAAATCAAGCAGCAGATTGGAAGAGCCTCAAAAAAAATGTTTCTAGGTTTTGGTCACTGATTACTTTAATTGCACAATGGAAAATTCTTTCATGCTTTGCAGTGTATAGCTGGAAGAATAACTTAAGAATCTTAATACCTGTGTGCAGAGGAATGTAAACTCCTTTGGGTTGATTAAAAGACAGAAATATTAAACTGCAAATTCTTGCCCTGAATAAAGTTTAATGGAAGACTCTGCATTTCTTTTTTATGGGATGATGAGATGTACTTTGCAAGAACAGTCTGTTCCCCACCAGGCAGTTACTGACCCTTTCATCCCTTCTTGATGGGAGGCCTTTAAGTGAAAGAGATGCTCAGAACCCAAAATCCAGCCATCATGAGAATTTCTTGAAGATTACTGAACATAAGCCACATTTACTCACTTTCCATGGCTGGGCTGAAGCATTTAATCCTGAATCACTTAATGCAAATCATAGTAATTTGTCAGAGGGTCTGTGGCTTCTCCTGTGTGATTTTGATGCTTTCATTTGGTTTTGAAACCCTTAGTGCACTTGTCAAGACTGACATTGATGTCCTGCTGTCTGGATTTTTCAGTTTGATAATAATAGTAATTTTTCCTTCACATTAAACTAAGAGTTGTATATGTATCTCTGAAACAAAAATGAAAGAATGAGGAATTTTTACTTTTGTTTTTTAAACAGAGGAAAGGCCCTGCATTTTTCTAAGTGGAACTCTTTTTTATATGCATGTGAATATTTAACATATTATCTAAGTCTTTTTGTCTGTGAATTCTTAAGGGGAATAAGCTGGCAGTTCTCAGTAGCCACTGATGTAATGGATGTGGTGGAAAATGTTTTGGGTCTGTCTATTTTTTATATACATACATATATTTACAAGAATTTATTTATATTTATATGCATTTATACATATATTTGTACAGGAATTTATTACAGTAAAAGTTTCTTAAGGACTGCTGCCTCAGGGGGTGGTACAGGTAGTTTACCAAACTTGTGAGAAAGCAGGACTTTTTGAAAGCTTCTGCTGTCCTGAAGCATGAAAATATTCTGGTGTTCATGAAAATCTTAATTTTTCCACTTTTCTAAGACCTTCTACATTAATTTAGTGTTGTTAAATAAGCATATAGGTTAATTTCTTTAGAAGTAGTATATTTTAAAGGTTTATTCAATTATGTCAAAAGATTATTCTGGCCTTCAAAATAAATCCAAAGCCTTCAATTACTTCCACTTTTGCTAACATCACCAGAGAGGCGTGGTGTGTGGATTTTATAGGAATTGGCTCTACTGGGAAACTTGGTGTAAATTAATTTCAGTGTAATTTTAATCATGCTGGAAGTAACAGGTCCTGGTTTGCATTATTGCAGCTCAACAATGCAGCAGAATTGTTTAGTTGTTAAGTTTTTAAGTTGTTAAGTTTTTCTTATAGTGGAATGTGGGTTTTGTGATGTGTAATTACTTCTCTCTTATTATTTTTCTAAGCACCACCAGTATATTTTGGAAGCAGTAGCTGGGCAGGCACAGTAAGGTTTTTAGGAAGAGTCTTGGAGTTTGAGGTATTACGAGACTGCTAAAAATAAAGGGAAAACACAGGAGAAGGGGGACACACTAGATAATTTTGTACTTGAGATAAGTCAGTGGTTTTCTTTTTTTATTCCTAGAGCTGGCATTTTAATTACCTGTTCTGTTCAGGAATGGCAGTAACTGTCTTGTGGCCTTTACGTTCTAATTTAAAATCTTTTCCTCTTGTTTCTCAAGATGCATTTTTGATTTATATATATATTTATATATTTTATTTTTTTTAATTTATTTTTTTTCCCCTCACAGCTTTTTGTAGCTGAAGGAAGATGATGGAAGAGAGTGGGATAGAGACGACTCCACCTGGCACACCCCCTCCAAGCACAGCAGGGGAGGCTGAAGCTGCTGCTACACCTGTCACATTAGGTACAGAAACGTTTATTCATGTCTTTTGAAGCACTACAAAACCAGTTACAATCAGCATAATTGCAGTTCTCCAGGCTAATTGGAAGGATTTAAATTGTTTCTTAATCATGGAACTGGGCTCCTTATCTGTAACCCATCTGATATCACACAGAATATTTTAAACACTTTTTTTATTCTTGAAAGTATTTTAGGAAGTGAGGTGGGTGCACTTGTATTTTTTAAGGATGCAGGGCCAGGGATATTAATACCTTCCACTACAGTCCACAGTTAGATGAGCAGCACAGAAGGGAGTTAAAACAGATCTACAGTCCTCTAGGGGATAGTGGTAAACCTGAATAATTGCCTGTGCTTTAATGCTGATAGAATCCCAGAATGGTTTGTGTGGGAAAGGACCTTAAAGATCATTTTGTTGACCCTTTCCACTATCCCAGGTTGCTCCAAGCCCTGTCCAGCCTGGCCTGGGACACTTCCAGGGAATATAAATATATATTATAAATAAAGGAGGAATATTCTGAGAAGATCTGCCCTCAACATTAAATGGGTTCTATAATAATAAAAGCAATTTTTTAAAATTAAAACTGTGGAAATGTAACCTATGATGGTGTGGTTGCTTTAACTAGGATAAAAATAGATTCTGGAGTAGGCTGGCAGAGATGTTAGCACACATGAAATTCTCACTGCCTCATTGACACACAAGCAAAGAAACCAGAGCCAGGAGTGCATGAAGTGCTGCTACAGGATGTCATCAATAAAGTTAATTTTATAAAAATGGTCTTTAAATACATTTTTGTATTTAAATGGTCTTTAAGTACATTTTTGGCAGTATTTTCTACTTAGGAAGTGACCATGAAAGATTTTATATTTTTTTATATGGCACAGGTTTGCTGGCCACCAGTAGCAAGGTATGTTAATAGAGTTGAAGTTAATGTGGACATGAACTTTCTTTTTCCCCAGCAAAAAGTCTCAGATTTGCTGATGTTTTTTGTGGTGACAAGAGGCTGTCAGCCTAGATTTTCAATTTTCAGATTTTCAGCCTAGACAATTTGAAATGTGTACTACCTAGCTGATACTTTCAAAAGAAGATGCAGTCATAATTTGTTCCATACAAGTAAAGGTGACATTTCAGCTAGGGGTAATGCAGGAAGTACTTCTGTGAGAAAATCACGTTTTGAGAAACCATTTCCAACAGCGATATTTGGAAATAACTTCCATCATTATTCACTCCTGCAGCCAATACCAATGCAAGTGTTGCATAAAAACTATCAGATCTGTAGAGATCAACTTGAAAGGAGAATTTCCTGACCTGTGTAAACATCTTGCAAACAGTTCCTGCGGGATTTGAACACACTCATTAAAAATACAAAAATGCAGCACATTCATCTTGCAAGGGCAGTTGATGGACATCAGGGAAGATGAAAATTTGCCAGCTAAATTTCAGGGAAAACTTTTGTATGGTTTATGAGTGAGAGTGGAAAATGAATAGCATGGTACAGCGAGCACGCCAACGAGGCAATTCCCCCTCTGTGAGGTGTTTTTTTCAGTCCTTAAACCCAAGCAGCAGAACAGTCTGGATGTAGAACCAGACCTTTAAACTCCTGCATGATCAGGTTTTAAACCAAGATGTAAAAATTACTGAGGTTTCATCAGTTGCAGTGCTCACCCTAAAAAGTTATCAATGATTGTATTATATAATTTATTAACCATTATTAATGAACTGTATTATTATATTGGTAGTATATTATCAAAACAATTTCCAGTGGAAGAAAAAATGTTTTGTACTCTTAAATTATTTTTTTTTTTCATTTTTCTTTACCTCATAATTTTTAAATTTCTGTTGTGTTTGTTTTGTAATATTCATAACATACTGGTACAGTGGTGCATGTAAACAATATGTAAATAAATTTTACATGGGTGAATGGGTGCTCAAATTTTTTTTAATGCTGGGTGTGTGTGACCAAGTTTGGAGACCATGGTATTAGTGTGATTTGCTTATCATTTGACTGTGGTGTTTAGGCTGAGGCCAGTGAGATGCTTAAGCTGGTTTAGCATGTTACTGCCATCAAAAATGGCAATTTCTGTTTCTCTTACCTAATTTCCTGGCTAAACTTGGTTACAGACAGGAAAATTGGCTTATCCAAGCATCAGCTGAAACAGGGAAAGCAGAGGGATCAGGAAGATGAGTGCCAGAGAAGACAGGGCTGCCTTAGCTTCAGTCCATTTTACAGTGCCACACCTCTGAAACAGAAATTCCCTCCCAGAAATTAGGAGTGTGTGTATTATTCCTGAAGATGAGCACTTCCTGCATCATCAGTGGATACAGCAGTCACTCAGGAATAACAGAGAATAACTAGAATAACTAGAGATTTCTAGGCAGAAATTTCTGAGGCAGGTTTCAGCTGCTGTAAACTCAGTCATCAAATGCTGACTTGTCTTTTTATGCTAATGACAAGTAGGGTTGTGCAGGAAGAGGTCTCACAAGACACTGTCACCAAGGATTAAGTGCCATTGGTGCTGTATGAAAACTCAAGCAGAAGTTTCAAATTCACTTTCAATGAGAAAAAAACCCTGGCCGGTTCAAAAATTATTTGTGAAATGTCTGAACAGTTATATAACCGAAATCTCTGAGGCTTCTAAAATAATTTTCTCTCTCTCTTTTTTTTTTTCCCCTTTATTTTTGTAGCTTTGTCCAGCCCTCTTGCCATGCCAAGCATGCCATCTTCTCCTGCCTACACACCACCTTTGCCAGCTGGAGTGTCCCCAGTTCCTCCTCCCATGATGACCTCGGCCTCTCTTCCACTTGTGCCTTCTGCAACCATTTCTACAATTGCACCACCCCAAAGCCCTGTCCCACCTCCTGCTGCCCCTGCAGCTTTCAGCACCCCCGTGTCCCAGTTCCCTGCTCCTCCTCCGCTCAGCTCTGCTGCTGGTCCTACCCTTCCTGCCCCTCCCACTGGTCCCCCCATTTCAGGGTTTTCCATGTCTTCCACCTATGACATCACCCGAGGCCACGCTGGCCGAGCACCTCAGAGCCCACTGATGCCTTCATTTTCTGCACCTCCAGTCACAGGTAACTCTTTGTTTATTTGCTTTCCTGTTCATGGGGGGGATCTCCTGGGGGGCTGCTTTGTTCTTCTATGTATACTTAATTAGTTCTACTCAGAAGAAGGGATAATAACTTTAAAAACTTGGTCCAGGACCAAGAGAGTCCACTTTAAGTTCTGGTGGCATTCAGGTTGGCAGAAAAAATCTTTTGTTTCAGAGTTCTTACTTTTGTTACCTTGCACTGCACAGCCCAGCTGAACAGCTTTCCTTCAGCTCAAAGAGCCACCTTCAACCATTATATTCCCCCAGAATGACAATCACAGGCTGTAAACTCATAATTTTCAGGGTTTTGTTCTGAAAATCTGTCTCTTAACAAGCTGCTGGTCGCATGACACCAGCTTCTATTTTCTTGTTTCCAGCCACAAAATTACATTGGGATAGCTAAAAATACATACCTTCCATGCAGGCAGTTGCTGTGGTTGATGAACTGATGTCATTTTCAGCTTGTGGAATGGAAAGTTGTCTCTTCAGCTGCAGTTAGGCCAAGCTTTGTTATTATTAGTAATATCTCTTTAAGTAGTCTGCATTAGGAAAATGTCTAAAAAGAGCTATCAGTTGTGCAGCATAAAATAAAAATAACTCTCAATTAATGCTAATGTTGGAAAATCTGTTAAAATAAGCTTGAGTAGTGGGGCAAGGGGTTCAACTTTATTTTTCTACTGTTTTAGTTTCTTTAGTTTTCCTTTAAAATACGTAAAGCTTCCTCCTTTTTCTGCTATTTTTGATTTTCAGCACTTGGTGTTAGACAATTCACTTTTCCTCTTGTATGAGAACATTCCTGTATCTTTGTTCAGAGACTTACACTTATCCCTCTCTTTACTGAGAGTGTATTGTGAGAATTGAATACAATTAAAAGAACAGCTTTTAAATTAGAGTGATAAGAAAAAGAATAATTATTTAACTTTGTACGTAATGCACAGGCAGTCTCAATTCTGTTAGCAGATAGCATTCAATGGTTGCATTCATTAGATTTGCTAGTTTTTAACAGGCAGAATTGTTCTTGGGCCTTGAAATTAGGTGAATTAGCCTGGAATTGTTCTATTTTTCCTGCTGATTTCCTGTTAAAAAATTGCAAGTTGCTTCAGTATAACAAATTAAAGACTTTGTGTTTTATCTTTCCCTCTTACAGGTGTTTTGGCAGATCCCATTACTCAACAGGCAACTTTCTCATCATCTTTGTCTCCTGGGGCTGGTTCTTCAATCACTTTTCCTGAGGAGCATGAAGATCCCAGAGTGTCCACTGCCCAGAGTGGAGCACCTGCTGGAGGACTCTGGGGGTTTATAAAGGTATGGGGTTTGTCTGTTACCTTCAGAAGGAATTACCAGTTGGTACTGACTGTGGGAAGACATGTTGCACTCTTTAAGTGCATGCTACTATAAATCATTTCTTTTTTCCAGTCTCATGTGTAAAGTGGCTGTTTTTGATAGTAATGTTTGCTGAAACTATGCTTTTACTTTTTCTCTTTATAGAAGAGAGGAGACTGTACAAATGCAGGTGTTTTAAATTAATTTTTAATCCTGTGATAGGAACTTGTCATAGAACCTGTTACATGTGGATATGTTCTTAAACCAGAGGAAATTCTAGGACCCTTTAAGACCTGAAAGGTATTTTTTACATCACAAAGACTGTATGCAGAAAAATAGAAGTCTGTTTTACCTTGCTTGAATGCTTTGCATATCCTATTTTTAACTTCCTAATTACCCAAATTTGATTCCTGTGGGATGCAAGTCATGCTTCTTCTATAACAATCAAGTTATATTTTGTCTTTTTTCAAGGACAGACAAAATACATATTTTTTCAATCACAAAGTGTCTAAGGTATTTTTTATTATTAGTCTGCTAGAAGGCATGAAATGTACAGTGCAGAACAGATGCTCCTTGTGGTATCATCTCATCAGACAGAGGAAATAAGCAGCAGTATCAACTAGTAGAATTTCATTAGCCTGTAACCTGGAGCTGTAAGAGATGCTACATTTAAGTAGCATCATGGAGGTTGTGGCAAAAAGATCTGAGGCCATCAACATTGAGTTGTCTTCAAGAGCAGCACTAAATTCTGTCCCATCTCACACTGAATGTGAAGGAAGAATAAAGATTATTGTCCCAGTGCGCTTGAAGAATTTTGGTTTTCAGTCCCTTTTAGGCATGAAAACCTGGCAGAAAAAGACAGTGGAGACTGAACCCTCCATTACTGCAGTGGTACAGTTTTAAAGAGGAAGATTAATTCTCCACCAGTACAGTGACAGCAGAGTGGTCATGCTGCCATTTTCATGATAATAAAAGCACATTTTCCTTCTTCCTTTAATTAACAATGTTTTCCTTTCAGTATTGTATTTCTCCTAATATTTGCAGTAGGTGGCAGTGTTCTAGAAGAAAACTTCTTACTTGTAACATGATTCTGTAGCCTGTTTTAGAGTACTAGAGCTTTCAATTGCAAATTAATTGAAAAGCCAACCTCATCCACATTTTAGTGCTGCCACTAGGATCCAGAAGGTGTCCTGTTTCTTTTTATGGAGCAGATCTGTGTTACTGACTCCAGTAATAAAGATTTTGGTTGAAGTATCAAGCATTCCATATGCTCTTTGTATTCAGTAACCACTTCTTGAGAATTTCTTAGGGGAAAGAGTGAGGAATCATTAATTATACTGAAACTGTCAAGTTCATGATGTATGTATGCCCACATCAGAGTCTGTACTTTTTAAAGATGAGCCAGAATCTGGGCCATGTGGTGTTGGTTTTTTACAGAAATGCATCCTGAATTTCCTGTTGAAGAGCTCACACCGTAGTTGCCACAGTTATCTTTATTTCTGTTGTTGAAGTAATGTGACATACCCTTTTTCCTCTGGTGTTGTTAAGAAATCATACACCTTTCTTCCAGATTTCCTTCAAGCTCACTAACACTGGAAGCTATGACAATCTAAAATTAACAGATTAATAGTCTGAAATCAAATGGGACTGTTTCAGTTTCTTCAGTCATTCAAAGATGCCTGAGCAATCCCATTGCATTTCCAAGACTGATTTCCACATAATTGTTGCAATAAGTTAATGTTTTGGATTGGTATGCAAATATGGATTATTTCACCCTATTTGTGCTAGGCACATGGACACATAAAGGCATCTTCCACAGGTAGAAGCAGTCTCAGTGTTCAGGAACCTTCAGTATAATTAACTTTATGTTAGTTAGGCAGCCAGGATGCTAAGTGGAGAAGCACTGCCCAGCTTTGCAAGATGATAGGGCTGTTTCTGCATTAATGAAGAAGGTAATAGTTAAACTTGAGGTTGTAGCAGAAAAGCCATGCACTGATAGTCATATGCTGCAGTGTTTGTGCTGAGTAATGCACAGCAGATGTTACAGAGCAGCTTGATTCTGTTTGTTGCTTTTTTAACTGTAACATTTTGAATTTCTTGAGGAGGGGGAAAAAAAAAAACCCAGAAGATAATATGGAAATGTGTTTGCTTAAATTTAGGGTGTAGCTGAGAATCCCATGGTGAAGTCTGTTCTTGATAAAACCAAGCATTCAGTGGAGAGCATGATAACAACGCTGGATCCTGGCATGGTTCCCTATATCAGTAAGTGTTTATGATAAACCATCAAGTGTTGCTTGTAAATGCTAGAGAGGCTATTACAGTAGCACACTACTTCTACACTTGAAGTGTTAAAGCATTTCAGTTACAGTTTGAAAATTGACAGGAAGGAAAAGCTTTTTGTTAGTCACCATTTTTTATTTTACTGGGGGACACTTCATGTCACATGTAGCTGACCTGAGAGTAAAATAAGGAAGAAACCATTTGTCCAGCATGGTGGTTTGGTTTTTGTTTTTTTGGCTTTTTTTTCTTTACCCTAGCAGCCTGATAAGCAGCTCTTCCTCCTATGTGTGTCAGTATTGACCTTTTTCTGCCTATGAAAAAAGCTGATCAGGAAACAGCTAACATTGAGAAGAAACTATTAAAATGATTTTTTTTATTATTATTTTGTTTTCCTGAGATTTTTTTTTCTCCAGCTGAACCTATTAGGTGACCCAGCTACCTGTGCCTGCACTTTGTACTAGAGGACAGGGGAAGATGACCTAATTATTGAGCAGCAGTTAATTGTCTTATATTTAAGGGAAAATTTCCCAACAGCTGTCTGGTGAGGAGATAGTACCAGTGAGGCCAGCCAGCAATGCCTTCAAAAGGTATTTGAGAAGAGTAGCAGGATGCAATGCAAAGCTACAGTAAATGTTAATTTATACACAATTTGGCAAAGTATATGTAAGGTTTGTATTGCAGTCATGACTGTCCCTTTTTAGAAACAGGATCTGTTGGTATCCTGGATAGTTTGACCCAGTGTTTATTGACAGAACAACTTTATCTGGAGGAGGAAGTAATTCTAATAAAAATGCTTTGTTTGTAGGATTTAGGTTGAGTAAACTAAGTCAATGGTTACCTCAAAGCTCTCTGAAGTCCGGTTGGAAGGGGAAGCATCTGTGTACATCTTGGCCATTTAAGTACTGCATTGGTTTTGTAGTTGCAGGTTGTCAAAATGGGGCAGAGGTTTGTAAACTTGGCCTGTACTTCCTTGTAGAATTGTATTCTACAAAAATTATGTCCTCAACAATAGCCCCACTTCTCTGTGCTCTACCTTCATTACTGCAATGCCAGAGGAATTTCGTGTTCCTCATGCCAAAACCTGAAATTACCAAAGCTTCTTGATGAGGTGCTTTATTTTTTTTTTCCCCTCATCTGTACAAATAGTATTTCTGTAATCTCTTGGAAAGAGCTGAACTGTTTTCAGTGGCACATCGTGAGAATGTCATTTGAGCTGCATTCCTGGAATAGACAATTTTATCTAGACAGGAAATGGTCATCTCATAAGCATAAACAACAGTTTTATGAGTTTTATGCTTATGTCTTTTACAACAAAAGACAACACAGAATCTTAAATTAAATATGGAACTGTCATTTCAGTTTATGATGCACAAGGTACAATGAAATTTCACATTCAAGTGCCAGAGCTTAACTAGATGTAAAAGTTCTGCCCCTAAATTTACCAGGGTGTGTCTAGTTGTTATATTTTGGGTTTCCATTTTACTAGATTTTGTCACAAATGGTCTGTTTTAACCCATGTAATATCTTTGTTTCAGTTCTGTAGTATGTCTGATGAAAAAAGATACGCTTTTCATACTTGATGATCTGTAATACAAAAGAATATATTGTATTCTGCACTCAGACATGAGGCACATTTGCCATTCTTAAAATTGTTAGGCAGTGATTTACAAGATCCATTATGGATTAGTTTTTAGCTTCATTAAAAGCTTTTTAACAGTATTTCTGTTCCTGAGCAGTCAGGCAGGGCTAACTTCAGTAAAAGCCTGCAGTCAATTTTAAGCACTTGTTTAAATGTGTTAAATTGATTTATATCATGAAGGGATCAATGAAAAAAAGATACTCTCAATTATTTTTAATCCAGTAGTTGCACAGCATTTAAAAAAATGGCTCCAAGTTCAGTGATCTGTACACCTAATTTTATTCAGCAAAGCAATTGATAAATAAAATGGTAAAAAATTACCCTAAACTCCCAAAATAGTAGGATTTACTACTGTTCTAGTCCATCTGGTGATTTTTCATAAAAATTATTCCTGTAACTGAGGTCTACTGAGTAATACCAGCCAAAAAGTTAATTGTTTTTTTAATTAAAATTTAAGCTTTGGGTTTACCCTTATCAGTGGGAGAACTTTTCTTGAATCAGGATAAATACTGCAAACTCTGTAAGCTCATGTGGTTGATGCAGTTTATTTAGGCAGCTTTCTCTAGTGTCATATTCCACATTTGAGAAAAGATTTAGCTGTTCCTGAGAAAGCTTCTCACAGCAAGGATCACATTTTATGATGTGTTTCTGCACAATAAAATTGATCCAGCTATGATAAACAGATGTGAGTTGTGATTGAGTCTTCTGTAGTAATTTTAGATTTCTTTTAAATCATGAATTGTTTAGTTTCATTCTGAAAAAGTCTGGTGAAAGCCCCTGCTTCTTTATGGAGATATAACCCTGTGGAAAATGTTTAGAATTGTGTACAAGCTTTTTGGTTCCACAAGTATTTAATATCTAAAAAAAGCAATAAAATTACACCAAAGTTCACATTCCAAGGATAGCTAAAAAGTAATGGGAGCCTTTCTTTTAAATCTCCTGTAATTTGGCAGCTGTTCACTGGATTTTATGACCTGCATCAGTGTTCTTCATCCCATCCATAAGAGTTTGCAATATTCCTTGCTGCTTCACAGAACACCAGAACATCCTTGGAAATGGATGCCTTGAGTTATTTTCCTAAAACTATGAATTGTCATCTTGAATGAGTGGTATGATTTTTTGGTATGACCTGAAAATAGGTCAGTTCCTGCTGCCTGTCTTTAATCCTTGTATCCTTTAGTTATTCATCTGAATTTCAATTCCTAACTTAAATGACTTCTGCTTAACGGAAGAACTATTGTCCAGTGCATGAGAAAGAAAAAAGCAGCTGGAGAAGGTGTACAACTGTATTTGAACTACCCAGCAATGGGAAGGAGGAATATTCCATGCATGGATGTATTTTTTACGGATTGCTTTACAAAATTATTTTGCAGGAACCGGGGGAGAGCTGGACATAGTGGTTACATCTAATAAAGAGGTGAAAGTCGCAGCAATTCGGGATGCCTTTCAAGAAGTCTTTGGGATGGCTGTTGTGACTGGAGAGGCTGCACAGTCCAACATTGCACCCCAGCCCGTGGGCTATGCTGCAGGCTTAAAAGTAAGTTAGTATATAGTAGTTGATATTAAGTTGATCTATATTTAAAGGTATAGTCTATATATATATGTACTAGTAGTAAATATATAGTTAATGCTATAGTAGTATATAGAGGGGGAATCTCATTTTCTGTAAAGTGAAGGTCAGTTTCTAGGATAGGTAGACTTTTTCTTTAAGGGATTGGGTTTTTTTTGGTGTTTTGGGTTCTTTCGTTGGTTATGTTGTTGTTTTATGTTTGTTGGGTTTTTTTTAGTTTTTGTTTTGCTTTTGGTTTGTGGGGTTTGTTTTATTTGTTTCATTTGTTTCCTTGTTGGTTGATTGGTTTTGTTTTCTTGAGGGCTAATGGGCTTGGGTTTTTTTGACTTTTTTTCCTCAGTTTGGATCATTAGATCAGTTTAAAGCTCTCTGAAATATTTTTGAGGTTTTCTGCAAACACATTTGCAGCAAGTGAAGGGCATTTATGTCACTTTCCTTATATACTGCATGGATTGCCATCCCATCTTACATACATTGTGCTATTACTGTGGTTTCAAAGTATATTGGGCATTTTTTGAGTTGTCTGTTACCAGCACATCATGTTGGAAATTAAAAGAGGTGCTCCAAGACTGATTTTTTTTCTCCCCACTTTGATTCTGTAGATCAAAGACAGTTTGATCAACACTTGATCTTCCTGAACAGATCTGTGTTCTCTTTGAAAAATACTAATTCACTGTGCAGCCTTGCAAACTGCTGTGCCACCCCAGAGGAAGGGTTAGCAAACGTTGTTTCACCAGTTCTGGCCAGTAACTGAAAATCCTGAAAAACAGCTATTTCATATTCTGTTTTTACTAAACGTAAGCAAAACTTCATGAAAAAGGAAGCCCTTCCCCTAACTGCTGTGGCAGTGCTTGCAGAGGAGTAAAGCCTGTCTTCATAGCCGTGTATTATCTGATGCAATTTTATATTGAGATAGGGCAAAACAATGTGCATGTTCCTTTACTTGTTTAGCTCCTGCAGTGTGTTGCATATTTCTGTTACAACTTCAGAGTGATAATAGTTTTCAGGGTATAAGCATTTCAGGGATAACAATTCCTGTGTTTTATTTCAGTTGGATGTGTACCACAAGAAGTGGATTCTTTCCCTTGCTCTTAAAAGTTGGTCCAAAGCTCTTAAAGACTCTAAACCTAAAGAAGTCTTAAGTTGTAAAAATGTCAAAGTAACACAGTTTTACCCTGATGCTTTCACTGATAGTTAAAGCTGTCACAGGTTAAGAATTCTTGTCACAGGTTAGGAATTCTTTGCATGCTACCCTGAGTGTTTTTCTTGGAATATAAAAAACCCTAAAAATATTTAATTAGCTTTATCATAGGTTTTGTTTCTGTTTAGGATTCCTGGCCTTTCACTAGTTTGGGTTGTTGGGTTTTTTTTCCTGTTGAGTCATTTTGAAAAGTGTATTCTAAGGTTCTTTTGGGATTGATCTGCAAGCATTGCACTGAGCTGTGGTTCAGAGTTTTGTCTGACAGCTTGTGTTGCCACTCAGGGAGCCCAGGAGAGGATAGACAGCCTGCGCCGGACAGGAGTCATCCACGAGAAGCAGCCTGCTGTGTCAGTGGAAAACTTCATTGAGGAGCTGCTTCCTGACAAGTGAGAACCTTGAATTTATTCCAGGAGAGTGGGGACACGTTGGGAATATTCCTTGTTGACTCAAAGCCTTTAAGGAGCTGGTGGAAGTTTAAGCAGCGAGGAGAGGAAAGGGTTTGTCTGCAGTATTTCTTCCAGCTTGGTTTTGGTGATGATGTTCAGCTTTTTGTCCAGGCATCTTGAGACTTCAGTATAAAAAAACTCATTGTCAGGTTTTTTGTAGATTCACAATGTAAAAACACAGTGAAGTGAAGTTGAAGTCAAATGAAGTGAAGCTGAAGTGAAGTTGAAGTGAAATGAAAAAATTAAGGAGCAGTAAAATTTGGAATTTGGCAAAAAGTTTGTGCATTGTTGTGTCCATCCTCCCTTCTCTCTCTGAAATTGTATCAGAAGAGATATTGGGAGATATTCTGGCATTTAGAATAATGTGATTTTTATCAAATAACCTATTTTCTGTATTCCTTTCACTGAGAATGTACTTACTGCATCTAACTTGCACTGCACAGACATAAAAATGTTTTTTCAAAAATGCATTGCTACTTGATTTTGTAATGTTGTTTGACAGGCAGTTCTTGAAGCAGCTTTATAATTAACTTACAAAACATTAAGGACAATGCTATGTTTTTCTTAATGCAAACTTACATAGTTTTCTTCTACTGTTTACCATGCTTGTGCATGTCCAAAGGAGAGGAGTTTCAAGTAATCACTCACCTCTAACAATAATGTACATCATAGTTATTCCTCTGTAAAAAGACAGTAAAACACTGAAATGAGACTAGATAGAAATAAATACTGAACAAAAATTAAAATTCTTCCTACTTTTATTTCCCTTAGAAAATTCCTCATTCATATTGCACTAAAAATATGAAATGTAAAAATATTTATATTTTTAGCAAATATAAAATACTATTTTTAGCAAATAAAATATATTTTTAGCAAAAGGAGAGTATCTGTCAAAAAAATAAATAAAAACCCATCATCACACACATAAAAATGCAACCATTAGAAGACAAGAAAATACCAGTAACTTCATTATTAATTGGAAGCAGGTTATATTTAACCATGAGGCTTTCTCAGCAGTCTTTAATAGTTGCCAGTCAAAGCATTCCAGTGCTCTGTTCCCTGCTACAAAGATGATGGAAGTGCTTCTTCCTGTCTGGCTCCACTAAACTCTTACCATGAAGCTTATGTGGCCCAGACAGGCAGAAATGTTTCTCTGAATAAATCATTTAAATGATGGCTACAGCATTAGACTTGCCAAAAAGTCTTCTGAATGTAGAACAGGAATTATAAATAGACAATTTTCTTCAGAAATTGTTAGGGAAGGCTATTTTAATGAGAAATGTTCTTTGAATGAAAACTGTAGCAGAATAACTGTGGCCAAGGGATTATGTCTGCCCACAAACCCACCCCTCCAGCTTTCTTTTTTCCTTTGATTTGTAAGTTTCATGTAATTTGTATTTCTGTGTATTTCATGTATTTTACATGCATATACATGCACTATTATGAGAGATGATAGATAGATAGATAGATAGATAGATAGATAGATAGATAGATAGATAGATAGATAAATAGATGGATAGACAGACAGATAAAAAGTGACATATGCAAATTTCACTTGCAAAATACCACAACACTTTGATGAGTTTCATTATTACATTATTACTACAGCTGTAATAGAGCTTTTAAAATGTACATAATTCAGCTTTTAGCATGTTGGTTTTTAACAGAGTGATACTCAGTACTCAGAAATAAAACAATTTGCCCATCACTGCAGGTGGTTTGACATTGGATGTCTGATCATTGAGGATCCAATTCATGGAATTCACCTGGAAGCATTCACCCAAGCAACACCAGTGCCTTTACAATATGTTCAGCAGGTGAGTTTTCGGTTTTCTTAGCAATTAACAGCTGAGACATAAGACTGAGATTTTAATTTTAGTTATGCTGGCAGTTCTTACTGTAAGTTATTACACTTAAATGTTTTCATTTATGAAATGAGGATACAAAATATTTTTGCATCATGTTTATGAATTAATCTTCAGAGATTTATAGTAAATCTTTTCTTAGTCAAGAGTCTCAGTCTGCAATGTCTGTCACTTTAGAGCACAAGTTTTACTCTCCTGAGGTTCCAGAGGAAGAAATACTAACCAAGCAGGCAGCATGTGGTACTCTCTGAAAACTCATTCCTAAAAACGAAAGATTCCCATTTTCCAGATCAATGCTTGGACTTAAGTTCCCTATGAACACACAGAGTCACACCTAAAAGACAAGGCTGATTTCAAATGTGCTATCTGACAAGAACGTAAAATACTGAAATACTGTGGTTCATTCAATTGGAAATAATGAACTGCAGAAGTGTGCAGTTCTGAAATACCACCAAAAGAAGTTTTTCAAGAGATGGTTTATGTTTCTTTGGGCACAGACTGGGAATAACTCCAGTCACTGCATGTTGCCTGACAGCAGATATAAGTCATGCCTTAGTTAAATCTGGCCTGAAAATTCTTTTAAAATTAATGCTTCCATGAAGAATTTATAACCAAAACTGTTTGATCCTCAGATGTTGTTTTGGCAGAGCAAATAGTAACTTTGGGGCTCTTTTCACTAGCACCAATTTAAGTAAAGTGAACATTTGTGGGATTTGTTTTAGCTCTTATTTTCCTGAGTTCTTACAGCTTTGAAAAGTTGATGACTGGCAAAAGGAGAAATATGGCTCTATCTCTCTGGTAGATTTAGTATCTTCACTAATGACACAGACAGAGGGATCAAGGCACCCTTTGCAGGTTTGCAGGTGGCATGAAGCTGATGGTGCAGTGACACCCTTGAGGGATGGGGCCATCCAGAGGGACATGGACAAGACTGAGAAATGGGAATCCCATGAGATTTAACAAGGCCAAGTGCTGGTGCTGCACCTGGATGAGAGCAGCCACAGGATCAATCCAGGCTGGGGATGAATGGATATTGTATAAATACATGTTTTCATTGATTCCATCTGTTGGCAGTTTTAGAAAACAAAACTGCTTCCTGGTAATGGCAGTATGTCTTCACTCTCTCAAGTATCCTATTTATACTCTCCAAATGTTGCTTGCATCATGATACATCAAAATCCAAAAAATTGGCCAGGCAAATTATGGGGCAGGCTGAAATTTGATTCTCACACCCTTTAATTTACCACATAGGTCTGTTGATACAAGAATGATTCCTTGGAAGAGTTGGTTAAAGCTGAAGACAGAGGCAAATCTGCTAATTCCAAACTGTTTCAGTAATCACATCTCAAATTTTCACCTGCAGGCCAAGAGTCTGACCCCTCAGGACTACAGCCTGAGGTGGTCAGGGCTGCTGGTGACGGTGGGCGAGGTGCTGGAGAAGAGCGTGCTGAATGTGAACAGGACGGACTGGCACGCGGTGTTCACGGGCATGTCCCGCCGGCAGATGATCTACAGCGCGGCCAAGGCCCTGGCAGGGATGTACAAACAGCAGCTGCCACCCAGGACCGTGTGACAGCGGTGGCACCCTCACACCAGGAGTACTGGGTTTGGTTCTAGGATGGAAGTGAAAGCCGTGTGTTCCCATTGTCAGCCACACAGATTTGTAATTTTAACTCTAAACCGTTTCTACTTCTTGAGAAGTGAAGGTGATTTCCAGGAGTGGAATTGCAGTTTTTAGCTAATGTGTGATTTCCAGTATGATTCATCAAACAAACATGTATTTATGACTGGTACAGGCAGCATTGCAGTTTTTTAACTGGAATGTGCTGTGGTGTGATACCTTACCAGGCATTTATTGAGATAGTTAGTTAGTATTCTTTCTAAAGGGGATATTTGTTTAGCTATTTCTATTATATTAGTAATATAAACATGTTGACAGCATAACATGTATGTTATATATGCATTTCAATCCAGAGAGACTACCTTCTGTATTACATGTGTTTTTTGGGGCATGTGTTTAGGGGATACTTAACACCTCCTTGGGTTGGTGTCTGTATATAGTTCTCAGGAGCGATGCCAAGTAGTCTCTACAGCACATAACAGTGAGCTGCTGAAGAAGAGCACAAATCCATGCCCTGTTAGTTGAAGTTGTTGCTAAATAATTCTGAATTCCCATTTTCTGTGCTGCATCTTTCTGCTTTTTATGTAACAGTAATTAAATGCGTGGCCAGCTGAAGAACCACAGACAAAATTTCAAGTTGTTTCAGTGGGTTTTAGATCAAGTACTGCACTCCCCACATGAAATAATCTCAGCAGTTTGAATAATATGATTTATTCCAGTGCTTCCAGACTTCATTTGTTATATGTAATTATGTAATTTTTTCTATGTAGCTAGAGTTGTCAGTAATTTGATTATGGAAAATGGTGATGTGTTTATCACTTGCTTTGCTATTCTGGGTTTTCTAAACACTTCTAAGTCTAAAAGCTCTCATGATGTCATGAGCTCAGTTTCTCAAGTTTTCAGTGGTGTCTGGTTTTTTTTGTGGCTATAAATATCCTCCATACATGCTCACATAATCTTAAGTCTTAGAAATATGGAAGTAATTGCGAAGAAAATATTTTGGTAATAATACTTTTTTAAGAAATAAAGAATAAACAAATACTTTTTGTTTGCCTTAAAGAAGCAGTTTTTTAGCTTATATTGCTCAGCTTTTACCTTTCTTAGATGCTTTCAAAGAACATTTTGTATACAATATACTGTTAAGCCGGCTCATATTTGTACCCAATGAAAGTCTGTCTATTTCCAAGTAATATATTTGGCCTTAATTGGCTTACTCTGTAAAGCAGTTGAATAAATGTTTTCCCTAGAGAATTCCATCTGTTTTAAAGGCTTGGTTTTTATTACAGATAATGAACATCTTTATTGAAGTTGCATTTGCATGGTCAGTTTGCAGATTCGTCTCATACTGAACCAAGCAAACAGAATCCAGCTCTCAGTCTTGAGGTCCCTCATTGAGACTGCTTTCTTTCTATGTTAAACCAAAAGAGCAATAAAACCAATGTTAACCTGTGTTAAAACCAATGATGACCTATGTTAAACCAAAAAGTGATACCGAGAGTTTTCTTTCTCATCATGCAGTAAAGACATCTTTGCATTTGCTATAATTTCAGTTTGCAGTGTATAACAAGTTGAGTGCTGCTGTTTTACCCCCTGCTTGCATCATCCCTGATGCAAAGGAGGAGGACATGAAGTCACCAGAAAATTTAGGTGGCCTGGCATGACTTAAAATTAAAGCTGAAGAGGAACGACCCTTTTCTTTCTCCCTTTCTTGGCTCTGGCCTTCACTTTAAGAGGTGAGAGCAGTAGAGGAAGATGATGATGTAGTCAAGTGAAGCCAGTTTCTCTGGCACAGTGAAGGTCTCATGATTTATTTTTGACAGCTCCCAGAAGAATCAAAACGGTGTAGCTTTGCAGCTACCAGTTAGTTCTTTCCCTTTGGGGGGAGCATTATTTGCTTGTGTATTGAAAAATAACATCCTCACATATGCACCATGAGCTCAGCTTCTTCCCTAAGAGGCCAGGGGAAGGAAAAATGTCTTGACTATGATCTGTGAAGCTAAAAAGTCAGAAATTGCTTCCTGAATGGAGGCCTTGTTCAGGGTCCAAGTTACACGGAGGAGTTCATTGTGGTGACACTTCAGCTTTGTACCACCCCCAGGGTTGTGTTGTGGGCAACAATAAGAGAGGAAGCTCAACAGCGGTGTTAAATTTATGTACAGATCAATTTAGAAAAGCAGAGACACTTGGGACGTGCAACTTTTGTTACAATTCTAAACTGCCACATCAAGGCAGGGGGTGACTTGTAGGTGCAGCTGCAGAAGCCTTTTCTGCTAAGTTTGCTCCGAAGTGAGCGTCAGAAGAAGTATCTAGAAAAGCTACTATGTGCATTACTATCATACTGCCATTTTTAAACTGTGTTTCAAGTAAAAGACAGCCAAGCTCTTTGAGAGTGCATTACGTGAGGAAGATCCATGAGATTCTTAAACTGAGGTTTTTCTTTAAATGCTGGAAGAAGCTCTGCACTTGCTGCTTTTTTTTTTGAGAAGTTATAGCTCTGTTCTTGGCTTCAGTTTTTTATCACAGTGCTGCTCAGAGCAGCATGGCTGTTTTTTTAGGAAAAAGCATGGATATAAAATTACCCACACATTTCTGTTGAAGTTAGTCTGATAGCTTTCACTCAGCTGCCCCTCTCAAGATTGGCCCTAAATGTGTGTGAAGGGATGATGAGCATGTAGGATCTGATGGAACAGGAATTACAGCTTGGTGGAACATCTTGGTCTAAAATCAGGAACAAAATAGCCTCAATTACTGCTCATACACTTTCCAGAGTGTTCTCCTTTAACAAAAGGCTTTTAGAAATAATACCAGTCACCTTTTTTCGACCCCCGCTCATTTTGGGCAAGATAGTGAGGAGTGGCAGAAGAGGGCAAATGAAAGAATAGAGCGTGGAAAGATGTGAAAGTCATCAGGATAGTGCCAGAAAAACAGGAATGTCAGGTGAATCCTGAGTGCAGGAGGTGGTAGGGGGTAGCTGAGAAATCAGGAATATGGAATAACTCGTGTCTGATACTCCTGTCAATTCTGGCCAGCTTTAGAAGAGCACAAACACAAACATGCAAATCTTGCAGCAGAGACATTCAGCACAGATTTGATTCTGCATCTCTAATAAAGTTTTATATAAAAGTTGCTTTTGATGTTTACCCCTCTATACAGCATAGTGGAGGTTTTTCCAGTGGGAGATTTCTGAAGGACTTCTGTAAGTATAAACTTGTGAAAATGAGAATTTTTGTAACAATTCCTCAGGTTATTTTTAAATATACCTTTGCATAGCTGTAAAATTTTCATAATAGTAAAAAAATACCGTTTTTTTCACAATAGTAAACTTTGTAGATTAAAGTAAGGCATTATCTCTGAATAGTGTTCACTCTGCAACATACAGCTCTGTGCATTTAGTTCTCAATTACATTTAATAAGCTTGACCAAGAAAATTTTATAAAAGGCAAAAAGGAAGCTTTATTTCCTACTGTTAGCAGACACAGGAACAAGCAGTAAATTAGAACATTCTGTATCCCACGAAAAGTTGTTAACAGACTTAAAAGCAAGAGTAAAATAGCTTCAGACTTGATTAATTTTCTGATGTGGATTTTAACTCCAACACTTCTGTCTGTAACCTACCAGGAACTCATATTTTGACATCCTGAATCTTGGAGCCATTTGGCTTTGACTTTATGGCTTTATTCCATCCATAGTCACATAATTCAGGAAAAACTATTCCTATAAAACTAATAGTGAGCAGATCTAGAGTTCTTAAAAGAAAAAGGGGCCAATTGGTTTGATTTATCATCTCGTGCAGAATTCTGTCAAAGCTTTGGATACTCCAGCCAGCTGATTCTGCAAAATGGTTAGACTGTGCCCTATTAATTAACTTATGAATACACAGAATAACAGGTCCAAAAACACTCAACAGATACTTCAGAGCTAACACAAGGATTTTTCATGTACTGGAATAAAAGGAGATGTAGCTTTCAGGTTACAGGAAAAAAATAAAGTATTTAATGTTGAGAAAATGATTTCCAGCTGTCTTTGCATTCTACATGTGTGAGCAAACGTGGCTGTGGCCTCCTCTGTAAAACAGGGAAACTCACAGAAGTAAAGGAGAAAGCAGGTAAGTTGGTTTCCCAAGATTATATTGGCTGTTTTAATACAAAGTTACATGGAATTCTGTGTTCTGCCTGGGGTTTTTTGGTGTTGACCACAAAAACATGCTTCCTGTTAAAGGATGCTCCATGGCACAACTGAATGTGATCTTTTGTATTTTTCCTTTTTTTTAATTAAAAAAACTGGTATTGGAAATTACACATAAAAACTTTCAAACTTGTTTTAATCTTTGTTGTCAGGGCAGTGCAAACAGCCTGTATTTTATAAAGATTAAACAATTAGCTACTGCTGTAGTTTTGTTGTGAATAATGCAATGAACCACTCGCTCGAGTACCTCTCTCAGCTTAGTTTTGTATCCCATCAAGAGTTCTCTGAGTTTTGAAAGTTTTCACTTGCCTTAGCTTGAATATTTGTGTATTCATGCCTTGCAGTTGAGCTCACCGCTGTGAGAAGGACCCTAATTTATTTTTTCCTCAAGTATCATCTGTTTTCTCTGCTTTTACAATAACACATTGAGTGCACAGTACCCAAGGGATTATGTAATCCTTACATTTGCAGGAGCAAGCGTTGCAAAGTAAGTGCTGAATGTTCTGCAGGTTCTTGGAAAAGTGCAGTTTTGTGTGTTTTGACCAATAGTGGGACACTGAATAGCTGTGCCATCCAACAAGAGGTGAAAAACAGTATCTGGCACAGCAGCAGGCTTAGAGAGAATTCCCAGGCAGACCAGTTACATAATAACAACAATAACACAACATATTATAATTAATATATATTGTTGTTACTGATATTATTACTAATTTTAATTATACTATTAATAGTGGTGGACTGGAGGTGTTGCTCTTGGATAACAGAGTTACACACATGCAAGGCAGATACTGAAAATAGTTATTTTGATAAAATGCACTAAAACTAAAAATCAACAAACCTGTGTCTGAAAAGGAAAGGGCAGGAGAATATTTTTAACATAATGGGAGTTGCTGTAATCAATAATTGCGGTGTTACATTGTTCTTTTTGTCTGTGGTTCTCAGAGTATTCACAGGAGTGAACACCCCAATACTTAGAAGGTTGTAATTGTGATAAAATAAGCATTGTAAGATTTGTCCCATTATCTGATGCACATGAAGCAGTAAGTGGCAAAGTCCACACATTAATTGCATAAAGTCATGGGTTTAAATGCACACTTTTAGACAAAGGAAGCAGAGGGAGCGATGCCTTTTCTTAGATTAATTTCTAGTAGTGAAGTTTGTCCTGCTATGGAAAAGAGTTTTATCATTTTGCCCACAAAAGACCTCTGTTGCATTTTTGAATTACTTGTTTAATTTACTCTGCTAGTTTTATTTTCCTCTCACTGCAGGCTGTTTACATGCACAATTTTCACTCTGTTTTCTTCATAAGGAAGCCCACCTCTCACATTTTTGTTGAATGAAACATGATTGGTTTTAATCAAAGTCTCAGTCCTTTTCTAGTTTAAATCAGTGTTGTTTTATTAAAAGAAATGGTAATGGCAATTCTTGTGGGATGATAAAGTAGCTCCATGTTTTCATGATTTTATTTCATTTCACAGCAGGTCATGAGATATTTTTCCAAGATCTGTGGATCTAACACCCAAGCATTGCTCCCATACACTTAATTCAATAGGAAAAAAAAAGTGGTTTTTTCACAGTTTGTTTTGACTTTTGAGTCATGGCAAAACAAACAAACTGGGTTTGAATCCACACCTAAAATAAGTTTAATAAAGCCCACAAAAACCTAAGATTGCAGATTTCTCTTAGTTTTGTGAACTGAGTTCAGATGCTACCCAGAATTTTCCCAGAAATTAATCTGTCTGCTCACTGGCTGTGATCAAACCCACTCTTTTTCTTGGTGCTGGATGAACTCATCTAGATGTGAAAGAAGAGCTGAAGAATAAGCAGTATTCTGTGACAGCGGATCCTTCCAGTCAGTGTCAACACATGTTTTCAGAATTTCAGAATTAATTTGAGCAGAATGTCCCGTCTCTGCCGCATCCTTCCAGCTGTGGAGTTGCCTAACTACCTTTAAATTTAGTTTTTTAATAAAAGGTGTGTTGTTGCTGAGGGATTTTTTGAAACCATTTAAAGTACCTACTCAGAAAATTCCTGCTTGTAGACGGAAATTCTAGCAAATTTTAATAATCTGGTGAGAGTAAAACAGATAAAATAGTGACATTTCAATGCATATCATTTTCTGAAGTTTGTATACTAGGAGGGAAGTGTTTCTTGGTAAAGGATGTAACTGGGTCCTCTACACATCTTCTATGTTTGCACTTGGCACTATTCATAATCAGCTTTAATGCTGTAATTCTGTATTAATTTTACCGGTTGCGTATGCCACATACTGGGCCGAAAACATTCTGGATGTGTAATCCTTGAGTGTGTATTTTCTTCTGTATACTTCTTTGAAAGGGAGATGAGCTACTCGGAAAGCCACCCTGTAATTACCCACTTGGGGGACACCAAGGCCAAAAAACAAGAAAGGGAAATCACAAGAGGTGCCAGACTCCTGTGTGAGGGGTTGCAGATAGAACAGCTGGGTGTATCTGGTGTCTCTCTCTCTGCTGAGCACAAACACCTGCATAAATCTGCTGTGTTCTGCTTCAGCCAAAGCCACGGGCAGTTCTTTTCGCCATTGCACAAGCAAAACTGTTGAAAATTTTTTAAAAATCCAACAAAAAACACAAGGTGTGATATGCGTAGATTCTGGGCGAATGCAGTCTTGGTGACTTAAAACTTCGTTGCACTGGGGTGGTGTATCCAAGACTTCCCCAGGCAGCCTGTTCCAGTGCCTGACAACCCTTTGGGTGAAGAAATTTTTCCTAAATTCCAATCTAAATCTCCCCTGGCCCAGCCTGAGGCCGTTCCCTCTCCTACTGTCCCTGTTCCTGGGAGCAGAGCCCGAACCCCCCCGGCTGTCCCCTCCTGCCAGGGACTTGTGCAGAGCCACAAGGGCCCCCTGAGCCTCCTTTTCTCCAGGCTCAGCCCCTTTCCCAGCTCCCTCAGCCCCTCCTGGGGCTCCAGCCCCTTCCCAGCTCCATTCCCTTCTCTGGGCACTCTGCAGCCCCTCCATTCCCTGTGCTGAGGGGCCCAGAGCTGGACACGGCACTCGAGGTGTGGCCTCAGCAGTGGCAGCACAGGGACGGGCACTGCCCTGCTCCTGCTGCCGCCCCACGGCTGCCACAGCCCAGGATGCCATCGGCCTCTTGGCCACCTGGCCACCCCTGGGCTCGTGTCCAGCCGCTGTCACCAGCACCCCCAGGGCCTTTCCCAGCTTGCCAGCCCCTCTGCCCCAGCCTGGAGCTGCAGGGGGTTGCTGTGAGCCAAGGGCAGGACCAGGCCCTGGCTGTGCCTCACCCCAATGGCGTGTGCTTCCCCAGGTCCTCCTTTTGGGCCTCATGGAGGTGGGTGTCACATTTGCCAGCTTCCACTCACCTGGGGCCTTCCTGGGTTGCCGGGACTGCTGGTAAAGGGATGAAGGTGGCTCAGTGAGGCTTTCCATCAGCTCCTTCAGTGTCTTGGGGTAGATGCCATCCAGCCCCACAGGTCTGTGGTTATCACAAGTTAAACACGAGTCACGTAGCACGTTAATGACCCCTTCTCCTTGGATTATGGGGGTTGCACCCTTTATGCCATTTTATGAGGGTGGGTACCCCACCTCAGCCTTTTCCTACTCCCATGTCACTGTGTTTCCCCCTACATCTAATTGAGATTCTCCTTAGCCCTCCTTTGGATGCTGAGGTATTTGTAAAAATATTTTTGCTGTTACAGCAGTAGCCAGATTAATTTCTGGTTCTGGCCTTGGCCCCTCTGAATCATGTGGCAGAGCTCAGGATGGCATAAACCATGTCTGAGTATGCTGTGCTTGAGCCTCTTCCTCAGTTCTGCTTGTTTAGTGATTTAAGTGCTGCCCAGAGACTAGTTTAGTGATGCTTCTTTAACAAAGAATCCTCCTGGTTTATTCACCATGGACACAATCCTGAGGACCTGGTAATTACTGGCCTGGTTTAAACTGGCCCTGTTTAAACTGGCCCACCAAATGGAGAGGCAATAATTGCCCTACCTGTAGAAGCTTAGGCAGAACAGGGCAGAAACTCTACTCTCATCATGAATCCTGGCTGTTTCTCTTGCTTTGATCACAGACATAAACATATATGACCTTATGTATACATGATTAATCAATTTTTAATGTATTTTCTATAGTGTATTTAAAAATGCATGTATAAAGAAGGCAAATCAGCCTCCTCATTTGAATGCTTGGGCTTTATTTTCCCTCCTTTGCTATATGGGGTAATAAACTATTTGCTTTAGACATGAGAGATGCTGTCAATGCTTCCATGTCTGAGGCAGAGTAAGATAAATGCAGAATTCCTGCTTCTCTGCTTGTTTCTGTGCACATCTTGTACCGTGGTTGTATGCGTTCGGGGGAGCATCTCAGAATTTCATTTCAGATTTCATTTCTCCCAACATACAGACCTGATCCCAATTAATTGGCTGCTTAATTAAAAGAGCTTCTGCCAAAGTCACATGGCAAATTGTGGATATTCCCTGGGATCTTAACGCTGGGTGAAACATGACCACTTGTTTTCTTTGGTTTATATCTCCACATTGGATGTTTGGGCTGTAGCAGCGAGACAGAACACAGGGTATCATTTTGAATAAAGTTAATGTTGCTGTCCTCGCTAATGGATTCTGATAAGCATCGTGGACCTGCTTTAGAGAAACTCTGATACCCTGCTGGTTTGAGGTCGTTTTGACCTCCCTAGAAAACTTGCTGTGCCGAAGCTAAATGTGTTTGTTCTCTGGCAGGAAACACATGAGGCAAAAGGAGTCAGTGCATTGCAGCACCTGACAGGACACTCACCTGTCACATATATTTTCTGTCCAGATGTACAGCTTTTGACAATTTGGAAGTGAGCACAAACTGTTTTACTCTTTTATTTCTGCTTCTCCACATGGATTTGCCTTCAGGCCACCATTCAGTCTGAAACCTACCAGGGTGGAGCTCCCTTCTCAGGGGGGCCAAAATGTCTGGCGACCACAAGAAGACAATCATCTCCCCCATATTCTATCTCAGGGTTAAATATTTTTGTGGGTTTTTGTGTATGTGTGCATATGAATATATATGTGTGTTTGTGTGTGCATATATTTGCATATGAATGAAAAATAAAACCGATTTCTTTTTTCTTCTCAAGGAACGAATCTGTCACTTTGTCCTCGAGGAAAGACAGTAAAAATTTTAGTACCAAATAAACTCCAGTGGATGATGCTTTCACACCATTTTAGAAGATTAGAGCAAAAGAGATTCTGACTGTGTTTTAGAAAAGATTCTTTTATTTTAACAGAGGGAGAAGTCATGGCAGCTAGCCATAGAGATCTGAGGCATTGAGGAGGTTCTTAATAGCCAAGGAAATTTTAATAAAACACCGTATTAATGCGATCCCCCCCCCCCCCAAAAAAAAAATGGTTTCATTATTGCAAATACAAGAGACTGTAGTTGTTTGTCAATAGAAAAAGCTCCTCTCAGGTATGCAGAGAGCAACAATTCACGTCTCCACATGATGGCAGTGGTTGTCAGGGGACTACAGAGTCCAGCCCTGTGAGGAAAAAATTACTTTAATTAGCCAGCAGTAGGGAGATAATCTGCCTGCCATGTGACACATAAATGCTAGGCATGGTGTAAAAACCTGAGCTCTCCTGGTCAGTCATGAATCTGAATGGAAGAACTCAGTAATTGCAATTAAAAAATGTACATCTAGCTGCTTTCAGTAACTTCTGCCTGAAAGATTTTGGTGTGTTCCAAAAATTGTTTCCCACTGGAAGTGTTGCCCTTAAGACAATACATCAGAGATAACTCAGGTGTCTGCTTTTTGTACCTTAGTCAGCTCCTTGTAAAAAGTTCTCTTGCAGTTTGATGGGACTGTAGTAAAATTCTATTGAATGTTTCTCTGAAATTGATAGGAAATGTTCAAAAAAGTAAGTTTTGGACAAGAGAGACATGAAAATACTGAAAGTGTTTGGACAGATAATTTTAATCTATGGAGGTATCATAAATAAAATTGGCTTAGTCAGTTTTGCTTTATAACTAAACAAACAAAAAACTAATAAAAAAAAATCAAACTAATCATTACCCTGAGATGATGCACCTTCACATCTGTAGGAAATCTCCCAATCTCTTGTCCTTCCTCCTGTTTTTGAAGATATTTCTGTAATTGAAACATTCATTTCTTTTCAAAGCCCCAGAAATATCTTGCTCCTTTTTGTTTTTTCCCCTTCTCAGATTTTTTTCCTCTTGGGTGGATTTTTTTAGCATGTAGTTCCAAAGAAAGGAAGACTCACTAGATCAACAGTGCTAGACAGGTATTTTTAAACTGAAGAAATTAATTAAAACCAGCTATATTTAACAGTCCTCTGTGTTCCACATTTAACCCACTCCTTGGAGATCCTTAGATAGTTTAAATGCATGTAAAAACTGGGGAAGCATAATTAATTCCAGCAGTATTTAGCCAATTCAGGCTTCTAGAGAAAATGCTGGAATTAATGCTTGTTTAATAAAAGATCTTCTGTAGAAGGTGTGCTCCAAACTATGTCAATGTCAGCCTTGCTGCACTGATAGTGCTTCTTTTCCTGTAAGTCAAATAATTTGCAAAACTCTTGTCTCTCTTATATAGCAGAGACCTCCTTTTCCTGGATTTTCAGCTAGATGGAAAAGAAAATACAATTTTCCAGCATTTTTTTTTAAGAAATACACATGAGAAAAGACAAGCCTGTTAAGTATCTTGGTGTTGTCGATTTTGCAAAGTCATTTATATAATAGTGTGCATTTGTCCCAAATGTTTCACTTGATTAGATGTAGGTAATGATGTTTTTCAGAGCTCAGACATCAGCCCTGGCTAGTTATTTCTCTGCTAATGAAAAAGAAAACGTCAGATTTCTTTCACTACCCCTTAACCCCATGCCTATTCCTGTCAGGAGGGCATGCCTGGATACAAAACCTCCACTTCCTCCAGAGTGGGCAGGAACTCTTGGGAAACAACACCAAAAAAAACCAAACAAAAAAAAAACCTAAACCAAAAAAACCCAAAAAATAAACAATAAAAAAAAACCTAAACCAAAACCAAACAACAACAACAACAACAACAACAAAAAACACTACCACAAAAAAAAATAAAAAAAAAAGGGCATTTCAGACACTGTCTGTGCCATTTATTCCCATCCTGTCACTACTGTGGAAATACAAGTCATGGTTCACAAACAGCCACTGTGCAGCCACTGGAAAAAGAGGAAGCACCTGGGTCCCAGCGCAGCCGGCAAGGAAATGTGTGCCTCATGTCCCCTCCAGTGAATGCTGAGAGGCTGCCTGACCTCAGGGTGAGGAAACTCTGTTCCTACCAGCATTCTTATGGGAAAAATGGCAGTGATCACCCATTTGGGAACAGATTTCCCCAGAGGGAGCACCCGTGTCTACCAATCCAGCATGTTCACAGTGCCACGTTTTCATCTCTCCGCTGACTGCTGTAAGGAGTTATAACATTAGAATAATGTTATATCCTGCATCCTAAATTTTATGTTGTCTTACTTTTTACATATTACTACAAAACAATATGAATTTCAGCCAATTTTGTAGGTAAAAGCTGGGAAAATCAGACTAAGTAGTTTATTAAGCAGAGGCACCTAGGATAGACTGTGGGAACCAGAGAGGATGGTTCTCTTCTAATGCTGAAATTGTGCTTGCACTTCTTTATTAAATTACAGCAATGTAGAGCCATGTTTACACTCAGTCATCTTGTGTTTTCCCAGGGCTGCATGGATATTCTGTGGAAGTAGCAAATAATGAAAAGTCAGTGTAGCATCTGACAAGACTTAGTAGTGCACAGCTTTTTCCGGTTGCTTGTTTAATGTCTTTTTCCCTGCAGAAATAATAAGGATTTAATTGGTTAATGTTATTGTTCATATAAATATCTGAACTATCTTTTGTTGCTGGGCCCACCCATGACCAACAAGGGCTTATGAGACTCAGAGTTTCCTCTGTGGTCCCTGGAGATGGGTAGCCATTTGAAGGCACATCTAATTAATCTAAGTCCTCCAAGTCATTATCTGGAGTCCTTGTACTCTTCTCGTGGTCAGATCTGTACTTTCAGGTCTTTCCCTTTACTTTTTAGTCAATTCTCAGCTTGAAACAGAAGTTTTCCATTTGACCCTGTGTGCATAGCAGGGGTCTCTATTCTAAAATTAAATCAAGTTTCAAGCTATTTGTGTCCTCAAGCTTACTCACTTCTTACATGACAAGGTGTTCTCTCTTCACAAATATCTTTGTGCTTTACCTCTCCTATTTTATTTTGTAAATGTGTTCAGACTTTTGTGTCTTCTGTTTCTCTTCTATATATGGACTGGAGAAAAAAGTACCAGCATGCTCAAGTTATTCCTGGTGCTAATGTCCAGATTCATTCTTTACCAAACACTGTGACAGCAAAAAGCCACTGTACTTTTCTGAAAACAGAAAATTACTTTAGATTTTTTTCTGGGTTCTTCTTCCAGATCTCTCAGCTAAGTTTAAGAGACTTAAGGACTGAGGTAGTCCATGCATTGAGGAGGTAAAGCTTACCACCAGCCATATCTCATTCTGTTGTGCTACTTCTGCTCTTTTTCTCCAGAAAGAAAATTCCTTCCCTTGGAGACAATCTTGTTCGCCATTCCTCTACAACACACTTGGCCTTGGCACATTCTTTTGTAGCACTAGGGCTTTAACTGTTTTGTTAAAAGGCCATTTTGTGTTAAACCTTTTCCTGCTCAGTCCCTCTTTTCTTGAGTCCTAATTTCTGTTTTGGCAAAATCATAGGATCATAGAGTCAAAGGAGCATGGAATGGTTTGGGTTGGGAGGGACCTTAAAGCCCATCTCATTCCACCCCCTGACATGGGCAAGGTCACCTTCCACTGTCCCAGGCTGCTCCAAGCCACATCCAGCCTGGCCTTGGACACTTCCAGGGATCCAGGGGCAGCCACATCTTCTCTGGAAACCTATGCCAGGACCTCAGCACCCTCACAGGGAACAATTCCTTCCCAATATCCTATCTAACCCTGCCCTTTGGCACTGGGAAGCACTTCCCCCTTGTGCTGTTACTGCACCTTCTTATAAAAAAGTCCCTCTCCAGCTCTCCTGGAGTCCCTTTAGGCCCTGGAAGGGGCTCTGAGGTCTCCCTGGAGTCTTCTCTTCTCTAGGTGAACACCCACAACTCTCCCAGCCTGGCTCCAGCCCTCAGAGCATCTTTGTGGCCTCCTCTGGACCTGCTCCAGCAGCTCCACGTCTTCCTTGCACTGAGGACCCCAAACCTGGATGCAGCTGAGTTTCATCATTTTCTCCATTACACCTTCAAGCCCATACCTCATTTGCTGCTGTCTCCAGTTGAATTTGTGGTCACACCTGAGCCTCTGATAGTATTTTAGCTTATTCAATGTGCTTATGTGGAAAATCAGCTTTATCAGGTACCTGATGAAGGTTGATACATGTCCTGCTGGATCTGCATCCAGTTAACATCTTTGTCTTGTGCTGCCCAGTCCTTACTGGAGCTTTTTTTTCCCTAATTCCCAAGAACCTACGGCATTTTCTTTAAGTCATAGTTATTTCAACTATTAAATATAACCAAGTCATATTCCAAAGTCAGGGTTATTTTCTTTTGTAATTGTTACTTTTGTTCTTAAGGACACTGGGAGAACAAAGAACCTATCCACAAATGTCTGGTGGATATTTTAGCTGGGAAAACACGGCCTTTTTCATCACAGCATTACAACTGCACCTTAAAGTCAGTCAGCCAGTCACAGATTTAGTGATTAGTGATCAGTTGTGCACAGTTCTTGTTTAAGCATTTCTGTGGAGTTTTCATTTGTACTATGAGGGGCGTTTGATGTGGAGTTCAAAGCATTTCCAAACAAACCTGTTTGGAAGAAGGAATAAATCAGAAGAAGGGGCATAAGAAAGTCCCATAACATGGTGCTTGTTTTTCTTAGTGGCTAAGGACAGAATTGACAGTGATTTATGACACTGCTCTTCTGAAAACCAGTGGAGCCTCAGGACTGCCAAATTGGAATAATGTGCGCAGAGAAGCTCTCAAAACAATATTGTGTGTTTTCCCTCTGTGTGAGTCAGAGCTCCACTTGAGAGCCTCCAGCTACTCAAAAACTCACCTCCTTTTCTTTCTCAGCAAGTTCAGGCCATGCTGCCAGCTCTAGAAATTCAATTATGGCCATTTGATGTTTTACTTAAAACCCAACTCCTACTGGCATGTGACCACGTGAGAACTTCAGCTTCCATTTAGAGAAAAACGAAGATTCTGGCCATCAAAAGGCATGATTTAAAGGCAAGTGGGACCTGAACACACACAACCAGCTCACAAAGGAGGAGGAGGAGGAGGAGGAGGAGGAGGAGGAGGAGGAGGAGGAGGAGGAGAAATATTCTTTGTTGGATGTCAGACAAACATCTACCAGAGTAATTCTGCTGTAATTGTTTTTGCCCTGGGAAAAACTCATGTTGGCTTCAAATAGTGCACTGAAAAAACATTGATTTCAAGTTTTTTTTGTAATGACAAGAATAGGCTGTGAATGGGACAATGAGATTTTCATCCCTATTTTTATGTTTTTAAGAAGTTGTCACTTTGGTATTTTTAGTTGTTTAATATGAAACTTTTTCAAGAATTTTCAGAGAAATGCCTTTCATTGGAAAATGAAGGGTCTGCAGGATCAAAATCCTCTGCAGGGGACCACATTTTTCTGAAATGAAAGCAAACCCAGAGAATCTTTTACACAATTAAGAGCTTATTATAAATATCTATCAAAAGATATTTATAATAAAAAAGTCTTTTCTTTTTTTCTTTCTTGGTGAAGAAGCCCTCTTTGCTTAACATTTTGGTACGATGTTGTGCAGAAAAATGAACTCGTTCAAGTCTACCAGCACAGCAGGTTCTTCTCAACTGGAAAAGGAAAAAAATCAAAGAGAGTGTGATAATATGCCCCCTCAGCTGTGATGAAGAAGCAGGTGAACACTGAAGACAGTAAACTTGAGTTGAAATATTCATTCATGACCATTTAGAATTCTCTGAAATGAAATACACTTAGGCAAGCGGCGCAGCAGGATGAATGGGAGAAATAGCTGATTTTGCAGCTGTTCCTAATAGTATTGCAGCAGTGACAAAGCAAGGCTGTGTCTTGTGTAAGGGCACTGCCTTGCTGGAAAAACCACCTTTGCATTCCAGGCATCCTCAGTGCCTCGCAGGTGTGGGCGCAGCGCTGATGAGCACGGGACCTGTTGGTTATAGATGGGTTGGCTGCTCTGTTAAGCCAGGGTGACTTGAAGAAGTGACTCAAGCTCGGCTCTTTGGCACAGGTCCATGGTAGATGCCCACATAAGAGGATGCTGAGGTGTCTCTGCTGACAGCAGGTGCAATTGCAAGTGGTGAAAGCCTGCAGAGGGTGACAGCCTGTGCCAGGCAGGGATTCTGAGGTTGCAAGAGGGGTGGGACAGCAGGGTGAGACAGGGAGGGCTGTGCATCCAGATTTTCAGAATGGCTGGGCATGGAGAGAAAGTAGAGAGCAAGGTTGATATGTGTGTTGTTTTGAGAGAACAATTGCCACATCCTTGGAGGGCTGATCCCAGAGCAGGTGGACTGAGAAGAGGAGAAGCTCTTCCTCTTCACGTGCTAGGAGCACAGGAGAAGAGGCTGTGACACATCACCAGGCACTGCTAGGCTGTGAGTTTTTACTGCTCACCCCTTCAAAAGGAAGTATTTCAAATAATGTCTGTCAGTAGGAAAAACATGACCTGGATTTGTTAAATAAACTCTCTGACCAGTGCTAACATCAGAATTGGCCTGCTGCGTGCTGCTCTGCAGTATATACCCCAATGAATATTTTATTTTAAATTAAACAGCCAGAGGTCTCTATTTGAAGTCAAATTTTGAACAATATCTCTTTTGTCTTACATTTGACTGGCAATAAAAGAGTGAATTTGAGTTAATAAATCCATATTAGCTCCCAACAGACCAGAGCAACATTACCTAAGCAGGCAACAGGGAAAAGATCTGTCATACCACTGAAAAGCCTGAGAAACAAAATGAGAAGTCTCCAGTTCAGATAAGCCATCTTCTCTCTTAAATTTCACAAGTGTTTCAATATTACTTTATGTCTTAGTTTTACATGTATTTAATGTGAAATGTGGTTTCATAATGTGGAAAGTCTTAAGGGCTACTAAGATCTAACACCATCAGAAAGGTTTATTCATAAATAACCTTGTGCTTGTGAAAGCAATTAAACCCTCTTTTGGTAACATTTTCAGTGTTCATTGCTGCTACCTTTAGTTATAAATCACCCCAGTATCTTTCCTGAACCTGCCTTCAACAAGGGTGAATGTTGAGATACTGGAAGGATGTTTGAAAACCAGTGGTTGAGATTAATCAGAACAATTTAAGAGTAATGAAAACGTGTTTTCATCTTTATGACATTTAACAAGATCTCCCAGAAAATGCTTATTGATCCTCTCTTTTTTTCCTCTTTTATCCTGATTTATCCTGATCAGATATATCAAACAAGTCATAGAAACACAGGATAGACCAGGTTGGAAGACCCCTTTTGTGGGAAAGCAGAATCAAGGAGATTATCCAGCACCTTGTCCAATCCAATCTTGAAAACCCCCAGAGATGAAGACCCCACCACATCTGCAGGGAGTTTGTTCCAGCGTTTGATTGTTCTCTCCATGAAAAAATTATGTCTTATTTCAAGATGAAATGGTTGCCATTTCTTATTAAAATAATTTAAAAAGTGTGGAGAACATGAGGAAAACCTTTAGATATTCTTTTTATTTTCTTTAAGTGCTTAAACCATGGAAGTGGTTAACTATTTAAAGCCTTTGCTTTATCACATTAAATTTAAAAACACTACAATCACACTTTTCAAGCTGCAAGAATGTGACAGATAAACAACCCCCCCCAGAATTTTGGCCCTGGAGTTTTCTCCTTGTTTTGTCTCACAGTCTCACAGTGAGAACATAAGAAAGATGACTGCTGGTGGTTGTACAAAGAGTGTAGAGAAGTGTGGGTATGGATGGCTAGACCCTCTTGCAGTTTACCATTAATGCTCTGCTCCTTTACCAGATATTTACCAGCCTTTGGTTTATGGCATGACTGCATTCCTAAAACCTTAATATGTGTCTCCAAGGATGCACACATCCTCTGAGCTGGTGTTTGTCCAAAAGCATTCTCCAGTGGCTTAGGTTCTGTTTGTTGTTTTGGTGGTATTATTGTTTGGTGGTTTTTCATTAACACTTCAAAGCAAAGGGAAAAGGCAGAAAAAACAGTGTAATTTGAGATCATTGCTAATTTTTAAAATGCCAGCCTAAAGTAAGTGAGGGCTGTATTATCCAATTACTTTTCAAAACTGGAATATAGATGGACTGTATTGACTTATTAGCAGCTACAATATGATTTGAGTTAATAGTTACACATTTTTAGTGTATTTCTATTAGTAAAATATAAGATTTTTTGACATGGAGAAATGTAGTAGTAGACAGTGAAGCTTTTCTGCTTTTGAAATATCTTTTTCAGTGTATTGTACTTTCCCCTTCTTTGTCACAGTTCAAGAGTGTGCTCAATTTAGAACAGAATCCTTCAGATTAATTTAATTAATGTGTTGTGGGCCTTTCAAAGAAAACCCATGACATTTGTTACTACCTTTTAAAATAGAATTAAGTCAGTTGTCTCAGTCATGGAAAATGTGAGTTTATCTTGAATGTAAATTAACTGCAGTAGTAAATAGTTCTGTCTGTGTGTGTTTTCCTTATGCTTTTAGCTTTAATGGAGGACACTAATTTTACTTTTGGAGAACTATAAATTCCATGAGTCAGGACATGAAGTGGTTAGCATTAAGATATACTAGGTACTATTCCATTTGGAAAAGAGAATCACACAGCTGATATTTTGTCACGTGAAATCTTTATGCTCCCAGCTGAAATGTTTGCAGCCTCTGTTCAGGTAGTATTCCTTACACTGCTTTTATGACCATTTTCCTAAATTACCTTATATTATATTCAGTAATTCCCTGCTCCAAATGCAGTGTATGACATTTAGATCAGTGACAACAGCTAACTGGGAGGGGGAAAAGTCCCAATCTGTCTGTGTCAGTGTGAGATGTTGCATTGCTGGGTGTGTAAAACGTTCATCGTGGAATTTCCGTGGGTTTCACCAAGAAAGCACTGCCACCTTTGGCATGGCTGGGTTAGCCAGCAGGATGACTTTCATTTCCTTAAGGCCCCAATTTAACCAAAACAGTGGATAAGAATCACTTGGGCGTTACCAGCTTCCTCGCCTGGGATTCTGCAGCACGCTGTACAGAAATTTTAGCTGTATGGGTTTATTTAAGGGAGCTACCTCTTCCTTTCATGACACACTCTCAAAGGATGACATCATTGTGAGAAGGGGCACTTTTCTGTAAAGGAAGCAGGATTCTTGAAAGGGAAGAACACACTCATCATTCCAAATTGCTCCAAAGGTCAGCAATTGTGTCGCTGCAACAGCCAACCTTTCTGCTGAGACAATCCTCTCGCTTCTCAGCAGCAGCTCTCAGCTCTGCAAAGTTACTGAAAATCAGGGCAAAACCAAACTGCAGGAAAGCCAGCAGCCTGCTCATTAAGCTTTTACTTCATCCTCATTATTCCAAAGGCCTTTATGTTATTTCGAGATGACTTTTAAGGCAAGCTAACTAATGCATGTAAGGTAGCGGTTATAATTTCTTACTAAAATCTGTTCAGTGATGTTATTCTGGGGTTATTTTAATGAGAGTTGGACATAAAATGTGACTTGGCTGACACTACTGAACTGCATCACACCAAATCACAATTCTTTTGGAAGGCATCCTTCTTCAATCTTTAGAATTACAGCAATAAAATTGCACATTGCTTCTTTAATTACCAGTAAGCCTATGGATTAAAGATAGATCTGTCTGCACACACTTTTTCTCCTGTGTCCATGCAAAGTGTAAATTTAAATCAGTGGTTTTTTAGAGCTGCCAGCCACCAGCTACATAGCAATCTCTTACTTGCACACACAACCCAAATTTCACCCAGCTGCCTGCATAAACCAGCTAAAGGAAGAGAAGCAGAACAGTTTGCAAACCTTTATATTTTGGCAGCGGAATAGCTGTCATGTTATGCTAGGTTTCACATCTAGGCTGTATTGCGGCAAAATTGGGAAGTAGAGGAAAATATGGAGAATGTAAATTACTTGGCTTTCATGGGGAATTATGTAAATGATGTTAAGGATGTTTTTGGTATCGCCACAGTGCTCGCTAAACAGTACAAATGAAGGAAAAATAAACCAGTATGAGTGCAAGAGAGTTTGCAAATGCTACTTCTGCATCCAATGCCACCTCTGAGTTAAGATGATTTAAAGCTGCCTGTATCATACTGATGGTCTTGATCCCTCCAGAGAAGATGTTGTCACCCCACAGCTCATTTCTTTTCCTCCCTTCCTTCTGCAGACAGACAAAACTGCCTTCTCTGCCCCAACATTTGCTGTTTTCACCTTGCTCTTAGCCAGATTTTTGGAGTCTCATTAGGTTGGGACCGTATAAACACACATCAGCACTGACCATCAGATTATTAATTGCACTTACACTGAGTGAAAAACAAAATCTCTCATGTCTTTCTCTGGCCAAACCAATATTCCAGGTTCTCTGCTTTGTGCACAGGCTGAGGCAAAGTTGCAGCAGTGGATGCAAAAGTGAGATAATCACTTTTGCTAGGACAGGAGAGAAGGGAAGCTTCAGCCTCCAAAGTAAACCATATTTATGGTATGACTGTTCCATCAGATTTCTGAACAAGATTCCTGAACATTTTTAACCTCCCCAATATTTATCCTTCTCACTTTGCCCTGGCAGAGGTACATATTTCCTGTCCAGGCTGAGCCATCCTTTAGAAATGCTCAATTTTTCTTTACTGTTTTCAGTTTTACAGGGTCCCACCAAAAAAACAAAAAAAAACCGCCAAAAAACCCCCACAAAAAACAAAAAACAAACAAACAAACAAAAAACCAAAAGCACAAACAAAACCCAAAAACAAACAAACAAACAAATAATCTGTCAAGCATGTGGGAGAGCTCAAGAAATTGTGGAAAATGCTGGCTGGTTTCTTGATGACGGGGATGAAATTCCAGTGAAGAAGAATGCTGAATAGACAAGGCAGGGAAACAGGTTGTTCCATGTCAAGGTTTTCTTCTGAAGTTAGCACAGGGGAGCCAGGTGAGCTCCAGACAAATGAGAGGTGCACTCATTCTACAAATGAGAGTTAGTTAGTAGTCCTACTACTTTCTCACTGCCCTCAGATAATGTCTAAATTACGTTTTGAATGGTTTATGTTAAAGGAGATATTTCATGCACCTTCACACACCTGCGAAAGGAAACATTCCCAAATCAGGAAAAGTATCAGGGAGAGGAACCTCTGCAGGAAAAATCAGGTTTGCACAGTCCTTTTCCCCTCTGAGTGAGGGGGGTGGCAGAGGAGCTGCCAAGAGGGACACCTGGTACAGCTGCTGCGTGTTCTGCTCGTGGGGAGCAGCAATTCAGGGCCCCCACCTCCATCACCCAAGTGTAAGTAACAGATTCTGTGGGCAGACAAAAATAGAAGCACACTAACAAGCTGGCAGGAGCGTCTCTTGAGTCACAGTGAGTGCCTCAGTATTGCAGCTATGACCTTTAATCAAAATTAATTGTTTTGGGGTTTTTTTGTTGTTTTTTTTTTTCTGAAAGGCTGCCCTTTTTTACACTATTTGAAATGGATGTAGAGTTTGGAACTAAAGCACATCTAAATATTAAACATAATTATTTTCAAGTCTCCATTTTCAAAAAGGGTAAGACACAGCTTTATAGCAAAGCAAGTCAAGGATATGGAAAGTATTTTAATGACATTGGCTCCAAAAAAAGCTTTCTTTGAAGGACACTAAAGGAACTTTTCTGTTAAATACCTGGATATGCAAAATTACCCCACCACCAGTGCTGTAGGAAATTACCTGAAATACCAATGCTTTATTGTATTTATTGAAGAATTTTACATTATTTTCATTCAAAGACATCTGAAGCATAATATTTTCAAATCAAATGGTAGTCTTGGAGTTTGCCATCTCTGGGGGTGGAAGCCAGGATATGATGCACTCATTGCAAACCAAACTAGAATTGACCCCGTAGCATCTGTGAAACCCAAAAGCTGCACCCTAAAACTTTAGATGCCCAAAGCAACATTAAGGGGGTTATATAGAGCACAACTCTGAAATCCCAAACCCTCCCTGGCTAATGACTGCTGGAACTCACCAGACTGCTTTCCTGACTTCCCTCTCTGACCAGCTTGGTCAGAGGCACCTCAGGGTTTTTCCTACTTATTTCCTGGCTCCTGCTTTAACCTTACTGGGACCAGGTCCTAGCAGAAGCACTGCCTCCTCTGAGGTCCAGCTCACAGTGTGGCAGCAGCATCCAGCTTTTACATGTTCATAAAATGGCTCCTGGGATTATTTCTGGTTCTTTTTTTTTTTTTTTTTTTTTTTAAATCCAATAGTTATTTCATATAAAATACATATAAAGGGATAGGAGCAAATCTCCCCTTCCTTGGGAGTTCCTTCATTTATAGATTCACCGTTATATGATAGATTTTCGTCTAAGAGATTAAGCATTCCTTCTTTTTTTGCAGACTTGCCGGGTTTCTGGGAGCTGAGTGGATGACAATTTTTTTCACAATGAGGATTGTTTAAAGGGAAGTGTGTGATGATGAGTTTCTTCCTGACAAAAGGTCCTCCCAGGAAGAACACCAGTTTGCCTGGATCACAGAGCAGCAGCGCTGCAGAAATGTGTTACTGAGTCTGCAACACCTTGTGTGATCTGAGAGTACTTAAAGGTAAAATATAAAGCTTCTGTCCAATATTATGGAACCTCTATGTCAGAAATCTTCTGGGAATGCAGTTCAGCATCTTTTGTCAAGTCTTGAATCTTCCATACAAGGAGGGGTTTCTAAACCTTGTGAATTATCCTTCATCTGTAAATTAAATTAACGTGACTATCTTGTGTATTCCCTGTTTATCTCATGGAAAGTATATTACAGTTCATCTTTCACTGATACAAAAAAAATTGCCTCCTGTAGCAAAGGGGCCCTGGGACACCCTTTTTGAAGCTCATCTAGAGAAACAGATCCTGAGGAGGGAAAGCAAGGAGCTGAAAAATCCTTCCTGAAGCATTTTCCTGCAGAGGCAGAGGCATGATGTGAGATTAATGCATTCTTAGAGCAGAGAGGCTTGTGATTTTGTTGAGGTGTGTTCTCATGTAATGCTCTGCAGAGACATGGAGGCAGCTGAAATAATGGCCATGTTCACCCAGAGATTGTGCCAGGCCTATGTGCTAGCTCTGGCCACCTGCAAAGGTTCTGAGGGAGGCATGGATGGAGGTTTTAATGTGACAGCAGGAGGTGGTGCTTTCCTCCTTGCTTATGTGATGCCTTGGAGTGGCTACCTAGAACAGAGGCTAGTCAGGGCTAAGAGAATAAAGTGGGTATTTATTAAAGGCCTTCAATAGATACACCTTGGGCAGTGCAAAAGCCTGCAGAGGCTACACCCAAGATGCACAATGGTCACGAGTTTTTCAGACAGATATCAGAGTTAATTCTCCAATTGCAGCTTCAGGCCATGAAGTCATTTACCCCCAATTTGTTCCTCTCCAGTTCACTTTGGTTTATACCTTTTGGGGCCTGAGGTAGAGTGTGTCCTTGGTTCTCAGGCCTGGAAAGATTGTTTTGTCTGACCAAAATGTGAAGAGAGCTCACTAACACTCTGTATGGATCCCAGAGTTACGCACTAATGCAGTACAGGATTTGAAACATAGAAAACCTCAAAACTTAAGGCATCATGTGAAGCATGAGAAGCCAGGTGGTGAATGACCCCACAGGGTGCACAGGGGTGTCCACAGAACGACCATCTCTGCACTGTGGTGACCTGGGTGGCAGCTCTGCATCATCTCTGCAAGCACAGCTTGTCCTGTTGCGTGCACAAAACCGCGGTCCCACGCTCCGCGAGCCTGACCCTGACAACCACAACGCAGCTGACAGAGTTAATGTTTAAAAATAAAAGATGCCTCCACGGGAAAATCCTCATGGGTCAGAAAAAGGAAGATAGTTCTGGTGAGCTTCAAATCAATTGTCCATAGGAGAAGTCTGAAAGAAATACGAGAGAAGAATAATATCCCGTATTATTTCTCTAGTCCGTGAAAATACGGAATATCTGAAAACTGAACTCCCCTGTAAGAGGACAAAACAAATGGCCAGCCTAAAATGGTTTGGGGTCTCTATGTAAGAATATACCTATTTGTGTGTTTTTAAGTAGAAACTCTCAGTTATTAAAAAAAAAAAAAGTACAAACCCAAAACAAACAAACAAAAGCCCCCTACAATTTTTAATCAAACTTCATTTTTCTCATGGGAAAGGAAAACAGGGACCTTTTTGCTTTAGCCATGTGTTTTTCCCTCAAAATAAAAAGCAGCTAGATCAAGGGAAGCTTTAGGACATGGAAACAAGTAAAGCTCCCAGGGCAAAAACACCTTGAGAGAAGTTCAGAAATTAAGCAGTAAATGTTACTGACTATACCTCTCCCATTGCATGGTCAGATTGTTTTCTAAACAAAGTTCACCACTGGCATCCATATCATCCACTGTATTTTAAGGTAAGGGATTGAGATATTTGTCTGAAGACCACAAATTTTCATCAGTATTCAGAATGACTGATACAAGTTGTGTTAACTGGCAACAGAGCAGAAGAGACAAGCAGATTTTTTTGCTCTGATTTTGCACACATATGAGAATACCCTGTGGGTTTTTTCAACCTTTTTTTTTGTTGGTGGTGGGTTTTGGGTTCTCTTTCTGTACACCTTTTGGATGTTAATGTTCTGCTGAAGAATGTTTCAAAGCTGGAGGGCTGAAATTACAGCCTTGCTTTAAGAAGACGACAGCGCTGTGAGCTAATTGCTTCTTACAGACAAATAGGATTTTCAGTTGAGTTTGTGGGGCTTTTTTTGTGCAAGATTCTAGGCCTTAAAAATGCAGCTTTTTAACTTGTGTATTCACCATTCTTTTGACAGTACCTGATCGTTTATATTTAGAAATACAAGTGCAAAAGAATGGAAACCAAAGATTATTGTAATTCCCTCTAACTTGAACCCTCTAAGGTGGTTCAAGTTCCTTCCCAACTAGATGAAAGTATCAGCTTCACAGAAGCTGTCTAATTTTCTTCATTTATTTAATAAAGCTATAACTGTCTATTATGGCCTATATAGCAGGGAAAAAATACTGACATCAGGCTTAAAAATAACAATAATAAAATTAATGTGTAACTGACTATCTTGTTGTGTATTCCCTGTTTATCTTATGGAAAGTATATTGCAGTTCATCTTTCACTGCTACCAAAAAGCATAGTATAAAAGCCATTTATTGAAATTTTCAGCTGCAAATATCGTTTTGGTGTGGACTTATGGCTGGTAAGATAAATTTGCAACTTGCTGTTTCATCTGGATGTCAGCCATGTTGGTGCCTCTAAAAGATTTAGCATTTTTGGTTATGTTATTACAAGTACACATTTAAGGTATTTACTGTGGAAAAGGGTTGCAGTGCTGGTGTCTGTTGTACTTACACACTCTGTTTTGAAAAGAAAAGAGTGTACACAGAGGAAGGAAAACAGCCTGTGGGGTGCATATTTCAAACTATTGCACAAATTCCAGTGGTGCAAATATATTGGATTTTCACAGATTCCCATACCCAGATCTTCACAGGAGTTATCTTAAAAAGCTGGCAACCTCTTTAGCAAATTCAGTGAGTAATTCAAGCTTTTAGGATAACTTTGACTCTTTTTATGTATAAATCACCCTCACACACCTTATGTAGATGAATTCAAAATATTTTGTGGGCACATTTACACATTAAAGGGCAGTTTGCATTTTAAACATTCAACAATGCATGAAGTAAAATGGTATTGGGGAGTGTCTGCAGAGGAAAAGAACAGATGCATTTCAAGTACTGTTTTATTGTTGAAATTAAACCCATCAACTTCCTTCAACAATGCCAACAGCTAAATGGTGCACCAAGAGGCTCTTTTTGCACACAGAGATCTGCCTTTAAAAGCTGTTCACAGAAGGGGAATATGTGCCTGCAGGAGGAGGGAAATTTCAGCCTGATATCAAATTTTCAAGAAGAAAAAGATGAAGCACAGTTGAAAAGGGCTGTGCTGCTTCATCCATTTAGACTGTGCAGCCAGCTACAGTACAGGATACATTATGGAGGGATGCAATTTAATTTGTTAGCGTGGTGGTTTCTGTAATCAAGTTTTGTTTGGTTAAGGTAGGTTTAAAACGTCAGTCACAGCAACTGAGGTGTGAGTGAATGGAAACATCTTTGCCCAAATAGTTTGTGTACAGATGTTTGAGCCAGAAGAAACTTGCCATGTGTTTTTGTAGCTAAGGAAGTGAGTAATCAGTGAAACTAGTATGGGTGGTATAGGAAAATCATGCACATGGTCTTGGCACAGCTGTGTGCTTGCCACATTCCATGAGATATTTCATAATGGAAAACCAATTGCTCCACTAATATAGGATACCTGCAAATCAGGATTGTGTTGTGGAGCATCCAGCGATGTCACGGGACTGCACAGATCCCTCCAGTCCATCTCAGGTGAAAGACAAGGGCAAAAGAAGTCCCCAGGTGTTAACTTAAAAGAGAGAGGGGAACATCCTCTTGGACGTGTTTATTGCTTAATTGTAATTTTTATCCACCAAATTTCAAAAGGCCAGAAAGTGTAAGTGGTTGTTAAGTCAGCAGAACTATATAAATACCTGCAGTAGCAGGATATTTGAGTCTACTAAGCAAGACTGCAGGGCCCTGTGCCTCAAATGGTTTTCTGCTGATCACGTTCAATTTGCTTGTTTCAGAGGCTTTTCTGTTTCTTGCATATAATTTACACAGAACATTGTGCAGTGAATCCCCTGTCAAGGAATAGCAATAAATAGGTGCCACTCTACTGTTAATGTTTCTAGATAAAATATTTGCTTTGAATTCATGTACACATAGATTGTGTGTGCCACACTTCAACCTGGATGCTTTCTTGAGTTATCAGGTCTCACTATTGCTAATCTGTGCGTACCTCTGATTATATTGGGGAAATTTATGGCAGCTGGAGGTCAGCTCCAGAGCCTCTGTGTCTTACAGAAATGTGTATTTTATTGCAGCAACACGGGTGGAGTGATTCACAAGTATGGATAGGTATTATCCCTCTCGTGTGTTCAGCCTGATGCCAAAAAATAACGGACTGCTTGTGCTTATCACTGAGTCATTAACTACATTTATATTTTTAAAATCAGGTTTCTTCAAAACTGGAAAGATATTGTGTACAAAACTTTGTCTATTCTAAGTTTTGCCATTTAAAACCAGTGTATCAAAAGCTGACCTTTCCTGGCACTCACAGATTTTCCATGTGCTGTACTTTTCTCCCATGGTTGCTAACTGCATTCAGATAATACCTAGCAAAAAAAATGCCAGGAAAACCTTTTTCTGAAACAGCTTGGTCTATGAAAGCAAGCTCAGTTACTGGCTTGTGTGACTGCAGCTTTAGGAAAGACTTTTAACTGTGTGTGATGTGTGTAAAATGCTTAAATAACATTTAAGGCTGTGACATACTTTGTGTGCAGAAAAGCTTCCTGTAGCCAGAATACTAGAGGTCTTTCAGAATTGGGCCCAACCACCTTTGGCCACAGTGGTACAATGTCTCAGTTTATATCTTTCTTCTTTTTTAGTAACGATGTTATTTATCACCAGAATTCTGTGTTTTCCTTTACCAGGTGACCAACAAAAAAACAAAAAAAAAAGTAGAAAGAAAAAACCTAAAAAATTTAAAAAAAACAAAAAAAAAGAGCTTAATTAAAGTGGTTATTCCTAAAATTTTATCTCCTTCTATTAGTCAGTCCTCTGCAGTTCCATCAGTTGGTGGCTGAGACATTGTTGTTGCTGAGGTTTGTAAATCATTGCTGACCCCAGTCCCAGAAAAGGGTGGTTGTAATCCTGTGAGTGTTTCACCTCTCCATGCTTCATGCTGCTTTGTGTTCTATTTATTTTCCTTCCTCCTACCACTAACACAGTGTTCAGCTGACACAGCCCTGTTCTTCCACCACTTTTGAGGCATTTCTTTTCCTGGGAATATTTTGCAGGTAATTTCAGAGGTGCCAGTGACCAGCCCTAGACTGTCTGCGACATCCAGCATTGCCTCCTTCCCTCTGGAAGGAAAATCCAATGTGCAAGGGAGGAGAAAGTAAAGGTGGGCAGACACCCAGACAGACATTTGAGGGAGCAGACATGCCAGGCAGGCAGTAGCACAGCATATGCTCTGCTGTCTAGAAACAGCCAAGTTGAATCCCAAATCCTGGAAATTCTCTTGATGTGGCAGATCTGGTGATATAAAAAATATTTTCTTGCTAACTGTGTCTGTAAGCCTGACTTTGGTTTTAAGTAGGAAGAGGAAACATTTGACCTTGAACTAAACTACTACTTGACTTACCTCAGGCTTCCAAATCTTTTCTCATTTCAAGCACAAGTTATTTATAGCTCTGGATAAATGCTGCAGTGCTACAGGTACTGAGTGGCTGCTGCCTCCCATTGTGGGGGGCACTTGAATTTTGTCAGCCTGCAGCAGATCCTGGTCCATCCCACATCCAAACATTTCTGGTTATTGTGTATGAAACCACAGCTACATTTGCTTTTAAAGCTTCTCCCCCAGCCAGCTTAGAGGAGGATCAGCTGCAGTTCATCCATCCTGCAGCAATGCTCTTGCTTAAAGACTAGAATTATGGAGGTTAAAAATAAAGTATAAGTACTGATAAAGTAATATCCCAGGATGTCTCATTGTTTTGTTTCTGTTTCACGTTTTTCCAAACATTGCAGGAGTTGCAATGTACAAATATGCACAGAATTATTTTAATTAAACACAAAAGAAAATTAAGTCTTTGAAAGTAGATTAATGAATATTCTCAGTGAAAAACAAAAGTATGTGTTAGAAGAACTCTTCAGAATGCATCAGAACAATATGTACTGATATATAGAATGTGATATCTTACAAAATGCTAAGAGACTATAGACACAAAATCTCTTGCACAGCATTTTTACACTAACAAAAGTCTGTAGAGAAAGGTATAATTTAGCTTTTCAAGCTCCACAAGGCTCTTCTTACTCTACATCCAAATAAAAGTGAGGAAGTGTCCCATTCCATATGATTGAAAGAAGACTTCCATAAAAAATCCTCTGTTTTCCCACATATTCAGTAAGATGCACTTTCTTAGCATTAAGCAGTGATTAATACTAGCAAATCACTGTAATCTTTGTTGCAAATAAGGTATGTAATTATCTTGGCCTATCTTTGCCTTTTTCTGCCCAGACTGATTTCTACTAAGACAAATTTTTTGTTTTGTTCTTGCAACAGCACACGAAGATGAATTTCAGTCTTGCATGTGTTTCAAACCCTGTGTTTCCGGCATTCACTCAGTCTGTTTATTTGGTTTTTATGACTGAAGCATTGGTGCTAAGAATCCACAAATAACCACCACACACCTTTATCTATAAATGTCTTTGAAAGCATTTGTACAAGGAAGATCCATTCCTGGAAGTCAGTGTAAACAATAACCTGTCTGCAGGACCGATCAGGGAAACAAAAGTTTTAAAGATTGCTTAAAATTTAGTGAAGTGGTCCCAGTGGATATTTGGAACACTATAGCAGTAACAGCATCTCTTGTTCTGCCAGGAGGGAAAAGGCCACACTCCTGCACACAGATGAGTCTTGAAAAAGTTCCCAGTGATCCCCAGGCTTCTTAAACATCGTGGAACGGGGAGGGAAGGCACATGCTGCCTGTTTTGGATGCAAAGTTTTGGATGCAGCTGTTTTGCTCTCGCTCTAATAATGCCAAGCAGTTGGGAGGTTTTCCCTTGTGCTTTGGCTGGCAGTCTGCAAAGGGGAGAAACAAAGCCAGTGCTGTAGCTGGTACAGCTGGGGCTGTGCTGACTCATCCAAGCCCGCGCTCTGGCTCTAGCTGTGGCACTTGGAGTGATTTATTTCCCTTTGCTGCGTGTCCCATCCATCGGGTAAAGGTTGCTGCTATTTGTAGCAGAGGCAGTGAAAGGAGGGGTGGCTCTGAAGAGTGGCTATCACAGTTCACAGCAGGGCAACCAGAGCCCCCAGCACAGCTCCCTGATGAGCTCACAAAAAGGAACTGGCCTGTGACTTGTCACCGCTGAAATTTGAGCACAGCTCGCAGCAGGGGTAGAAGGTAACCTGGGCAGGAGGGGACAAGAAAACAGCCACCTTCTCCAGAAGGCATGAGGTACTGGCACTGGCTGCCTATCTATCAGTGCCAGGGTGCCCAGATCGTAGCAAACTAAAGCTTTCAGATAATCTCCCAAAGGTAGTGGCAGTGTGGTGTACAAGAAATATTCCTGTTGGCACACGAAATGCCACCTAAAGCCGTGTGTTGAGCCGTGTGTGTTGAATATTTATGAAGGAGCGCTAACAGCGGTTCTCCCACTCGCCTGGGATTTCTCTCCTCTGTCAGGTTCTGTTTATTTGAGGGCTCCATAAATCTTTGTTTCTTTTAAAAGAGAAAGACATTTCCTTATAATCGCAGCCCAAAGGGGGAGGTGATGACTCTGATCAAGGAAATGTGGAACAGCGTTCAAGTGGAGCAATTTGATTCTTGTGCGGAGTTTGGAAGTTGCTGAGGACTATTTTGGAGAACTTGGCTGGCCAGCATCTCTGGTATGTTTGGAAGAGTCCTGAGGAGATATTTTTGTAAACCACTGGGATAAGGCAGTCTATTAAGGGTAATTTAATACTGCAGTCATTTCAAATCAGCCTATCTGTGGATATTGCTAAACTGACTGTAGCAAAGATAGGAAATTCACACCAGTTCCCCCACTGCAGCAGAGAATTTTTCCATCACACACCCAAAGTCTAGCAAAAGCTTTCTGAAAACATGATGGTGATTCAGTCTCGTGACGCCTTAGTTTCTCTTTTCCCCTCTTGAGAAACCAGACCCGACTTTGAATGGAAAGATTATTATTCCAGCCCCCAGAGGAGTCTCTGGCACATCACTGTATCTCACAAGGATATGTATTTGCTGTGGAAAGACTGAAATATTAATGAGATTGGAAAGGGAGTGCTTATGTGATAATGCAGTGCTCAGGCAGCTCTGCATCACTCTGCTCTGGGCCTTTGTTTATTCTATCAGTTTCTGTAGAAAACCCTGTGCAACCTTTAAAATTTATTTTTGGAATTTAAATTTCTTGATATAATTAAAGCAAATACACTACACATGCTGTAGAATTGGAGGGAATAAGGGTCATTTTTTTGTGTAAATTATTTTTTAAATACCACATTTATGTTAGTTTCTTCTGTGTCAGTACAAGGAGTTTAAGTGAAAGGGTTACTCTCACACTGGAGAGATAAGGCAAAATAAGGACAGGCTAAAACTCTTTATTGGAAGACACCAGGGAGCAAAGCTCTTTTACTCCAGTGAGGATTTCAAGAGTTTTATATCTCAGCCATGACCTTTAAATGAAAAGTGCTGGACTAACTGCAGGGAGCTGTGACGGGATTTTGTTCCCAGTGACGTCTGGGGGGTGTGTGTGAGAACAGCCCTGGTGCTGCTTCTGCACTGCAGTCAGTGCTGTCCCAAATATGGGTTGTACCCACAGGGCAAGGTAAGTAGGCAGATAGAGAGACATAGATAGATAGATAGATAGATAGATAGATAGATAGATAGATAGATAGATAGATAGATAGATAGATAGATAGATAAAGAAGGAGAAATATTTGCTTACTCCCTGCACAGAGATGGGTGCTGGGGTAAATCCACACAGCTGCACCCTCTCTGCATGCCAGCTCCCCTCCAAACAGTGACAGATCAACATCTCCCCTGCAGAAAACAATATTAAATTACATTCATTGGCTATATATTTTCCCACCTTCATTTAAATACCACTGATTTTACCTCTCGTACTCTGTGGGGAAGGGGATTATGTGACTAAGGAGCATCTAGAGCCAACAGGTGTGAACTTTGCTGTGGCAATGGCTACAGGCTAGCACAAAAGTTCAACCCAAATTCTTGCTTGGCCTTATCAACTGCTTGTTCCTGCTTTATCTCCTTGTTTGGTGGATTTATGATGCCATCCTCCTCCGCTTCCTGCTTTTTTGGTAGATTTATGGCATTGTCTCAGTTCTCAGTTCTCCTCACTAGGACCTTGACCTGTGGTTCCATATTTCTCTCCTGCAGAGAGAGCAATTTGTTTCTTCTCTGTCTTACACATACAATGAGAGATTTAGGTACAACTTGTGTGGGCATGAGCTGACTGTAAAGCAGCTCACGTGTCAGGAATGACACACAGATATCCACAGCTCCCTGCCAGAACCACACAGGGATTACTGATATGTATGTGTTGGACCTTCAGGGAAATGCACCCACCCCTGCCACACAACTGACAGGACCTGAGCTCACTTTCAAAGGAAGGTATCCATCATCCACAGCTGACTGGGAGAGAAAAATTAACCTATCAGTTGGCTGATGAAGCTGTCAGCAGATGTCAGCTGTCAGCATCATCATCATTTCTTCTCCAGAAGCCAGAGGTGGGGTTCATGAGGCTGAATGGACTTTAAATAATGTTTCCAAAAAGAGGATTTTGTGTGAATTAAAGGAAATATGAATAAAAAACTTGTGTTTTTTGTATTACTTTTGTTCTATCTGCTGTGAGCTCTGAGACAATGTGTAATGCTTAATTTTGACGAAGTGGTCCCCAAAGCATAAATTAATGATTTTTATCATGTACAGCCCCCAAAGCAGGCCTGGAGGTATCTGGTGTGTCTGCCTGGCCTGTGAGCCCGTTGGGATGGGTACACAAGGATTTTGCAGATACAGAGCCTTACACAAAGGTATTACATCTACCCACATGAGTTGTGATCTCATGGGATAACTTCAATGAGTCTAGCTAAGGAACTGTAACTTCTTCTCTGGTCTGGACACTGTTTGGTAGGAATTTATATTAAATTTGGCTCAAAAATCAACAAACTTGCCCATGTCAATGGCCACAGAGAAGCAGCCCACAGACTCCCACAAACTGCATGGGAGAAGATGAAAACCTCTGATCTACAGCAAGAGTGGGATTGTGGCAGTGACCTGAATTTTCTTCAACACAGAATCTAATTTTTTTTCCAGCTTTGTTTATTTAAATATGTTTATTCATACGTCTGTGCTTATGGCAAATGTTCTATTCACATTGATGTTGTCTGCATTAAAATAAAGTTATTGGTTTCCTACCTTGCACATCCTGTTTTCAGTGCCTCTGGAGCTCTTCTGCAGAGTTTTAGATAAATTTCATGAAATTTCTGCAGGATTAACATATGAAGCTGCCATAGATCCTTTTATTTTCTTGCCATCACTCTAAAAGCAGCTGACACCAAAGCAATTTCTCTATTTTCCCCTCTTGGCACACCAATGATCAGTCCCCATCATGCCCTTAATTATCTGCATCATCATCTTCATGGTCTAGAAGGAGCAGCAAGCAGTGAAAGGTCTTAAGGCAGCAGAGACAAAGAAGGCTTATAATCAGTTCTAAAGCAGAATGTGTGTTTTCCAGGTTGAAGTGACCTCGTGCTAGTTTACAGCAGAAAATCCAACCTTCACTTCTGATAGAATTGTGAAACACAGTGAGCCTTATCCCATTTCTTTCTGCTTTGTGTGAATTCTGGTTTTCACTGTGGGAGAAACAGTGGTGCAGCCACCTGCATGTCCAGCAGCAACCACAAGCCCTTCTCCTCAGGGCTGCTCTCCATCCCTTCTCCACCCAGCCTGTGTTTGCTGCCCCAGCCCATGTGCAGGACCCAGCACGTCCCTGTGGAACTTCCTGAGGTTTGAATGGTCCCACTGATGCTTAATATATGTACAGTCAATTTTTAATTTTTTTTTTAATTTTTTTTTAGGAGCAACATCACTGGTTGTTAAGCTCTAACAGTTCCTATAAATGCCAACAGTGTTGCCGTGGTGACAGTATGCTTTCACAAGCTTTCAGATATAGCAGAACATATCTTTATTCATGATGTTTGCCTGCTACTTTAGTCTCATAAAGCAAGCATTAACTTTATCATTGATAGCACCACTACTGTGTTCTATCACTATTTTTGGTTAGGCTTTGCAACAGAATGAGATGTTTGTGTTTTTTGCTTTGCTTTTTTATACATTCTTGCTTTGGACAGATTATTTTTACACCTCAAAATTGTCCTTTTTTCTATAGAATCTTGATTTGAGGTTTTTTGGAACATTTTAATTAATACCTTCTAATCAATTTGGATAGATTAAAAAAAAAAGGTCTTGTGCAAAATTTAACCACCTGTTACAAAAAAATCTTGCTGGTATTTTCTGTATTTTATCTTTTACAGTGAACAGAAAAGTTGGATAACCAGAAGGAGTGACCACAAAACATTACTGTGCATGAGGCAGTTGTGTACAAAAGAGATGCCTTTTCTGTTTGCCATCTGGATTTCCTGGTGCCAGAAGGCTGCATTGCACATTGCTGCTTTCCCTTCTTAAACATGATTGGCACAAGGCAATTTTTTTCTCCTCCTACCTTGTCATTTCAGAGTGTTGTGCCTTAGGTAGAGTTTTACGCCTTAGGAATTTATTTTTTTCCCTCTAGTTTTTTCTTCTGTTTAGGATTCCAAGTACTGTCTGCCAATTGCTAAGTTCTATTGCCTATTTGCCAAAGCTCTTCTTCTCCCAGGAAGGGTCATTGTCAGACGTTATCAAGCAAGAAGAGGCATGCTGCAGTGGCCCAGGTAACAAAACACAAAATCAGAGCTTTAAATCTGTTAAGGAGTTGTGATTTTCATTTCATTTTTCCTTTCCACAAGACTAGTTTACAGGCTACCTGGTCAAGATGATTATTTTTAGTCACTGTAGTTCTACTGTAAACATGGACCAGTCACTTCCTTCAAAGTGAAATCACATCCATTAACCCACCCTGAGTGGGTTGTGCACAAAAATGCATCCTATTTCCCTGAGCTACTCTGGTATGTTGGCCCTACATATCTCACTAGCAATTATTTTAATACAGTGTAAATTTACCATATGATGCAATGCTCCCAGCTTTTCTGAGCTTCTCTCTGGACCATATAGAAAATGGGTGTAATTAAAGTGGCATAACGTTTGTATACAGAGTAATTAAAATGAAAGGTTTGACTTGAACACAATATAAATTGATAGGTGTGTGTGTTGCTGGTTACACAGCAGGAGGCACACAAATAATAAAACCACAATTTGCTAAAAATATCCTCAAGATCAGCATAAACAGTGAAACTTCTTGCCTGAAAGAAATGGATAATGCAGAAATGCCATATACAGCAGTATATCAAGACTAGGAAGTACCCAATGTGTTAAGAAAATAATTATCTACAACTAAAATGTGGAGTAACAAGATTTCTAGCAGCCCAGGTACAGCATGTTCTGTCTCAGCACTGAACACTGATTCAGCAGTCCTTGCAAGGCTCCTTGTCAGGCACTTGGTACTGGTATCCAAGGTACAGAGTTCACAATTAAATGGTATAAACTGCACAAAAATCCCCATGTAGCACTCACCATGGCCCACATAACTCTCAGAGTAAAAAGTCCTTGTTCTTATCTCTCTTGGGAAGTGTCTGGGACGTGTGGGTTTTGCCAATATTAAAAGGGTGCATCAGAGGTGAAGAAAGGATTTTTTTTTTTTTAATTTTTTTTGTCTGCACATTAGTATCAGCATTAGGAGAGGCTGCTGATAAACACGAGTCACAGACTCAGCTCGCCAGACTTGCTCTCCCCAGAGCAGAGCAGAGAATTGTCAGTGCCCTGGGCCTGCGAGAGAGCCCAGGATGTGCTTGGCTGCCTTCACCACAAGGGCACACTGCTGGCTTTATGTTGTTTTATTCACAGCAACATTGTTCGGTCATTCCACGTGCATTTTCTTGCAATCACGCTGGAAGATCAGCTGCCTGAAATCTGCTCTCACGGAGGTTCATTTCTGGGGGGGTGGTTTCTTTCACACGGGACAATTTTAAATAGTAGGGGGATTTTCTCTTTGAAGTTTTCATCTGCAAGTTTTCAAATTAAAAATCCAGAGAGCTGATTGCAGGTAATCAAATTTTCTTCTTTTTCTCTTTGTGGAGAAGTATAAGAAGAATAATTCGACGATTGAGTAATGGAAGATAAGAAAGTAGGAAAACAATATATTCCCTTTTATTGAAGGCCCCTTTCAAATCCTCCTTGCAGTTTTTAGCATTCCAAGCCCTGCCCCTGACAAAAAAAAAAAAAAAAAAAAAAAAAAAAAAAAAAAAGAAAAAATCAGAGATAAATACAAGAACAGAATAAAAAGACCTATTTTGCAATCAATTTCAATGGTTTCTTGGGCATGCAAGAATAATTCTTTTCTTAGTACAGGAAGGGGTAGTGATCTGCAGTTCACTTCCCTTCATAAAGCTATTTGGTAAAGCCTTTCAAATTACCCAAATACCTTACTATAATACCTAATATATTCCTCATTCCAGTACAGCTCATTGCTTCTCCCTATACCCTGCCTGAAGTGTTTAGACCATCTTGTCACCAACAACATTAAAGCTATGTAATGCCAAGGTATTTTGTTGCAACCTCATGGCAGAGCTGACCTTTTCTACAGCAGAACAGGACAGTCAGGACCAGAGTCATGGTTTGATGAGTGTTGCCTACACACCTTTCCATTTCAGGAGCCAGCTTTTGAGAGCAAGGATTAATGACAAACCATTATGGCTGCTGAAACGCAAACCCGTCCAGAAGTAATCATGAAGCTGTTTTCCTCACCCTATCTGGCATCTATTTTAAATACTGAGTATACTAGAGATTTTTGGACAGGTTTCCTGGTTTTATTTATCTAGGTATAGGGTTTCAGCACTTCCACTCTCCTTAGATTGTACAGATGCAGGGAAAGTGCCTTTCTGTTTTATGTGAAGAATTACACTACTATCCATAGTTTAAATAACAGCTTTTCTAAAATGAAAGATCTGTATTGGTTAAGACTAGGTCCACATACCTCAGTTTTAAGAGGACTCTTTTTTTTTTTCCCTCTACAGATTCCCAGTATTATTTTCCTTTTTAATTTTTTTTTCACAGAGAAAACAAGAACATAAAGAAGTATGTTTTTTTTTAAAGCCATCATTTTCTGCTATTTTTCTTTCAGAAATTTGGAATAAGAGGAGAAGAGAAAGAGGTGCCTATTTCTCAAATCCTTCCCAAATTTGAGAACAGGGCCAATGGAAGTTATCTCAGTTAGGACTCACTTTCTGCCTCATGACTTGTGAAAATTAATTATTTCACTGGGAAAGTTAGTTTGAAATATATAAGCCCTTTACAGAAAAGAAAATCTCATCTCAGTAGAATCATGATACAGGCAGATCAATAACCAAAGAAGTACACTCCAAAGCAGAAGTTAGTAAGAGAGGGTGGTCTATTCATGACCCATGGGCTGTTGATGTAATTCAATTAAATTTATTTTGTTAATTGCTTTTCATTGATCCAGAGCACTTTCATAGCTTTCAAGTTCCAAAATCAAGACAAGCATGTAGGATCTGTATTTTGACTTTGCCTCTTCCAGGTCCACATCTGATTTTCACTGATACATTATGGGTGGAGGAAGTTCACCTAAGGTCAGTTCTGTGCAGCTGAGTCTGAGCGTCCTCAGCTTCAGGCTCTATCACACTGAATGCAAAACATATTTTTAGAGACTGCAATCCCATCAAGGGTGGGGTGTGGAGGTCAGAGCACATAAGGGGCTTTGAACAGGGTAGTTAGCAGACAATATGCTCCTCCTGCCAGCTGAAACCCTGCTTGCTGTAGATTCAGGAGCAGAGCTGGATGTGCTGGACATAACGAACCAAAAAGTCATAGTATGTCCAAAGCCCAAGAGGGAACCTATGAAAGCACCACTTTTCTTTCAGATAGGATTGTCTGCTTTCTCAAAAATGGTCAAGAGTTTCTCTTAATAGTGGCAAAATTTTTATCATGGAGGGCTTTTTTATGGTGAAACTACCAGTGTGTTTTCTGCTGGGGTTATCGTAGAGGTGCTATCACTGACACTCTGTTCTTTTAGTCCGCACATCTGTTCCTTTGATTTGTGCACAGTAAAACAAAACTGGGCTCTGTGCCTGATGATGAAATCCGAGGACAGTACAAACTGATGGCTTACAACAATGGGCACTTGATAATTAAAACTATGGTTTTGTAACTTGGAAGCGGTTGAGCACTATTGTTAGGACAAAAGATCCTTTCTTCCAACCTTCAATACCAAATCCAGCAAGCTCTTTTGCACCTTGATAAATGTAAAGAAACAATTACTTGATTGTCTTTACTAGCTGTATATAAATAAACTGCAGACATGTTCATAGATCTACCAGAGAGTGACACACAGTACAAACTGACAACTTAAGGCAGAATGCATCAGAAGCAGCATGAATCAAAAAGAAAAATACTTTGGGAAGAATACAAAAAACCTCATCTGACATGTGCATGCACAAACTATTAAAACAGAGGCAGAGGCAAATACTGACTTTTGTTCTCAGCACACAGTGGACATTGCAGAAGTGTGGAGGGGCAGGGGGCAGCTGCAGAAAGTTGATGTGAGACCCTAACCCAGAAAAATTGAACCATTTTACTCTTAGCTGACCTAAGCCTGCAGGAACATAGAGGTGACTTTGATTCTTCATTGCAATACTGAATTTAATGGAATATGAAAAAAAAATAAATTTAAAAAGCAGCCATTTCTATTTTATCCTTAATTAGTGGCCTTGTTCCACATGCAGCAGAGTCTATTTCAGGCTATTCATCTGCATCTTTCAGTATGCCAGTAAAAATCATACAGGGAAAAAAGCTCATCATTTGTGGAAATTACTCCTGTTCTTGTCTAACATACCAAGAGCTATTCAGTTCAGAGTACAGCTTGTTTTTCCTCTGACCCTCTTCTGAAGCATCATCCTTGTTTATCATATCTGGTTCACCCATGCTGAAGCACGGTATAAAATTAACTCCAAACTAAATGATTTCTACTGAAATAATTCTGCCTGGAAAGTGTGTGGGGCAGATGAAAAGTATTCTGTGGGATCAGCCATAATGAGGCACTTCAGGTGGCTCAGATGGGACAGTCATGGCTTGAACATGAAGTGTTCATTTGTCCCTGGGGTTTGTGCTCATGGACTGACTCAGCATCAGGAGAGTCTCAGCTCCTTCACCATTAGATGACTCTGTCTGATGATAAAGTTTTCAGAGGACTTTAAAAAAGATCTGTCATGAAAATAAAGCCAAAGTGGTCAAAACCAATTTGTGAGAAAAGGATTCCCTGGAGGGATGATGGAAAAAATTGACTTTCTTTCACACTGTATTGATAACATTTAATAATGTTCCAAAAGCTCATACCTCCACAATGTAGCATGAGAATAACTGTGACATTCTGTGAGTACTTGTATGAACATTGATTTGACTTCTGCATATGAGGTTTTAAAAACTGAAATAAAGTGCTTAGTTATTGAAGTGCTTTTTCTCCTCCCCTCCCCCTAAAAACAGAATTAAATTTGTATATTACAAGTAATCTGCAGACATACTGCAGTACTTGAAGTGCTTACTATAATTTCCCTGTAAGTATTAAACTTTTGATAACCTCATTATTAGTAATATTCAGGCAGCTATTTTTAGTTACTTTGTATACCCAGTAGTTTGCTTTTTTCCCTACTTTTAAAAAGTTATAAATAAAACAGATCTTTTGACATTCATGATAACTTGGAAAACGAGATATAAAATTTTCCAATGTATCTGATCCATTTATCTACTTCACCTGGTGCTGTCATTTAATTCATGTGTTTCTCCTCCACATTATAATGATAATAATTCAAATCTGCATCATAGTGTGCAAAATAATCAAGTAATGTAAAATTGAAACTGAAATTAGCAAATATGCTCAGTGAGGTTTTTTTTGAATAATTAATGTCAATCTTTAGAATATTGTGTAAGGATTGAGAAATATAAGCACAAGCATATAAATTTATGGAAGACGACAAACAATCGTCATAGTGCTGGATTTAAAAACTGGGTGTTACTTACAAATTATTCTGACTTTGGGGCTGTATTTGGGATCAGGGCAAATATTGTATCAGGCTTTGATAAAACTAAATACACAGTCCTCACATATGTGAGGCTGCTTCAACTATTTCCTGGCTGATTCCTGTGGAAGTGCTCACCTCAGTGTAAATGTCAAAGGCATTGTTGTGACATGACTGACTCCCATTCTTCTTTATGTTTCAACATTTTTAACTTTTTTATATCTTAACAACTTAGGATTTGTCTTCTAGAACCAGAAGTATTTTAAGACATATAACTGGATCAGTGCTAGCTTCTCTTTGGTTTTCTACCACGACATCTGGCTAAGGAGTTCCTGAGCCTGCTCTTTAGTGCTTACCATAGTTTGAATTGAACCTGAGGTGGATAACATTGGTGATTTAAGACTTGTTTTGCATCTTCCTAGCAGTGTGACCCACTGGAGTCCCCTTTGGTGCACAGAAGTGCATCTAGACAGGCTTAATTTCTCCACAGCTCTCTACAGCCCCAAGGAGCAATTTTGTCTGTCAGTAGCTGACACAGATGAAAAGCATTCTCTGCTTCTATGCAATACTGCGTCAGCTGTGCCTCGCTGCCAGGCACACACCTTCCTCTCGAGGCTATGAGGAAAGTGGTGAGAGCCTGTACGCCTGCTTAATCCTCCTGAGCCCAGGAAATGCCATGAATCAAACATGTCGGGCCTGGATCAAGCCCAGGAGCCTCACAGTTGTTATTAGAGTCATGCTCCTCTGTGCCCATTGCTAGTGAAAGGATGAGTTTGAAAACATGGCCCAGAGAGTGGGAGGGAAGGCCTGCAGGGACAGGTCAGGATTACTGAGGTGGGGACAGAGCAAAGACCCCTCAGGTGAGGTTCAACGAGGGAAGGAGCCGGATTGTGCCCTGGGATGGGATAACCCCGCGTGTAGGGACAGACTGGGGAACGAGAGGCTGGAAAGCAGAGCCAGGGAAAGGGAGCGGGGCTCCCAGTCAGTGGCCGTGCCCTGGGGCCGGGAGGGACATCCCTGTCCTGGGGCACCGGGCCCAGCAGGGAGGGATTGTCCCGCTCTGCTCTGGGCTGGGGCGGCCTCACCTGGAATGGTGCGTGCAGTTCTGGGCCTGACAGAATAAAAATGACATGAAACTGTCAGAGATGTGCACAGGAGGGCCATGGGGATGGAGAAGGGCCTGGAGGGGCCGCGTGAGGAGCAGCTGAGGGCACTTGGTCTGTTGAGATGGAGGAGAGTGAGGGGAGACCTCAGTGCAGTTCTGCAGCTTCCTGGTGAGGGGAAGAGGAGGGGCAGGCACTGATCTCTGCTCTGTGACCAGGGACAGGGCCCAGGGAATGGCCTGAAGTTGTGTCAGAGAGGTTTAGGTTGGATATCAGGAAAAGGTTCTTCCCACACAGGGTGTTTGGGTACTGGAAAAAGCTCTCAAGGGAAGTCCTTGCACCAGGCTGACCGAGCTCAAGAAGGATTTGGACAAGGCTGTTGGGTACATGGTGTGATTCTTGGGAATGCAGGGTCAGGAGCTGGATTCAAGGATCCTTGTGAGTCTCCTCCAATGTGGCATATTCTGTGATTGTGTGACAGGAGACCAGAGCAGCCAGGAGGACAAAGCAGGCACGTCACTCCTGCCACTGACCTGACTGGAGGGAGGTGAGCTGTGGCATGGAAAATAGCTTTGGTGCATTTACTTCAGCGTTTTCTCTGAACATTTATTTCCTGTAATCTGAGTTCATGCTGAGCTTTCTATTGTCTTTTTAAGCTTTATTGAGGACAAGATAAAACAAAATTCCTGAAGGGGAACCTTGGCCTCAGGGACAAAGGCAGCAGGCATCTGCTGCCATAGGTAAGTACATTGTCCAGGGTGGTAGCATTGTATATGTGCTGTTACTGGGAGATTCCTCTTCATTATCTCCTTGGTTTTAAGTCTCTCCTTACACATTGTAAAATAAATCATGGCACGTCTGGACTGCAAGTATGGGTTATTTAATGCTCCCATTTATACAGAATTTCTTTGCCAGCTTTTGACATTTACGAGACTAACTAAACTTCAATCTTTCCTGAGCAGAAAATTCCATATTCAAGCCCAAATGATTACATCAGAAGTGCAGCAATTTCAGTAAACCAAAGAAATCTGGCTTTATTTACCATTCAGTTAAAGATTTTGATAACGAATTAGACAAAAAAAACACCAAAAAGCTTCACACAAAAACCCAAACAAAAAACCAAACCAAGGAAAAAAAATTAAAAATTTAAAAAAAAAAAAAAGGGGAAGCAAACCCCGCAGAAAACCTCCATGTAAACTGGTGCAGTTGCTTACTAGTGTAACTACGACCTAAATTACTCTTGGCAGTGACTAAACGTGGAAGGGATGTAGGAAAAAGTCTTTGGCTCATGCAGATTGGGTTGATCACTCTTCCTGGTAGTCCTACTCACGTAATGATGATAAAGGTGGCTTCATTCATCATTAATTAATGAATTAAAATACAATCATGTCCAATACACTTCAAAAACATGCATTTCTACTAAAGAATAAAAAGCTGACCACTTAGGTTATGGAACAGTTGCATTACAGCATGCAAAGCAAATTTGTGTGTGCTGGCAGCAGGCTGCTTGACTTGAAACCACACAATGTACTGGCTGCAAAATTTAAGGAGCAGTACATGATTGCCACAGGTCCCTCCCTGACCGGGTTGAGTGTACTGGATCTCCCTGGGGAGGTCCTCTGCTAAAAGATGCTTTTAGGAAAAGGATTAATTCTCTCTCACAAGAAAAAAAATGCAACAGAAAGACAGGGAAGCATAGCCAGAATGAAAGAAAAGAGAAATAATCAATTTCACACATATTAACAGAAGTATGCAACAGTACCAGACCCAACATGCACACATACACAAAAAACAAGAGCGTGGAGTAACAGAGCAACTTCAGCACAAAGAAACCACATAAAACAACGTGGTTACACTGAGACATCCCCTCCATCACTGCAAACAATTTGCTTTTCATTACCAGAGACTTGCCAGTGCCTAAGCACCATTTAAAGCTCCACCTGCTCTTATAAAATGGAAGCTCAACATCACTAGAGGTGCTGGTGGTTTATGATTATTTTGTAAAAAAACTGCAGGGTGCTGAAGTGACAGAGGTCCTGCACTGTCTTACATAGAACAGGCTGTTTTAGGAAAAATAAAGGTGCTTCTTATTTGTTTTGGTGTATCCTTTCAGTGGAGGAGAGATTGTTTCCTGTTCTTTTTGTTACAGAAGAGTTTAAGCTAACCAAGCACTTTTTAGAGCATATACTGTCTTTAAAAACACAAGCCTGTGAGGTTGTTAGATGTTTTTCAAACCACAGATGGTTATTGGAGTTGGGTGCTGTGAGGGTTTTCTCTGTGGTAACAGTTTCTGGAACACCCTATCTGCAATGGTCATGGTTGAGAATGCACAAGGTGCACAACACTGTTTGTGCTCTAGTATCTGTTACGTGGTTTAGTGAGAAAGGTTGTTAAGCCTCTAACATTAAAGTTTTATCTTAAGGAATAGTTCCTGGTTGGAGTTCTCCACAAATGCCACCCAACAATTTTATGACATCAGTAAGGGTGTTTTCCTCCCTGCAAACCTTTTATCTGAAGTGGCACATCTTGGAATTACGGGCTCATGGAATTGTCAAGATTGGAAAAGACCATTAACACAGCACTACCATTTTCACCACTCAACTGTATCCCCAAGTGACCCATCCATGTGTTTTAAACACTTCCAGGAATGGTGATTCCACCACTTCCCCAGGCAGCCTGTTCCAGTGCCTGACAACCCTTTGGGTGAAGAAATTTTTCCTGATACCCAATCTAAACCTTCCCTGGCCCAGCCTGAGGCCGTTCCCTCTCCTCCTGTCCCTGTACCTGGGAGC